>NC_064822.1:123474094-123777125 GCF_024166365.1 Elephas maximus indicus
TTCCCTTTCTTCCATTCTGGGTATTCACTGCTTCTACAGTTTAAGCCAAACCCAATAAAGTCTTTAGTCTGTTCTATTAGAGTTTAACTTGTAAAAGCAAAAATAAAATTACAACATCAGATAAAAATGAATAGGATTTGAATTTACGAGCCCACAGGGAAAAGAAATCCAATTTCAAATACTATTAAATGGAAATAGTCTTGATCTTTGGGTCCCAGAAGTCAGTTTTACCAGCTGCTTAGCAGAAGCAACTTCTACAAACAAATGAACAAAGATGGCATTTTTAGGCTAGAATAATATGAATGGCCTCAGTTAGCCTAGTTATTTTGATTGTCTTAATATTAGACTAGCTATGAGTCAGAATAGACCCCATGGCAACAGGTTTTGGGTTTTTTTTTTAATACTTAAGCAAAATTGATATGCTTTCTGGATTGTAATTTATTGAAAAGACAGTTACAAAATTTTGCCTATTCTTGCTATAGTCTAATGGTAATCACATAAACAATTTTTGCTCAAATATAAACCTTTCAACAGCTATTAGCTATAAAACAGGTGTTTATATTTTCAAAATCAGCACAATTAACTTGAAATGTATATTATTTTAACTGGATTGTAAATGAATTACTTTAAACAAGTCTGAAATTTTTTTATTTATAGAAACAAGCCAATGCACAGTAAAACTGAAGAATAAAGACACCAGTTATTTCAATATAATGCCACAAGCCAATTTTTCTGTTTGTAAAGGATCAAACATTAAGTATAGTTACAAAATATTTCAACATCCATTCAAAACCAGAATCATACAGTTGATCCAAAAAAATACATTGAATTTTTCCTATATATCATAATAAGCCAGGGAATTTGAAGAACATTTGAAGAACCATTCTAAAAATGAAAGAATGCTAAATAAAAAACATTAATTCTCAATAAATTTGTCACAACAGTGCAGTAAAGCATCATAGAATATACTTATGTCTTGTGATATGAAGACAACTATTGTCATATGTGGAAGTACTAATTATTTTATATTAATAATAGCTGCTATTTATTTCAATGTTATTATAAGATTTATTTTCCATTTGCTAATCTTGACCCTGGAACACAAAAAATATTTAACTCAGTCTATGATACTTTGTTCTTATTTATAATATAAATCAATGTAAAAAGATGTGATTACTTATGATAAAATGAAAGAAAAATAATGGCATTTAATTTTTAGCAATAATATATGTTTTTGATGCTGACATACTATATATATAGATCACATATGTATTTTCATTATGATAATTTAACGCCCCTAAAAACTGCATTGGAACAATATACTTAAAATGCCTATGTATGCAATAGAATTCACACAATTGATGATTCAAGCCATTTATGCTGTCTTGGAGGCTCAAAGGAAATAACCCTTCTTTCGAATATTCCTTAAATTTTTGCTCAGATTCACTGAGGTCAAATTCTAATCAAGAATTGTTCTCTCAAATTTGTTCTCCTGTGCCACTCAAGCTTCAATGCGTTGACAATGGCACTGAGTGGTCCTTAAAGGGTCACAGACAGGAGGAGGGCAGGGATGCAGCAGTCACTTCCGCACCTCCAGGAGCAACATTCCAGGTGGCCCTGCCTACACTTTAAACAGAGTTGTTGCCTCCACTGTGAAAACCCGTAACAGACCAAATTACACAGGTTAAAAGGAACCTAATATCTGATATTTGGGCTGAAGAATTAGGCTCAATTTCTTTCTAGATGGTTTCTAAATATGCTTTAGTGGTAGAGACAACCTCAGAGAGTATAATTCAAAGCTGGCTGTCCAAGTAAGTTACAAAAATATGGGTCTTTTAGAGTCTGAAAAGAAAACTTGAACCTAATTGGGTTACTTGTGTAATGCCATATTAAAGTCTGCTTCCTCATTATTAAGGGTCGTCCTTTCTAGGAATTGTAATAAATCTGGGAGGATATTGTGTATTATTAGACTATCATATCTTTTTCTTTTGAAAACCACACCCTTCCCTCAGTCATGGTGTTGACTCCTTTGATGATGATGCTAATTCTCAATGTAGGACAAATACATATAATTGATCAAAGAATTTCACTAATTTTCTTCACAGTTATGTTCCAAATGAAATTTCAATATAAAAGCCTAATTGTTTTACACTTTAAAAAGACATGCCCTTACTATGCATGCATAACCCTAGTGGCGTAGTGGTTAAGTGCTACGGCTGCTAACCAAAAGGTTGGCAGTTCAAATCCACCGGCGCTTCTTGGAAACTCTACGGGGCAGCTCTACTCTGTCTTATAGGGACGCTATGAGTTGGAATCGACTTGATGGCAATGGGTTTGGTTTTGGTTTTACTATGCACATTTGTTCTTGTCATTGTTGTTAGATGCTGTCAGTAGAGTCGACTCAATCGCACAGTGACCTTACTATGCACTTAAAATTTTTTTTCATCATTGATTAATATTAATTAAATGCCCACCAGGCATGACACCAGCTCCTCCCTACTAATGGATTGTTTATCACTCAGATTCCCTATACTCCCATAGATGCATTAATACCGTAATCTTCCCACAGGTAACTCAAGAAAATAAAATCAGTGATGAAACATGCTTGTTTTTGACTGCAAGCCTTCATCTGACATAACATCTCAAGCCTCCTCTTTGGTCAGAAAAAGGAATTCATTCCTCTTTACTCCCTGCAGTTTCCTTCTTCCTGAAATAGACAGGCAGGATTCTTCCCATTTGGACTATTGTTTTGGGATCTATAAATGCCGTTTCTGGGTGCATAACACTAAGAAAGTTTAGCAACTTGATAAATTAAGCTTCTCAGCCTAAACCACAGAGAATAAAATTACATACTCGCCTAGAGCAGAACTATCACTATGCAGATCTTTTTGCATCTCTCTAACCCTTTTTCCACTATCTCATCTCCTGATGCATTTAAAAACAGAAAATACAGCTGGGTAGGTAGATACGCACCTTACTTGGCAAGAGATTCCCAGAAATAAGATTCATATTGAATTTTTTTTACTTGGGGTACAAGTCAACATTTTAAAACAGAATCTAGAGACAAACTGTAAGGTTGTCAATTTAGAACTGGACTTAGAAAAAAGGGGGCCTATCTCTGTCCCTATTTAAAAGGCTTTAGTTGCTGGAGTATCAAAAAGAATGTGTCATAAGGATTGACCCTGTTACAGACGGCAGGGTTACCAAGATGCTTCTGTGACTCAAATGATGAAGATCTGATTAATTTAGTTGATGGTTCACATTGGACACGGCCCTTTAAGAGACACGTTTCTTATTTTTAGAAAGCAGAATTCTAATCTTTATAAAGCATTTAAAAGCATTTTTAGGGCATATCAATCCAGGGAGTCAAAGAGCTGAGAATTTGGAAAAGCAGAAGAATGAAGAGGTGTGAAGTCGATGGTTCCAGGTTCTCTCAGTGCCGTCCAGTCCTTGTGCACTTATCTCCAAAGCGGGGGGACGGGGGGGAGACCTTTCCTTATATCTAGTGCCCAGGCATGTGCAATAATCCTATTAAAAGCAAGTACTATTTCCTCTAAGGGATGCAAAATATTTATGATGTACCCTGAAACCATTGTGCTCTCTAACAAGGAGAAGGAGCCAGACAAGACAGCTTGGGGAAAATAAAACACTGAGTTCCATTACTGAGAAATGCAATAACAACAACAGAGTAGTATTATAATTTATCTCTCTTTAGAAATGAACAAAACTGATGCTCTTGGCTGGCTTCGATTTACCTGCATCCTAAGGAAAGCAAGTTCTATCTTTAAATTAGAAAACTCTGTCAGAGAGGAGAGTCAAACTTAGTGGCCGCTGGCCATGCTTTCCAATGAATCAGCAGAGCTATATTTAAATTTTAGGATTTTATATCCCAGGCATGAAATCGACCAATTCTGCCTAATGATAAACAAGCAGGAAAAAGTCGTGCAATTCCGAAGATGCCAACTATCATAAAAGCAACTGCTAGCATTTGTACAGCACTTTACAATTTATGAAGCTCTTTTCACACACTTGATTTCATTTAGTGCTCACAACAACCCTGTGAGGTAGGTAATCAACTCCATTCAACAGCCAAGGAAACAGAGACTTCATGTGTTTTTAAGTAACTTGCTCAAAGTCATGCGTTTAATAATGAAGGCCGTCTAGGCACAGAGCAGTTCTTTCTATTCCACCCACCCTACCTCTCCTCCACTCTGAAACTGTTAGACAGGTGAGAGACCAGAAGGAAAAGCCAAATCATTTTGACACGTCGGGGGACATTTTATGTCCTGACTCTCTTACCTATGAATCTGGATTCCCCGAACATGATAATCTTTTAACACTGGTCAACATATGTTTACAAAATTGAGGGAGTCTAGACACCTTAGGCAATCCTTTTCTACTCTTCTAGTAGAATTGGGCTTTCCTTTTTATACAAGGCTGACTTGAAAGCAATCTTGCAGTGGGAAGAAAAAAAGATATTATCGGTCAGTTGACAGCATTTTCTGTAACCTTTAGATGTTAGTAATAATTCTTTTCATAGCCAATAAAACATGAGGAAGCACAGAGGGCACTGCCAGTTCCAAAGTCACTGTTTTGAAGTTTAGGATGATGTACAGCTTCTAACCAAAATTTCTCCTTTCACTCTGAGCTGGCCACCTCCTTCTCAACAAGCCCCAGACTCTCATCCTTTCTCCAGGCTACCATTTGAGGTTGAATTGATTTTACTGAAAGAAAATATAGTTTCTCTGAAGTCATTCCTAAGTCCTTTCAAACACTAAGGCTGATGATGAACATACTTGGTTCAGAAATAGTACCCCGTCATGAAATGACTTTTAAACCAATCAGGCCTTAGTTAAGCCAAAAAATTACAACAAAACAAACAAAAAAATGAACCAACAACAGAAATATAAAGCCGGGGTGGTTATGATTTTTCTTTTAGAAATATAACTTGTGGTATATTTCTGGGAATTAGGCTTGCAAATTTTCGTGTATTGTGTTTTTATGAAGAAAAGAGTTCATATAAAATAATTCACAGATCCTTGGTCATAGCAATGCGAAAATGCAACTAGAAACATAGCCTTGTACCCAGTGCATAGATTTATGCTTATCTTAAGTTCAATTTGTTCTCATGATTTCTAGTTGTATTCAGCTAATGGGCCAAAAAGTCTGTTTTAAGAGTCTGTTTGCAAAGCAAGGAGCTCAGGTTGAAACAGGAATGAATTTGATGGACTTGGAAGACTTAGGCGAATCCTTCCAGATACCCGTACTGTTTGTTGGGCTTCGGTTGTGAGTGTAGGAAGTCT
This sequence comes from Elephas maximus indicus, assembly GCF_024166365.1. Taxonomy (NCBI): domain Eukaryota; kingdom Metazoa; phylum Chordata; class Mammalia; order Proboscidea; family Elephantidae; genus Elephas; species Elephas maximus. Next base: position 123,479,398 of record NC_064822.1, read on the forward strand.
GTCTTCTACTTACGCTGTCAGAATCTTCCTTGTTGAATTTTTGCTTCGTATTTCGGCAGCACGGGAAGCTTTGGATACAGTCTTGCAAAAGATGTCCACTAAAAAACATGTATATCCAGGGATTGCAGCAACTATTCAAGGAAGCCAGTAATGCGGTGATAGTGATGGTAGGGTTTTCTGAATCTGTATGAAAAACATAAGGGGGTACTATTTAAATAGTTCAATTCAAGTAACTGAGCATCGGATAAACACATTTTTCCACTGACTAATGAAAGAGGAAAAGAGTTTTGGGCTAGTATAGGAAATGAACTATTTTTTATGTTTACTGATTAGGGAGACAGGTGGTGTACGGAAATTGGCTTGGTTGTAAAACGTTATCCTAAGCAAGATGCCTTGTAATTAACTTGAATATTTTAAACCACTATTAAAATGTTGAAATAGAATGCATGGGGATCACAGAAGGATATATTCATATTAAGAATATGAAATAGCTCATTTTAATAATCCTTGTGTTTTTCACACTAGCACTAATATAATTCCTTGAACACAGCATTTAAGGAATAGGTGCAATTTCAACAAAATCTCAAGCATCTATAACCACACACACCAAATTGTACTCATCTTAATAACACAGGCAAAAGTGTGGCCTTGTGGACTATGGTCAGTAGTTAAAATTTTTTTAGTTTTAACCATATTCTTGCAATATAAAAACTGTACAGAAGAGTTAAAAGAGGTCCTTGAAAGATACAGAACTTAGTTGTTTTTCTTTGATTAATTAGAAATTTGGCTTGATCTTCCAAGAAAAAATAATCCATAAATCCAATCTTTAATTGTTGTTTAAAAATTATATTAAGGAGAACATCTAAATTAGAAAATTCCAACAGGATTTTGAAATGTTTTATGTTAATTAGCACTGATCAAATGACATAAATATTACAACCTTTCATAATGGAACTATCGCAGTGATAATATACTTTTTCTAAAAATGAGAACAAACAGCAAGCACTGACTTTCCCTTGTTAAATATAACCTTGGGTTCTCTTACTCTTGTTAGGCCACGATAAATTACAGGCCATTTAATCACATTCTGGGCTAAAATCATGATCCATGACTAAGTCTATATTTTTTTTTTTTTAAAGGAAATCATCAACACACCCTTGCACAAATGAGGAATTTTGTAAAAATAATTACCTAAATCCTGATAAACCAATAACTAGACTGGATTTTTTATTTGATTGGCAATATTAAGAGGCTGGTAAAATCAAGCAAAACAGGAAATGGTTAACCAAAAATAAAGCAAAAGTGTTCACGTTGCATTTTTCATAATGTGTAGTAAACGTAGCCATGTAAAAATTTTTGTTTAAATTAAATTTCACTTAAATGTTTTATTTAAAAATATAACTTCTGAAGTATATAACATAGAGTCCCCTACCCCAATCCCAAATAGCAAAAGGAAGCAGACCCTCCCAGACACCTATTTCCCAGCCACAGTTGTTATCTGTAGCATTCCTGTAATATATTTGATTTGGAAAAGTCTTTTTTCTTACTAAAAGGAAACAAAAAGTCAAGGTGCAGTATTAAGGAATGCTTTTTGGGGGGGGAGGGGTAAATCTCTGTCAAAACAATTTTTTTAGCTTGTGAATGAATCAAAATCAAACAATCTCATAAGTGCCTAGAACATTCTCAGTAAACTACTGAATAGAGTTGTGTGGACAGAGATATATAGCTGTGTGGTCAAATTAGTGAGGAAAGGTTAATGAGTTAATCTAACAAATTTAGAGTTTATCAATAACTGCTTTGAAAGAACAGAAAACAAAGGTTAAAGTGATTATTAGGGAAAAATAAAAGACCGAGGAGAAATGTAAAATTAGCTAAATGCCAAGAAGCAATTCTTGACTTAATCTTTCTCCAGGAAAAAAAAAAAAGTGTTCTTTTACCCTTACTCTTGAGGCATCTCTGCAAAGCTTTTATATTAATTATAATACTTTCACAATTCTAGTAAAAAGCAGTTGTGACAGTAAATGTATTTTACTGTATTCAATAGACTTGAAAACAAAGTGTTAACACAGAAGTGGCAAAAACCATTCTGTTTTGTAATCGTGTGGCTGATTGTAGGGCACAATTTCTGGATTTGTGGCTTTAGGATCATTGCATGCTACAAATGAGGATTCCTCGGCCCCATTTCAGATCTACTGAATCAGAAGATGGGAACCCCAGAAATCTGCATCTTTTACAATGTCCTGAGGTGGTTCTTATGAACGCAGAAGTTTAGGAACTACTCTCCTGAAAGATATTATAAAAAGAAATACTATCCTTCTCTCAAACACATAACACACACAGCCCCACCCCCGCAATTTCCTTCATTGTCCCGATACCTACCGACCCAGGCGGACTTTTCATCCCAGACGGACCACATCTGGATGATGAAGAAGGGCGCCCAGCAGATGATGTAAGCCGTCACGATAACGAAAGTCATCTTCACCGTGCGGATCTTGGCGCGGGAAATGGTCTTCACGCTGCTGACACAGGGCGCGAGCAGGAGCCCCTGTTGGAAGGCGCTGCCCGCGCCCTCGAGGCCCTTGTGCCTGCGCGACGCAGTCTTCGCGCGGACGTTGCGCCAGATGTGATAGCAGATAAAGCCGTAGCAGGTAACCAGGATGATCACGGGCGCCACGAAGATGCCGCCCGTCATCCAGGTCACATAGGCGCGGGGCCCCCAGGGCTGGATGAAGGTGGCCCAGCAGTCGTAGGCTTTGGTGACATTGTTCACCTCGATCATGGAGAAGATGAAGTACTGCGGCGTGCTCAGCACGAAGCTCAGCACCCAGGCAGCCGCGATCATGAGGCGCGAGCGGCGCGCCGGCTGCTGCAGCGTCTTGAGCGGGTGGCACACCGCGATGTAGCGGTCTGCGGTCATGACCACTAGCATGTAGGCCGACGCGAACATACCTAACACTTGCAGGTGTTTCACTACGCGGCACAACCCATCTGGGCCGCGGAAGCGGTAGGTGATATCCCAGCACAGCTGCGGCAGCACCTGGAAGAAGGCGACGGCCAGGTCGGCCAGGCTGAGGTGGCGGATGAAGAGGTGCATGCGGGACGTTTTGCGCGGCGTGCGGTGCAGCGCCAGCAGCACGCTGCTGTTGCCCAGCACCGCCACCGCGAAAGTCACCGCCAGCACGGCGATCTCCAGCTTGGCTAGCTCCTCGTTCCGCACGTCCAGTTCCTGGCCGCCACCTTCCCCGAGAGCCTCGGCTTCCCTGCTCATGTTGGTGCCGCTGGCCGCCGGGGGCCACCACGAGCTAGAGTTGCCCGCAGACCTCTCGCCAGAGCCTCCGGAGAAACGCATGCTGTCCATTCAACGCCTCCTCGACCCTCCGAGGAGGTCCTGGCCGGCTCCTTCCTGCCTCCCCGGCGCAGGTCCCAGCCCCGCGCGTGCTTTCCTTTCTGCGCTCGCAGCTCGGTGGTCTCTGCTCACCCTCCTGCCGACGTCTGCGGGTGCGGAGTCTCACCGCCCACCCAGCGGCTTTCGGTGCCAGGCGCCGGCAGCTCTCTCACTCTTCTCTTTTCAACTCCGACGAAGCCTGGGAGGTGCGCTCCAAGCTTCTGAAAGCACTGGGCTCGGAACTCAACTATTTAGGCAGTTTGGTTCCCAGAACGCGCTTCCTTTCGCACTAGTGACTGGAGACTGGTGGTGCCGACTGCCCCCTCCACACCCGCCTGGGGTTTTGTTATTTTTCCTCCCCCTATGTCGGCAAGTAGCCCTCTTTGCATCACTGCTGCGGGGGTGGGGCTGGGAGACTAGCCTATTCCTCCGCGTAACAGGCGGAACCCTGGCTCTTTCCCGCTCTTCCCTTTCAGAAATTTGGAGAACTGGAGTGTCGTACCTATTCTGGGCTCACCCCCCTTTCCCCAGGCCTTCCTCACAAGCCACTTTAACCCTGCGCTTGACTTCAGCAGGCGTGCTCTATAAGGTAACTTCAAATCCCCAGTCCGAAGACCCGCGCGCGCTCAGGTATCTGAATTTGGAGCTTCACCTCACCTTCCCTTGCTTGGGTTTTTCAGCGTTGGGCTCATCACACGGCAGTCAATCTGGCTCATTTTATTTCCCGGGCCAATTTGCTCTGTCAATTGCAACCCCCTCCCCCATCCAATCTTTTTGCAGGATAACAGTGGGTGACCTAAAGGGCATTCTCTTGTAAGAAAGAGAACTAAAAACTAAAACACTCACACAAAAAACAAAAAACAGACAAAAAAATCCCAAACCTGTTGCCTTGGAGCCAACTCCCACACATAGTGACCCTATAGGACAGAGTAGAACTTCCCCATAGACTTTACAAGGCTGTAATCTTTATAGAAGCATACTACCACATGTCTCTCCTGCAGAATAATGAGTTCAAACCACCCACCTTTAGGTTAGTATCCAAGCCTTTAACCGCTGGCCACCAAGGTCCTTAGCAAAAGAACCAGAAAACCAAAGGAAACCCACTGCGGTGGAGTGGATTCTGACTCATAGCGACCCTATAGGATGGAGTAAAACTGTCCCCATAGGATTTCCAAGGCTGTAATCTCAATGGAAGCGGACTGTCACATCTTTCTCCCCACGGATAGGCTGGTGGGTTCCAACAGCGAGCACTTTTAGCTACTGTGCCACCAGGGCTCCTTGGTAAGAGATCAGTACAGTTAAACTCAATTATGTAGGCGGGGTTCGTTTTCTGTAGGTTACCTGTACATTTGAGGACGGAAAGGATGCACTCGCTTGTCCTGCGGTCCCCAAGGGTGCTGTGCGTATATCTGCAACAAGGAAAAGGAATATCTTCTGGTTTTTCAGTTTCCTCGTGGGGCCGGGGACTTAGAATTGTCTCCAAACTAGATTTCTGAGGTTCTCTCAGGGAAAAGCTTGAGTCCCACAGCAGAGATGGCGGAAATTGGGCCGTGGCGCTCCGAGGAGACTTGCCTGGTTATTGACTGAATCACGAGGACACCTTTATCAATGGACAAAAAGTAGCTGCCCTGACAGTGGCCACCCAGAGAGCCCTGTTCAGGAAACGGGAGTGAGAAGCTGCCAGGCTCCTGCGTTGGGGGTGAGAACTAGGAAATCTTGGGAGCAGGAAAGGAGCACTGGGAAAGAAGAGGTAGAAAACCACCTAACTATTATTTAGTTACTGTGTCAGCTAGAGGATGGCTGCAGGGCGGAGCAAGGCAGAAATACTGGCTTCCTCATTAGTTTCTAGTTTTAACCTTGGTAAAGATACGGTTGGAAGAACAGCAAGGGGGAGCTGTTTTCAGGCTATCTCAGGAAGCCGGGGGGGGGGGGGGGTGGGAATAAATCACTTTATATGGTTATCTATCTATGCAGATACACAAACATGGTTTTATTGTTCAAAACATGTGGGTATTGTGGTTGTAGTACAGATTTGCCTCAGAAAAATATCACCGTCTGTGAAATGCAGGCAAAGAAATAAAACAATTTCCTGAGCTGCAGTTCTCAGTGACAGTTATACTTTGCTCCTCAGTTCATGCACACAGTCTCCAAAGTTGTTACATAAGAGTGCAAGTCTTGAAATCTGGGGTGCCAGTGCTGCTTCATTGCAGCTATGTAAGCCTCAGTTTATACATCTTAAAAAGGGGAATAAAAGTACCTGCCTTGCCTACTCACCGGGTTATTGTGAAGATCAAGTAAGACAGTGTTCAGTGCCAGTGGGAAATGTCCCAAAAATTGAAAGCTGTATTGCGTTGTCTCATTTTCTTCAAGATATCTAGGAGGAAAAAGATTAAAATGGTCCACAGATGGAAATAAATAAAGGATTACTTACCTCTGTTTTGGATTGAATTGTGTCTCTCTATGTGTAGAAGTCCTAACCCCTGTACCTGTAAATATGACTCTGAGTGGAAATAGGGGTTTTCTTTTCTTATGTTAATGAGGTAATGTCAGAATAGGATGTGTCCTAAACCTGATCACTTCAAGGTGATGTCTTATAAAGAGTACACAGTAAAACCTCCAAAAGCCAGAAACTGTATAAGGCAGAAACATGTCAGAGAAGGAAAACTCAAATATTTCCCACTAAAAGGAGCAATAGAAAAGTGGTAAGACTGCATTCTGTCAGAGGCGGAAAACTTTCGAGACTTGGAAAAACAAGTGGTCCAGTTGAGTTCTGGCTCTCACAGGTCTCCCTGTAACAGACACAGAAACGGTTGCCCAGGGGGCAACAGCCATGTGACAAGGAGGCCGACGATCTATAAGCCCAGGAACTCCCAGAGCTGCCGGCAATTACTAGGAGCTGAAGTAGACAAGAGCCTCCTTCTAGACCTATGCCCTGAATTCCAACTTCTAGTCTTCTGAACTGTGAGGAAATAATTTCTGTTTTTTAAAACAAACCACTTTGGGTGTTTTTTGTTACGGTTGCACTAGGTAACTAAGACACATGTCTAATCACCTTTTTGACTTTCTGTACCCTTTAGAGGAGGCAGTGTGTTGTAGTGGAAAGAACACAGATTCTGGATTCAAACAAATGTAGACTCAAACCCTCGGTGCAACGCCTACTAGAAGGAATCAACACCTTTGGATGTTCTTATTCTGGGGAGATGGTGCCCAGCCCAGTGACCCAGTGCCGCCTAGTCGATTCTGACTCATATTGCAGCGGTGCACGATTCCGCAGAGCATCTATGGAAAATAACGCCTGGGGCAATTAGGTTTAGATTGCGGAATGATCTTTCACAGCTGGCGATGGAAACTTTGATGGCCAGTAGAAACTGCTCACTGGCATTTCCCCTTCAAGTGGCGCCCAGGGTACCTGCTATACCTTAGATATGCCTCTGCCTTGCACTTGATCTGTATCAGGCCCTCTGATCCAATAATCATGCTATATCTAATTTATCCCCGGAAACCCTGGTGGCGTAGTGGTTAAGTGCTACAGCTGCTAACCGAGAGGTTGACAGTTCAAATCTGCTAGGCGCTCCTTGGAAACTCTATGGGGCAGTTCTACTCTGTCCTATAGGGTCGCTATGAGTCAGAATCGACTCGACGGCAGTGGGTGGTTATCTAATTTATAAGAAATAACTTGTTAAGCTCCATAAGTGAATGCAATTGGAATATGTTTTTATTCGATGAACAACAGTACCAATTATTCATCTGTATCAAGCACTAGATATGCCATTCTGCTGGGTGCCATGGAGCCTAGACTGCAGATTCATTGTAGATTCTAGAACCCAGTCCCACACAATTTTAAAAATGTGTCTGTCTTAATCTTATTGGTTCCATTTTCAAAGGAAATCCAAAAACCAAAATGGTTGCCGACAAGCAATTCTGACACATGGCAACAAGTGTGTGCAGAGTAAAACTGCTCCATAGGGTTTTCAAGGCTGTGACTGGAAGCAGATCACCAGGCCTGTCTTCTGAGGCACCTCTGGTTGAGTTTGAACCACCAACCTATCAGCTAGTAGTCAAGAGCTTAACTGGTTGTGCCACCCCGGGACTCCATCAAAAGAAATCAGGACTGTTGAAATACAGACTCATTATTTGTTTGTACCTCACTGGACCTGCAATGAAAGTCACCCAGTAGAGAGTAAAGGAACTGTGATCCTGAAATGTGAGAATACCATCAACGTTTTCTAAGTGGCATTTTGTACTTTTTCTTCGAACAATTTGCATGTGCTCTGTACTCGTATTATTAGAACTTACCTCCCTTACTCTCAGTGGTGAACATATTTTTAGGGTGAGACGATGAAAGGAAAAGGACGGAAGTTGTGCATCCACATGCTGGCACAGCCTTTCTCTTTTGTTTGCTAGTCTTTCTCCCATTTTTCAATTCCAGCTGTTTAGAAAGTATTTTAATGAATGGAAGCAGCTACTCTCTTCTCTTTCTAGCTGTGTGGGTTTGTTTCAATCTCTGGCTTAAAATTTTTCATCTGTAAAATCCTGAAAATAAAATGTAATTTATGCAGTTGCAGCAAGGATCATATAACCTGTTGCTTATATGTATTACATTTCTGGCACCTCATGGATGCTCAATACATTAAATCTCCCTTTTTCCAAACATGCCTCCATATTTCCTGCTAAGGTTAAGGCCGCAGACCTTAAAACTGTCTTCTTTGCAATAGTAGCTATTGATAGGTTTTCCATGAGGAAAGTTTCATGGTCAAATACCATCGGATGGGATGTGTATCTCATCTTCTCCTGGAGATTTATATGTAAGAATCATCAGGAAAGAAACCTGCTTAATTTTATCAATATTTCTCAAAGTTTTTGACCATGAAAACCCTGTCTTTTTATTCTCTTCACGGAGCAATGATGGACATATCACAGGACCAGGAACACAGTTCGAGGTGGACTGAATAAAGTTACCTGGAATTCTGAAATGCTACAAAGTAGTCACCAGGCTTAGTCCTATCAAGACGTTGGGGGTTTGAGTCAAGTTTAACCCACCAAATTACATTTAGTTCTTGAGGAAGCCACCTTTTGAGTATCTAAATCTTCTTAGTATCTCTTTGAAAAAGAGAGAAGGGTCAGCGTTTATGTCTGGACTGGTAAATGTATAACGATGTTAGAAGTTATCCACTGAATGACTTTCTTTAACACACACACACAGATTATTTGTGTACTTTTCATAGCTGCTACTCAAAATTCCTCACCTCTCCTTAAGCTGTCAGTTTTCTTCCCTCTTTTTACTGAGAAAATAGAATAAATTAGATATTCTTATGAGCATCCATTTTTACTTCTACAGCCCACATTGATTTCTTCACTTTCAATTTTAAATTAATGACAAGACAGTTACAAGGCTGTGGTCTAGGATTCATGTCATTACTTCTAGCAAATGAACGAATATTTTTTGCACATCACTGTGCTAGGCCCTGAGCTGGATACAAAGAAGTATGTAATGATCACTAGTATGTATTAAGTGCATGATAATCACAGCATTTATTAGGAACCCTGGTGGTGCAGTGGTCAAGAGCTTAGCTGCTAACCAAAAGGTTGGCAGTTCAAATCCACCAGCCACTCCTTGGAAACCCTATGAGGTGGTTCTACTCTACCCTATAGGGTCGCTATGAGCGTTTATTAGGCACTTTGTCAGTGCTAGGCACAGTCATAAGTGCTTTGCAAGTATTACCACACTTAATCCTCCCAATGATCCTATGAGAGATGTACTGTTATGATTTCATTTTACACTTGAAGAACCAGAGGCACAGAGAGTATAAATAACCAGCCCCCAGTGACAGCTGGTAAGCAGTAGAACTAGAATTTGAACCGAGGCAAATGACTCCACTAGAGTTTAAGTCTTAACCACTACATGCGCTGCTGCCTCTGAGCCTTATTCCTCTTGACACTGGCCTCCTCATTGGACACTGGCACGATTAGTTAGCATGTCATCTGTGTATGATTTTTTTTTTTCTCTTTTAAGACTAGGAGATCCTGTAGGATTTGTGCTGGTTATTACATATTTTTGGTCTGCTCTTTAGTAAACCAAGTACAGTGCAATATTAATAATAGTAACAACAACAATACTTACCAACACTGATTAAGCTCTTCTTTCATGAGTTAGGTGGCTTAAATTTATTATCTCATTTAATCTTTAAAAAAAAAATTTTTTTTTTTTTTTTTTTTTTATATAGAGTTATACTTTATTATCCACTTTACAGATGAAAATGCAAGAGTTAGAGAAGTTGAGCAACTTAACCAAAATTGCAAGGCTCCAAGTGGTTGAACTGGGAGTTACATCTAGGTCCACTGGAAGTCAGGACCTAGGCACAAACATCTATGTCCTGCTGCCTCCCATACACATTGCAGGCACCTAACACATTTGCAGAATGAGTTAACAAATGTAATAGGAAGTAAGTTTTGAGTGCGGAAGGAATTTAAAATTCAGCAAGTCTTTGGTGACTGGGTGAATTAGGGAAGAGTTCTTGAGGAAGCCACCTTTTGAGTATCTAAATCTTCTTAGTATCTCTCTGAAAAAGAGAAGGGGGTCAGCAGTTATGTCTGATCTAGTAAATGTGTATTGATGGCACACACACATACTGAATTCTAAAAGTCTGCATATAGAGCCTGGAAAAGCATCAGGTCTTCACTCTTATACTAGTCACTATGTTGTTAGGTACTGCTGAGTCGGTTTCGACCCTAGGTACATGAAACACTGCCCAGTCTTGCTTCATCCTCACAATGGTTGTTATGCTTGAGCCCTTTGTGGCAGCCACGGTGTCAATCCATCTTGTTGAGGGTCTTCCTCTTTTTCGCTGCCCTCTACTTTACCAAGCATGGACTACTCACTACAGGATAAAATTAAAAGTAAGAACAGTGTTTGGTCCTATTTAAATAGATTTCTTCTCTTTTCTTCTTTAAAATGTTATTGTGTTTTAGGTGAAAGTTTACAGCTCAAATTAGTTTCTCATTCAAAAATTTATACCTAAATTGTTTTGTGACATTCGTTGCAATCCCGGAAATATGCCAGCACTCTCCTCCTTTCCCTTTCTATGCTAGATTCTCTGTATCCATTCATCCAGCTTTCCCGTCCCTTCCTGCCTTCTCGCCTTTGCTTTTGGGTAGGTGTTGCTCGATGGTCTCATATATTTGATTGAACTAAGGAACATGTTCCTCATGTGTGTTATCGTTTGTTTCATAGGCCTATCTGATCTTTGGCTGAAAGGTGGTCTTCAGTGTGGCTTCAGTTCTGAGTTAGCAGGGTGTCCAGGATCCATAGTCTCGGGGGTTTCTCCAGTCTCCTTCAGACCAGTAAGTCCGGTATTTTTTTGTGAATTCGAATTTTGTTTTACATTGTTCTTCCATTCCATTTGGAACCCTCTATTGTGATCCATTTCAGAGTAGTAGGTAGTGGTAGCTGGGCACCGTCTGGTTCTTCTGGGCTCAGGCTGGTGGAGGCTGTGGTTCACGTGGTCCATTAGTCCTTTGGACAAATGTTTCCTTGTATCTTCGGTTTTTCTTCTCCTTTGCTCCAAACAAGATGGGACAAATAGATATGTCTTAGATGGCTGCTCAAAAGCTTTTAGGACCCCAGATGCTACTCCCCAAAGTAGGACGTAGAACATTTTCCTTATGAACTATGTTATGCCACTTGAGCTAGATGTCCCCCGAAACCATCGTCCCCAGCCCTCAGCCCCATTCATTCAGTCCTTCAAAGTGTTTAGATGTGTCTACAGAGCTTCTATGACTTTGCCTTAGTCAAGTTGTGCTGACTTCTCCTACCAATATTGTGCGTTCTCTTTCCCTTCACCAAAATTAAAGCTTGTCCACTATCTAGTTAGTGATTTCCCCTCCCTACCCCTCCCCTCCTTCGTAACCATCAAAGATTGTTTCTTTCTGTATGTAAACCTTTTCTTGGAGCCCTGGTGACGTAGTGGTTAAAGCAATTGACTGCTAACTGAAAGTTTGGCAGTTCGAAGTCACCAATGGCTTCGAGGGAGAAAGATGTGACAGTCTGCTTCCATAGAGATTTATAGCCTCAGAAACCCCATGGGGTTGCTATGAGTCAGAATTGACTCAATTGCAGTGGTTTTAAACCTTTTCCCATACAATATTTGTCTTTTTGTGATTGACTTATTTCATTAAGCATAATGTGCTCCATATTCATCCATGCTGTGAGACGTTTTGCGGATTCTTCATTGATCTTTATCATTGTGTAGTATTCCGTTGTATGTACGTACCATAATTTGTTTATCCATTCATCTGTTGATGGGTTACTTAGGTTGTTTCCATCTTTTTGTTATTGTGAATAATGCTGCAATGAACATGGGTGTACATATGTCTATTTGTGTGTAGTTTTATTTTCTTATGTGATAAAATGGGCTTCCATGTAAGAATGCAGAGCTATGACATCAAAGAAAGACAGCCATGTTTGACAAAATCTTAAGTTTTCTGATGCCCATTGATGAAAAGTTAGAATCTCACCACTTGTATAGAACAACAAAAAAGTATTCATTAATCAGCAATACAGTGTTAGTAGAAAATCCTTTCAAAGGAAAAATTTCTAAACTTAGTATTATTTGTATGTCCAGAAAATCAGTTTGCATTTCAAAAATTATATGGTTGATAGTGAGCTCATTTGAAATGTTGATTTTAAAACTTTTGTTTCTAATGAGTTAATATTTATTTTGAATACCTGCATATTCATAGTTCAGCATCTTTAATATTCTGCCTGGAAGTTGATAATGATCAAGACTCATTCTTTTAGCAATCTGGCAGCATTCAGCCTGTCTTTCTGTATTCACTAATTTCTCTTTCACAGGAGAAAAAAGGTCCATATTGTTTGAAGGGTGCTAACATTACCAGTTGTGATGTTATCATTATTTTTCTGTTCATCTACTGTGAATACTGTATTTGTAAAATAAACATTGTTTTCTATAGTTCTTTATGCTTGACAGGAGTTAATTTTGAAGAAATAAGCTCCGTTTCTATTCCTCACCCCCCTCTTACTGCCCTTCTCCTTATACCATCTTGCACAAACTTGCCAGATGCTTCAAAGGTTTCCAAGATCCTCTTCTCTCCTTATGCCTAGGGAGAACTGTGATTCATACGGAGTCTGTTGCATTTTGCTTTCTATTAGGATTTTCATGGTGATGCTTAGATATTCACAACTAATTTGTCTTTGGACAATGGAAATACGTTGGCTGAGAAGAGGTTAAATCTATTTGGACTGTAACCTTCATGCACATGTGAGGATTTCTAAGATCTCATATTTCCAACCATATTTAAGATATGGATGTAAAATGGAATAGGCTTGAAATACGTGGGGCTTTACCTCAGTGTTCCAGGACAGGCTTTTATCTGAAAATGTTCTCTGATTACATAGTAAGTCAGTAAGATGAAGTCACCATAAACCACCATCATTACAATTCTGCAATTGTACCTGCAATCCAATGGAAGTCTGATCCTCCTCATTCATCCCTATGTGGAATACACTATTAAAAGGGAAGAATTAATATGTAACTGATGTTCAGAGGAGGTTTTTACTTATCTCAGGATCTCTGTTTTACCTTGTTTTTGAATAGCCAGTCCATTTTCTTAACAATTTATTTCTTCAACAATAAGCTCTCCCTGCCAGGCAGCATTTGAAAAGGATGCTTTGCACAGCTAAATCCTGAATGGATTTATTTTATCATAAGGGAATGATTACTTGGTACGCTAAGCCATAGAAGACCTGGGAAGAAAAAAAGTCTTGAATTCACTTTTAATATTATTTTTACTGCAGCTATGAATAACGGGAAGAAGAAAAAGAAGCTATACGTGTTTATTTATCATGATAAGAATGCCTGTATTTTTCTGTTTAGAACAATATTATTTCACAAAAGACCGAAAAGGAGAAAAATGTAAGGAAGGACAGAAAACATTTTCTATCCTTCTAGCCCCCAGACAGCCACAATTACCATTTGCTCATGCCTTTCCAGTCTTTTCCCACTGTGTGTTTGTGTGTCTATCTCTCTACATATCTCTATATCAGTGTAAACTAAAATTAGACCACATTCTATAATATGTTGTAATCTGATTTTTCAAGTTAACAACATATTGGGAACTTTTCTCCATGTCATTCAATATTCATCTATATCATCAATTTTGTGATTTCACCTTTCTCCATATGTACCTAATTTATTTTATTATTATTACATCTTTTACTGTTGTTGGCCTCCTGGTTGTTTGTTTTCTCTCCTGTTGCACACAATGCTGCTTATAGATGTGTTTTTACTCACACCCACGTTTATTTCCTAAGGTTAAATTTCTGGAAGTAGAATTACTGGATCAAATATTATATAAAATTTTGATCCTATTATCAAATTACAATAGATCCAAATTACAACCTAATCAGCAGTGAGAGAGGGTAAACATTTTCCACATCTTTATGAACATGGGGTCTCCTCATTAAAAAGAAAATCTTTCCAATTTTGATAAATAAATATTTAATAGTTTTAATTTGCATTGACTTGATGGATAATGAGTTACTGTAATGTATAGTAATAATAATAATGCATTGTTGGGCTTTTCCAGTTTGTCATTGCCTTTTATTCTTGCATATGATGTGTGCATATGTGTAAGGCAAACCTATTTATGTAATTTTTCAGTATAGAACCCTTTAATTTTCCTCTAGTTGTATCTATCAGGTATTTCCTTCAATGACATGCTTAGAAAGGCTTTCTTCTTTGAGAATACAATTCTCCAAATGTGATTTGTCTGTACTTCTTCCACAAGCCAAGAAGTGCTACTCACTTGGCACCATGAAAACCCCCTTTAAAGGTCTTTAGCTTAATGTGCTGTTCGCAGGTTCAGCTTTACCAACTTGTTTCTGGCCAAATATTTAATCTCCTTATCACATCAGTGATACAGGTTTTTGCCCTCAGAATGACCTTACCTTCCGCATGAGACTATAGCTTCCCTTCTGGGCTCCCTGCTTCTCCTCTGTCCTATTATAGTCAATTCTCCATATAACAACAACAATGCTTCTTTTATGATTTTTTTTTTACAGTTTTCTGACTTTTAAAATTGGTATTAAGGTAGTGTATACGTAGAAAAATTGTGCACAAATTGCAAGCATACCTCACAGTAATTTTTCACGAATGAGCATTTTCATGTAATATGCACTTACACCAAATTCTATAACCCCAGACAAGATCTCCAGCCCCTCCCAGTCAATATCTCCTTGCCATCATTAACGTCATCCTGGCTTCTGAGACAAGATATTTATTTTGTCTGTTATTAAACTTTATATAAATGAAAACAGTATGCTTTCTTCTTTGTGTCTGGCTTATTTTTTTTTTCCAATATTATCTTTGTGAGATTCATCCATGTGGTTATCATAGCAGTAGTTCATTCATTCTCATTACTATGTAATATTTCTTTATATAAGCATATCACAATTTTCTCATTCAGTCTACATTTATTGGCCATTTGGCTATTTCAAATAGTGCTTCTATGACCATTCTTGTATATATCTTTAAGCGAACCTAAGTATATGCATTTCAGCTGTGTATGTTGTTGTTGTTAGGTGCCGTCAAGTTGGTTCTGACTCATAGTGACCCTGTGTACAACAGAATGAAATGCTGACCAGTCCTGTGCTTTCCTCACAATCGTTATGCTTGAGCCCATTGTTGCAGCCACTGTGTCAATCCATCTCATTGAAGGTCTTTTTTGACGATGCTCTACTTCACCAAGAATGACGTCCTTCTCCAGGGACTGATCTTTCCTGATAGTGTGTCCATTATGTATATATCTCTCTATCTATAAATGGAATTATGGGTTATAGGTATACATAATATCTAAAACTGTATATGTATGCCAAGCAGTTTAATACCAATTATACACTAGTCTTAGAAGTATTTGAGATTTCCAGTTGTACCACATCCTTGTCAACATTTGGTACTGTCATTCTTTTTCACTTTAGCCATTCTGGTGAGTATGTGATTTTTACCATGTCGTGGGCTGCAATCTGGGTCCTTCTGAAGTGTTTGTATATTCATTCGTCCTTTGTCTTTTGGCATTCTGAGATGTAAAACTTGGGTCTCAGATTTTCCCTTCCTATCTGGATGTTATTTGACCTTTTCCCACCTAGTTTGTTATTCAAAAGTTTTGCTAGAACATATCTAAATATACACCTTTTTATTTTACCTGAAACATGATGAGCCTGTTAAGTTTGCATGTTTAGATGTGTATTTTTTCTGTTTAGGAAAATTTTCTTCTGTGAAAGCAAAGGGTTGTTCTTCTCTTTCATTTATTTTAGCTTAGTCTATTTGATTTATTTTTAAGGAATTTTTATTATTGAAGATGAAATCTCTCTGTCTTCCTTAGCTACCACTCACTCTTTCATCATTAAACTTTTTTTTATAAGTACATGTTCCAAGCTGGGAGGCTTGTTACGTTTATAGTTGATTCAAATTAGTAGTACCATTTCTGCTTTTTATTAATTCGTATACAGATCTGGAGCCCTAGTGGCGTAGTGGTGAAGAACTCAGCTGCTGACCAAAACGTCAACAGTTCAAATCCACCAGCCGTTCCTTGGAAACCCTATGGGGCAGTTCTACTCTATTCTATATGGCTGGTATGAGTTGGGATCAACTCAAAAGCACTTAACAACAATAACACCATGGAGATCCAATTCTAGTGTTATATTTTACATTTTGTTTCATTCTTATCTAATGTCACAAAATCCTCTTCATCTCCTTCTGGATCTCAACATGATGTCATTACAGCTTAATTTATTGCTTTCTTATGTTTCCTGGCTCCAATTTGGTACAGACAACATCTTTTTATATCCTATTAAAGACACCAATATAATATTTCCAAATTTTAATGTTTCTTATAAACTATTTTCATAAACATGCTCTTCTTCAAATTTGTGTAGTAATGCATGAAGGATAAGTCCTAAGCTATACTTAAAGAATTATTTCCTTGGCTTTGCCAGAACAGGGCCAGGGACTGACTGCAGAACAGACTATCAATTGCTCATATGCAAGTTAAAGTTGAAGCTGAAGAAAACTAAAACAAGTCTATGAGAACCAAAATACAACCTTGAGTATACCACACTTGAATTTGGAGACCATCTCAAGAATAGATTTGACACATTGAACAGTAATGACCAAAGGCCAGAGTAGCTGTGAGCTGAGACCAAGCACATCATACATGAAGAAAGCAAAAAGTCATTAAAAAGACAGGAAAGAAATAAAAGACCAAAATGGATGTCGGGAGAGACTCTGAAACTTGCTCTTGAATGTAGAGTACCTACAACGAATGGAAGAAATAATGAAGTAAAAGGCCTGAACGGAAGATTTCAAAGGGTGACTTGAGAAGATAAAGTATTGTAATGAAATGTGCAACGACCCAGAGTTAGGAAACCAAAGGGAAGAACGTGATCAGCATCTCTTAAGTTAAAAGAACTGAATAAAAAATTCAAGCCCCAACTTTCAATATCGAAGGATTCCATGGACAAAATATTGAACGACACAGGAAGCATCAAAAGAAGATGGAAGGAATACACAGAGTCACTGTACCAAAAAGAATTGGTTGACGTTCAACCATTTCAGGAGGTAGCATATGATAAAGATCTGATGGTACTGAAGGAAGAAGTCCAAGCTGCACTGAAGGGAATGATAAAAAACAAGGCTCCAGGAATTGACGGAATACCACTTGAGATGTTTCAACAAATGGATGCAGCTCTGGAGGCACTCACTCATCTATGCCAAGAAATTTGGAAGACACAGCTACCTGGCCAACTGACTGGAAGAGATCCATATTCTTGCCCATTCCAAAGAAAGATGATCTAACAGAATGTGGAAATTATTGAACAATATCACTAATATCACATGCAAGTAAAGTTTTGCTGAAGATAATTAAAAAACAGTTGCAGCAATACATCAACAGGGAATTGCCAGAAATTCAAGTTAGATTCCGTAGAAGACACAGAATGAGAAATATCATTTCTGATGTCACATGGATCCTGGCTGAAAGCAGAGAATGCTAGAAAGATGTTTACCTGTGTTTTATTGAATATGCAAAGGCATTTGATTGTGTGAATCATAACAAATTATGGATAACATCGTGAAGAATGAGAATTCCAGAACACTAAATCGTGCTCATGAGGAACTTGTACATATATCAAGAGGCAGTCATTTGAACAGAACAAGGGGATATTGCATGGTTTAAAATCAGGAAAGGTGTGTATCAAGGTTGTATCCTTTCACCATACTTATTCAATCTGTATGCTGAGCAAATAAACCGAGTAGGAGGAGTATATGAAGAAGAATGGGACATCAGGATTGGAGGAGGACTCATTATCAACCTGCGATGACACAACCTTGCTTGCTGAAAGTGAAGAGGACTTGAAGCACTTACTGATGCAGATCAAAAACCATAGCCTTCAGTACGGATTACACCTCAACATAAAGAAAACAAAAATCCTCACAACTGGACCAATAAGTGACATCATGATTGATGGAGAAAAGACTGAAATTGTCAAGGATTTCATTTTACTTGGATCCATAATCGACACCCATAGAAGCAGCAGCCAAGAAATCAAATGACGTATGGCACTGGGCAAATCCACTCAAAAGACCTCGTTAAAGTGTTAAAAAGCAAAATGTCACTCTGAGGACTAAGGTGTGCATGACCCAAGTCACGGTGTTTTCAATGGCTTCACACGCATGTGAAAGCTGCACAATGAATAAGGAAGACCGAAGAGGAAATGACACATTTGAGTTATGGTGTTGGTGAAGAATGTTGAATATACTATGGACTGCCAAAAGAAGGAACAAATCTGTCTTGGAAGAAGTACAGCCAGAGTGCTCCTTAGAAGCAAGGAGGCGAGACTTCATCTTGTATACTTTGGACATGCTATAAGGAGGGACAGTCCCTGGTGAAGGGTATCATGCTTGTAGAGTAAAGGGTCTGTGAAAAAGAGGAAAACCCTCAATGAAATGGATTGATCCAGTGGTTGCAACAATGGGCTCATACATGGCAATGAGGATGATGCAGGACTGGGTGGTGTTTAGTTCCATTGTACACAGGGTTGCTACGACTCAGAGCTGCTGTATGGCACCTAACAACAATAACAAGAACAACAACAAAATGCTAATTTTTTAATGAGAGGAAATGTACTTAGATCTAATGTTTGGTATGAGATAAGGTGTATATATTGCTATTTTCCGTGATCATTGACCTCTTCAGAACTGAATTAAATTATCTTTTAGATTTAAAGCCTGAAGGCCTGGCAATATGCATAATTGCTCACTTGCTTTCTATTTATCAGCATGGTTTTTTTTTTTTTTTAATGTTATTCTAATGGACAGAGGAAAGACTGTCTCTATTTACTCTAACTTTTTGATGAAGTCTGAATTTTATTGAATCCATTGTTCTTAATGAGGCTTTGTTTTAGAATCATGAGGAAAGATTTACAAAATGCTGCAAGCTCACTTATGACTTACTAAATTAGCATTTTTAGGGAGCCAAGTTCTGGCTCTCCTTAGGTGAGTATGGTTATCATCTATCACTAACAGTTACCGTTGTGCAATGGTTAAGAGCTTGGCTACTAACCAGAAGTTTGGGGCTTCAAACCCACCAGCTGCTCCTTGGGAGAGAAAACCTGGCAATCTGCTTCCATAAACATAGCCTGGGAAATCCTATGGGCAGCAGCATAGCTGCGGAAAACAGCTCCTATGGCAGTTTAAATTGGTGAATGACCTCTCACAGCTGGTGATGGAAACTGGGTAATAGAAACTACTCATTGTTGCCCTCCCCCCACAAGTAGCGTTCAGGGCCAGTGCCATACCCTAGATACACTTCTGCCTATGGGGCAGTTCTACTCTGTAATATAGGGTCACTATGAATCAGATGGACTTGGTGACACACAACAATAACGTTTAAAAAATTGTGAAGTTGCCTGTAGTTTTGTCTTTTCTTATCAAATGCAGCAGTGCTTATCAAACTATCAAACAAAAGACTTCTCTTAATGCAAATCCTGGGAACCCACTCCAGAGGTTCAGTGGGTGTAGGGCAAGGTACAGAAATCTTCATTTTTAACAAGAACAGCAGGTGATCGGTGAGTCATACTTTGAAAAACATTGAAACACTCCACAATAGCCACTGCTTCCAGACCTCATCCTGCTTTAATTACTACAAAAATATTTTCCATTAGGTGACTACGTAGCCAGGGTGTTATCCCACCAGGTACACCTTTCCCCTCTCCTTCCTGTTAGGAGGCATTCTGGGAATTGAAGTCTCTGAATAAACTTAGAAAGGGACAATCAGTGGAATCACATCTTTTGTACCCTCGACCTACAGGAGAAGTTAGGAAAATAGTGCAGTGAACTCTCCCTGAAATCCCACTTAATGAGCCCATGCTCTGGACTGAGGATACAATGGGAAAGTAAATTTATTCTTTTCTCTGTTTGACTCTGTCCTGGATTGAATTGTGTCCCCCCAAAAATATGTGTCAACTTGGTTAGGCCATGATTCCCAGTATTGGGTGGTTGTCCTCCATTTTGTGATTGTAATTTTATGTTGAGAGGATGAGTGTGGGATTGTAACACCACCTGTACTCAGGTCATCTCTCCGATCCAAGGTAGAAGTTTCCCTAGGGTGTGGTCTGTGCTACCTTTTGTCTCTCAAGACATAAAGGAAAGAGAAGTAAGCAGAGAGTTGGGGAACCTCATACTACCAAGAAAGCAGCACCAGGAGCCGAGCATGTCCTTTGGGCCCGGGGTCCCTGTGCCTGAGAAGCTCCTCGACCAGGGGAAGATTGAGGACAAAAACCTTCCTCCACAGCCAACAGAAAGAGAAAGACTGCCCCTGGAGCTGACACCATGAATTTGGACTTGTAACCCATTAGATTGTGAGAGAATAAATTTCTCTTTGTTAAAGCCATCTACTTGCAGTATTTGTGTTATAGCAGCACTAGATAACTCAGACTCCAAAACCCAAAAGCAAACCCACTGCAGGCAAGTCAATTCTGACTCATAGTGAGACCCTATAGGACTAAGTAAAAGTACCCCATAGCGTTTCTAAGGCTGTAAATCCTTACAGAATCAGACTGCCACATCATTCTCCTGCTGAGCAGCTGGTGGGTTCAAACCTCTGACCTTTTGGTTAGCAGCCGAGCATTTTAACCACTGCCCCACCAGGGTTCCTCCTGTTTGGCTCAGTTCCCATGTATCTTTCATAACATGAGGATCTTGAAATGCTGAGTGTGAGCCACTCTTTAAAGATTTGGGTTATTCAGACAAGATTAGTGCTAGGCACAAACCAGTCATGTTTTCTTCAGTCCAACAGTAATCTGTCACAATTTTGGAGGAGACATTGGCTGTGTTAGACTTCTGGAGAAATGGTACGTCCATCTCCTTGAAGCCTTACTTGGAGATTTTTCAATGCCATTTTGATGGTATAGTTTTTTACTTACTTGCTTATTTTAGGACTATTCCTGCTGTCAAGTGAAACTTTCCTGTGCTGATGGGT
Organism: Elephas maximus indicus; assembly: GCF_024166365.1. Taxonomy (NCBI): domain Eukaryota; kingdom Metazoa; phylum Chordata; class Mammalia; order Proboscidea; family Elephantidae; genus Elephas; species Elephas maximus. The sequence continues at coordinate 123,500,336 of NC_064822.1, forward strand.
AGTCAGGATTCTTAACTGCCTCTGAAAATGCTGGTGGGGTGTTAACATATTTTCTAGATGGAATAGAACCTCTGTTTCTGAGTTAGGAGTTAATAGTGAGACTACAACTGAACCCTTTCATGCGTGTTTCCTCATAGCTTCTGCTATTTTCAGGTGTGGTGGCCATGGCTTTGGTCTTTCAAATCAGATTCATCTGCCTTAGAGTTTGTGAATATTTCTTCCTGATTCTTGCAAACGCTTGATACTTTGCCTTTGATTTCCAAAATGGTCTTGAATTTCTGTATTTTTGTAAATCTATATGTATATTTAAACAGAAATTTAAACCCAGTGTCATCAAGTCGATTCCAACTCGTGGCGACCCTATAGGACAGGGTAGAACTGCCCCATAGAGTTTCCAAGGAGCGCCTGGTGGATTCAAACTGCCAACCCTTTGGTTAGCAGCCATAGCACTTAACTACTATACCACCCGGGTTTCCAAACAGAAATTTAGAAGTAGGCATACTGGGGTCTCTTAGCTGAACTTTTTTCTAATATAGGAAGTTTCTTGAAACATTTTTCACATGAGTATCTACATTGGGATAGTGGTTTTTTTAATGCATATTCAAATATTAAGATTGCCACTTCATTATGAAAAATACTTTCCTACTTTAATCCTGATTATTTCCTTGCATGTTTTGATGCTGAGAAGCACTAACCCATTTCAAACATCATCCCTGTTTTCTGTAATTCTGGTGTGTTTCTAAATCTTCCCCTTTTTTTTGAGAGTTTAAGATAGCTTGTTTAAGTAAATAGGTAGCTGATACTTTTTGGTGGTGAGTGTTAAAATTCAGCACTTCATGTCTCATGAGAAGCTGGGAGAAAATAAGCAGTTTTAAATAATTCCAAAATTTTTGTTGCTGTTATCTGAAGCTTTTGTCTTGCTCTACTTCCCTCTTTAGGCAATTGAAAATCTCAAGGCCTCCTCCTAATAAGACGCTGTTTATGTTAATTTAAACTATGCAGAAAGTCGTTTTCTCAAATCAGAGTCCTGTGGAAAAAAACAAAACAAACAATAACAAAAAACTCAAACCTGTTGCAGTGGAGTCCACTCCAATTCTTAGCAACCTTATACAACAGAGTGGAACTGCCCCATAGGATTTCCAAGGAGGACTGGTGATTCGAATTGCCAGCATTTTGGTTAGCAGCCCAGCTCGTAACCAGGGCTCCAATTGTGGAAGGGCAGCATTAAATTAATTCCTGTCTCTTTTGGCAACTCACTTCATAGTAAGTTGTTTCACTCTTAAGATTCCATTTTTTTTTAATCGAGAAACTATTAATATTTATAAGAAGTAAATATTACAGTAGGTGCTTCTTCAAGGAGAATATCTTCAAACGTTCTCTCTGGTTTTTCCCTCTGAAATAGAAAAAAATATATATACATGGAATGAAAGGAATATTTCCTAAAGATGTTGTTTCTGATTTTTAATAAAATGTTCTAGCACCGCTAAGCATTCTGGCAAAAAGAATTTTTTTTTTATTGTTCTGCTGAAAGTAAATAAATTATGAAGTTTGGGAATAATAGTGACTGTAGGAAGATTGTCCTGCTTGTGGGTAAGCTTTTTACAATCAGCTTACTGTTTCAAAGTTAGTAACATAACTGGAGCCAGATTGCTGAAATGAGCCCGACCTGTACAAAATCATATTATTAAGGCTCTAGATACAATAAATTTAATGGTTCGTTTATTTTCCTTATTATTAATAGGAAAACAATATATCAGAGTGAGTTATAAAAACAGGGTCTAACAGAATAGCCAAGTTGGGTAAACAACAAAGACAAAAACTATCATTTACCAGACTGACAGGAAATTTATTTTTAGCAATGGATTGAGAAAGTAATGAAATAATACTTTCGGTATAAACAAAACCAAAAAACCCACTGCTGTCGAGTCAGTTCTGACTCATAGCGACCATACAGGACAGAGCAGACAGAACTGCCCCACAGGGTTTCCAAGAAGTGCCTGGCGGATTCGAACTGCTGACTTTTTGGTTAGCAGCCCTAGCGCTTAACCACTACACTACCAGGGTTTCAGCTTTCAACATAGTGGGGAAAAATGTTTACCAACCTGAAACTAATTTGAAGCTAAATGATCATAGAAACACATAAAAGACATTCTGAGATATGCAAAGTCTTAGTTCACTACCCCCAGTCTCTCCCCAAAACAACTGTTAAAAGATGTACTTCAGTAGGAAGAGAAGTAGATCCCGAGGAAAGAACATAGTGAATTTAAGAAGTCAGTAAATTTGAATGGTTATTGTCTCTAAAACATCATTTGACTTATTTTTATGTATTTAATATAAAGGATTAAATAATATACTGGAAAACAAAAATAATTATAAATGGGTTAAGTGGGCTAGGGTAAAATCATGTTTAGAAGGAGATCAGAAATACAGAATAAATTAAGCTATTATTTGCGGTAGGCAACATCTCTAAAATGTCCACCCAGAGATGTCCTGCCCTAATCCCCAGAACCTGTGAACTTGATAAGTTATCACATCCACGATGGTGTTTTGTGATGTGGCAGTGTTGATCTTCAAATAGGGAGATTATTAGGGTAGGACTGATCTAATCACCAAAACCAAACTCGTTGCCATCAAGTCAATTCTGACTCATGGTGACCCTATAGACAGAGGGCTTTAAATCTTTACGGAAGCAGACTGCCCCATATTTCTCCCACCGAGTGGCTGGTAGGTTCAAATGACCAATCTTTCGGTTAGCAGCCTAGTGCTTAACCCTTATGCCACCAGGTGCAATCACACAGGCTACTTAAAATCAGAGAGCTTTCTCTGGCTGGCAGTAGAAGAGGATGCCAGAGAGATTCAAAGAACAAGAGGGATTAAAGGTGCCATTGCTGGCTTGAAGATAGAGGTGGCCATGTAGAAAGGAATGGTGGTGGCCTCCAGCAGCAGTGCGAAGCCCCTGGCTGAAAGCCAGCAAGGAAAAGGAGACCTTAGCCCCACAACCACAAGGAATAGAATTTGGCCATCAACCTGAATGAGCTTGGAGGTTTATTTTTCCCCAGAGCCTCCTGATAAGAGCCTAGCCTGGCCAACACCTTGATTTTGGCCTTGTAAGACCTTAAGTAGAGAACCCATTTGAGCTGTATAGGACTTCTCACCTGCAGACCTATGAGCTAATAAATTAGTATTGCTTAGGTTGCTACATTTATGGTAATTTGTTGTACAAGCCAAAAAACCAAAACCCGTTGCCATGGAGTTGATTTCAATTCATGGAACTACCCCATAGAGTTTTCTTGGCTGTAATCTTTATGGCAGCAGATCTCCAGGCCTTTCTTCCATGGTGCCTCCAGGTGGGTTCGAACTGCCAACCTTTTGATGCGTAGTTGAGAACAAACTGTTTTCACCAGGCTTTTCAAAGAGAGGAATTTACTATTCACACACCTGGATATTGTGGCAGTATGAAGTTATCATAAAAATTTTCTAAATGTCTAAACAGTCTTTTTATACTTATCTTGCTGAAGACCTGTAATAAACAGTTTGCAAATGGCACTTTTATGAAGTGTCTATTCAAATGTGGCTCAACATGGTTTGGGATATTTATTGTCCCAGTGGAAAAAAGCCCCTTTGCTAGATGTTTACACAAAGGAAATGGGTTTTCTGAGTATTTACTACCTGTACACTATGGTCTGCTTTGCTTTAAAACATACATAATTTATTCATGCTCCCCATGGATAAAATAGGTAGTTACTATTATACCCATTTTAACAGATGAGAAAACTGAGGCTCAGTGTTGATAAGGGACTTGCCTAAAAGCAGTGTGATAGTTAAGGCTGTGTGTTAAGTTGGCTGGGCCATGATTCTCAGTGGTTTGGCAGTTGTGATGTGGTTTGACAGTTATGATGTAGTTTGGCAGTTATGTAATGATGTAATTTGGCAGTTATGTGATGATGTAATCATCTCCATGATGAGATCTGCTCTAAGCAGCCAATCAGTTGAGAGGGAGTTTCCTTGGTGGTATGGCCTTCCTCCAGTGTATAAATGGATGTTTCAGCAAGGCTCTCCCTCTGGATCCTGTATCCAGCTAGTCATCACCTGAACTCTGGTTCTTGGGACTTGAGCTAGTAGCTTACCTGCTGATCTTGGGACTTGTCAGCCTCCACAGCCTGTGGACCTGCAGCCTGCCATCTAACCTGCAGATCTTGAGTTCATCAGCCCCTGTAGCTATGTGAGTCAGAAGTCTCCAGCCTGACAGCTGCCTCGCCGACTTGAGACTTGCCAGCCTCTACAAGTGAGTGAGCTATTTCCTTGAGATAAATCTCTCTCTCTTTCTGTGTATATATACACACTTCACTGGTTTGCTTCTCTAGAGATCCCAGTCCAAGATAATCAGTAAGAGGGCTGTTTCTCTAACTCAGGTTTGTCTGTCCATGAAGCTTCTGCCCTTTCTACTTCATATCTGTGGGGACAGATACTGTATTTTTCTGAGGAAACAGATAAAATCTGAGCTTCTCAGCACGTATTCACAGGTGACGTTCACCTCTTTCATCGGCTTCTGCACTCCATTCTTGGGAAATAGGCAAACATCCTGTTAATTGTAGTCAAGTTCAAGCTGCAATCCTATCTTGCACAAAACATGGTGAATACCCAGTGTCCCAACTTGCCCGACACACCAAATGCAAGTATTACATTGCCAGAGAACAGATATTAGAAGAAATTTAGATAACAGTATTATTCAGCATATTGACATTAAATAAAAGTTTTTAACGTATTAAATTGATTCTTTTTCAGGTAAGAAAAAGCTAAAATATCCAGTACTCTGGTGGATGGAATAATTGTGCTGTAGCACAATTTTTAAAATTTCAATAATTTGTGATTGAAAATGATGTAAACTTAGGAGGAAACATTGTCTGTTAACAATTTTATCCCAAATTTGTGGTTTATTTTTCCTGAGAGGAGTGTTTTGAAAGGCTCAAAGGAGAAATGGTTAATATAAAAAAAATCTGCAGTTATTTGTGTATTGTCCAATGATAGAACACTTTGGTTTCTCTGGAAGATTTTGCATAAATTCCAATATCTTACCTGAGTTTGGGTCTTGTTTTTTAGTAAAAGTGACAATTTTGGAGAAATTCTGCACAAATTTCTGCTTTGGTACCTATCGCTTCCTACATGAGTTTCAATCATACATTGAACCGAAGGGAAACCAAGAACAGTATTGTATTAATAGCAGATATTCTGATAAACTTAATTCATTTAATGGTGCAGGCAAGATGCTTCAAGCTCCAGTGAAGAAAAAGCATTCTAGAATTATCGTCGACTATCACTGACTCCTCCAGGAACAGTCTGCTAAGAGCACTACTTGTTTAAGTAAATCGCATTTACAAGAGAATGTACAAACCTCTGTTTCTGTGCTTTTTACCCCACAAAATTATTTTCCTTCTTTGTGAGAACTTCTCTATAAGAAAATCAGATCAAGAAACAAAAATTGTGGAAAGTAACAGGCTGTGGGATTACTGATCAAAAGATTAACAGGGGTAAAGACTAGTAATGCCTGGCACTTGTTTAACACTTCATACTTCACAGAGTCTCTCCCACACACATTTTTACATTTTATCCTCACAACAACCCTGCGAGGTAGGTGGCTCATATGAAGAGTTAGTATCAATATTTTTTTTTATTTATTGTACTTTAGATGAAGGTTTACAGAGCAAACAAGTTTCTCATTAAACAATTAACACACATCTTATTTTGTGACATTAGTTGCCAACCCATGACATGTCAACACTCTCCCCTTCTTGACCCTGGGTTCCCCATTACCAGCTTTCCTGTCCCCTCCTGCCTTCTCGTCCTTGCCCATGGGTTGGTGTGCCCATTTAGTCTTGCTTTGTTTATGGGCTTGTCTAATCTTTGGTTAAAGGGTGAACCTCAGGAGTGACTTCATTACTGAGCTGTGAGGGTGTCCAGGGGCTATCAATCTTACTTTTATTAAATTTATTAACTGAGAGTCGGAATAGGCACGTAGTAAATCGGCAGGGCTGACACTCAAGACTGGCCCTTCAGACTTCCTGTGTCCATGGATGTACTTGCAGAGAAAGAAAGCTCCTATTTCACGTCACAGTAGCAGCCAGTGGTACTCAGGGATGCTGTGCATCAGGCACTCTGCTGGCGCTGTAGCCAGGTTAATACTTTGACTCTCAAAATCACCTCTCAAGGCAGACGTTTTTATCTCCATTTTATAGTTTTGGAAACTAAGGCTCGATGGCATATTTAGTAACATGCCCAATATCTTGAAACTTATAAACGATAGAGCACAAATTCAATGCCACATCTATCTGATTCTAAAGCTTGCTCTTTCCATTGCTTTCTGAACTCTCCGGAGAATGTACTGATTATTAGTGGTTATTAACAATGCCAATCTCTAATGCTTAATTTGATCTTAATGTCTTATACCTTTGATGTTTCATTTCATATGAGTACTTTTCATTTCATATGAGTACTTTTTATTTTATTACTCTTTTGATATGAAGCTTTCTTTCTCTAATTTTGTTTTTATTTGGCTTTTGTCCAAAAAGGTAGGCAGGAAATGTGGCAGTGAGAGTGGCAGTAACAGGAGGGTTGGAGATGTCTGCCCCAGCTCCCCTCTAACTTTTCTATTTGACATCCATACATCCTTTAAAATTGATGCAAATGCTTAAAAATAAATGTGTAAAAATTCATTAGCTAGACTTCCTAGAATACCCATACATTTAAAAGATTCCCCAGGGTAATGAGAGCTCTTCCCATGCATTTGCCTATTAGATTTATTGCAAAAGCGGTTCCGTTACTGCATAACAACCCACTGTGTGTGTGTATATATATAAGCAAATAAATATATATACATATATATCTATATACACATCATTGCCATCAAGTTGGTTCTGACTCATTTAAAAAAAACACAAAAAAACAAAAATTTTTTTTTTATTTTTATGAATAGCAACCCTATAAAACAGAGTAGAACTGCCCCATAAGGTTTCCAAGGAGCGGCTGGTGAATTCGAACTGCTGACCTTTTGGTTAGCAGCTGAGCTCTTTAACCACTGCACCACCAGGGCCAACCACCCAATATAGTAGTGTAAAACAGCAACTATTTTATTTTACTGGCAGATTCTGTGAATCAGGAATCTAAAGAGGAGTATGTGGGGACAGTTTATCTCTGTTCCACAGTGCTTGGGATCTCAGCTGAGAAGACTACAACGCTGGAGGTGTTTGATGGCTGGGGGTCAGAATAAAGGCTCCATTACTTGCATGCTTGGGGGTTGCTCCCATCAAATGGGTCCTCAGATAGACCTTTTGGCTGGACTGTGTAAACATGTCCTCTTCATATGGCTGTTTGGTCTTCCTCACAGCATAGCGGTTGGGTTCAAAAGTAAATGTTCCAAGGAAACAAGGAAGAAACTGTACTGCCTAATACGATCTAGCCTCAGAAGTCACATATGTCACTTGTACCTTAGTCACAAGCCCATCCAGATCCAAGGGGAGGAAAGAGTTCTCACCTTTGGATAGGAGAAGCATCAAAGAAGAGCACAGGATAGGACAAGTGTCAAAGAAGAGCACAGGGGATGGGAGGTATTGTTGTGGCTGTCTTTGGAAAATACAGTATGTCCCACTCTTCCTACATATAAAATGTACTCACCCTCCTTCCCCCCAGAACCCCAGGTCTCTTTCCATTATGGCATCAGATTGAAATTCAGGATTTGCCATCTATATGAGGTCCAGGTGTGGGTGAAGCTCCTTAGGTGTGGTTTCTCAGGTACAGCTTCTCGATTACTGTTCTTGATCTAAAGAACTAAAGAGACAAGTTATCTGAATCTACACAAACATGTACACCACATTTCCCAAACATACAATGGTAGTGAAGATAGTGTAACTGCCATATACATTCATGTGCTAAAAAATGAAAAACAGAAGGCAGACAACAGCCACTGGTCCATAACAATTCTGAAATTCAGCCAGGCACATGTAGCAAAGTCTTTGATTAGGGCTCAGTCTTCCTGCCCAGGAGTTAATCCCTATGGCTGTGTACTCCATTCTCTGGGCCCTTATTTTTGCACTTTGAGACAGACACCTTTCCTTTTCCTTAAGGTGCCTATGTTTGCACTTGAGTAGTTTTGCATAATAATTTAAAGCTCTAAAGTCCTCCCTTCATTTTTGCACAGTCTCTATTCCTTTCAATCTAAGCTTATATAATTCCTTTAAAAACTTTGTGGGCTTTCTGTGTATGAATTTATAATTTACTACTTTAGACAAAGGTTACCATACCCTCAAATCTCTTTGAGATAAGTCCAAAATGGTCTGACTCAAAGAAATTTGTTGCTAATTTGGTTTGCATCTCTTTCCTAGTAGCATTCTGGAATGTGAAGCAATTCTTCCTTATGATAACCAGCTATTTTGCTCAAGAGAATCTCTAACCATCATTATATAAAGCATTTTACCTTAGTGCTCTTAAGATTTTTAGAAGACCTATTGTTTAATGAAGAGCACCAAAATAGATCTTATGTCTCTTTTAGGTCCCTGGATGGTGCAAATGTTTGTGCCCAGCTATGAACCTAAAAGTTGGTGCTTCAAACCCACCCAGTGGCACTGTGGAAGAAAGATCTAGCGATAAAGACTTCCATAAAGACTATAGTCAATAAAACCCTATTGAGCAATTCTACTATGTAACACATGAAGTTGCCATGAGTCAGAATCGACTCAACAGCAACAGGTGTGGTTCTGTCTCTTAACCAAACTAGCTGCCATTGAGTCGATTCTAATTCATAGCAACCTCATGTATTGCAGAGAAGAACTGTGCTCCCTAGGGTTTTCAAGACTGTAAGCTTTCAGAAGCAGGTCAGCAGGCCTTTCTTCCAAGGTACCTCTGGGTGGATTGAACCATCAGCCTTTTAGTTAATAGTTGAGCACTTTAAGGGATCTAAATAAATAAATAAATATATACCTATTGCTGTCGAGTTGATTCTGACTCATAGCAACCCTGTATAACAGAGTAGAACTGCCCTATAGAGTTTCCAAGGAGTGCCTGGTGGATTCAAACTGCTAAATTTAATTATAGCTCTGACTACCTTAATTATTCCTGAGGCATTAACAAAGGTCTTGGAATCCTACTCTGTCCTTTGCCCTGACAACTTTACTTAATTTAAGAACAATTTAAAGTCTAGAAAGGTTGGGAATGAAAAACAATTTTGTCGTTGAACCCACCAAGTCTTGGTGCCTTTATATTTAGCAGTTTTTTCTTTAGTTCATCTCTCTGCTCTCACATTTTAACATAGGCAGTGAGAGGAGCCAGGCTACACTTCCAGTATTCTACCTGGAAATTCTCTTAGCTAGATCATTGAGTTTATTAGGTAAATTTTTTTATTTTTAATGTTACTCCAGAGACCAGTGTTGCCAAACTTTCTGCTACTACATAAAGAATCCTCTTTCCTCTAACTTCCAATAACATTTTCTTGACTTTCTTTTAAACCCTTACTGACAGCCTCCTTGAGGCAATTTAAACTTCTGTTAGTAGTCTCCTCAAGGTTCTTTTAGCGTCTACCTGATGCTCTTTCCCAAACCAGCACCCCATCTTCTAGGTATCAAAATCTATCTTAGTTACTATTGCTGTATAAAGACCATGGTAGACACAGTGGTGTAAAAACAATGATTCAGTTTTATTTACAGATTTTATTTTTCTGGAATTTGGACAAGACATAGCAAGGATGCCTTGTCTCTGCCCCACAATGTCCAGGATCTCAGCTTCAGGAACTTGAAGTCTGGGGATGATTGATGACTGGACACTAGAATCATCTGAGCCTCACGTACTCACCCAGCATGATGGCGTGATTCCAAGAGTGAATGTCCCAAGGGAATCAAGCAGTAACTGCATTGCCTTTTATGAATTTGTCTCAGAAATCACGTAATATCCCTTCTGATACATCACAAGCCCATCAAGCCAACTTTGGTAAATACATGCTGCCAGACTAGGTTTTCCTAATATTTACCCAGCCATTCTTTTTATGAAGAGTCATTTGGATTTCGAACAATATTTTCAATAACATGTTACATGTGGAAAGGTAAGATAGTCTGGAATTTCTATCTTAGAAGGAAACCCTCATCCATCATCTCCAGACCTTTGTGGGAAATAAGTTGCTACTGAATCTCTTAACAAATATTCACAGAAGGCATAGCAGAAGATCAGTGGCTCAGGTTCCCTTAAACCAGTTGTGGTCAAGTAGACTCCAACTCATGGGGACCCCAAATGTGTCAGAATAGAATTGTGCTCCATGGGGATTTTCAGTGACTTTTTTTTGCGTGTTTGTGGGGTGGGGGGAGTAGATCACCAGGCCTTTATTCTAAGGTGCTTTGAATAGACTTGAACCTCCAGCCTTTTGGTTAGCAGCCAAGCAACTAACAGTTAAACGTTTGAACTTCCCAGGGAATCCTGGGTTCCATTCCAACCAAAAAACCAAACCTGTTGCCTTTGAGTCAATTCCAACTTATAGCGGCGCTATAGGACAGGGTAGAACTGTCCCATGGGGTTCCCAAGGAGCTGTTAGTGGATTCAAACTGCTGACTTTTTGGTTAGCAGCTGAACTCTCAACCACTGGGCCACCAGGGCTCCAGGGTTTCATTACCCACCTTTAAATTGGTCTGACTCACAGAAGTTTGTTTCTAATTTGGTTTGCATCTCTTTTCTAGTAGCATTCTGGAATGTGAAGCAGCTAGTTTGCTCAAAAGAATCTCTAACACCATTATATAAACAAATCCCTGCTATTGCTCATCCAGGAACACACTTATTTAAAATTGCCCCCATTAGAAGCAGCTTCTTTAAATCAGCTCCTGTATTTAGGAGGCTCTGCCCCAGTGGCTTTCCATTTGAGGTTCCTCGTATTTGAAATTTATTTATTTAATACTATATATTTAGAAGCCCTGGTGGCATAATGGTTAAGTGCTGCGACTGCTAACCAAAAGGTCTGCAGTTCGAATCCACCAGGCACTCCTTGGAAACTCTATGGGGCAGCTCTACTCTGTCCGATAGAGTCGCTATGAGTTGGAACTGACTTGATGGCAATGGGTTTTTAAAAATATATATATATTTATTAATTTATATATATATTTAGCAGTCTCATGTCCTCTTTATTTCTCAATTTTATTTTCTTTGGAAGTGATTGCCTATATCTTTGGTGCATTTCTGGGTAAGATGATTTCAAGTATGCCTCATAGGTTCTATATTAAATCATCCAATCCCAAATATATCTTCAGTTTTTAATGAAAATTTGTTATTTTTTAACTAGGAGTGTGAGTGACTCCAAAAACAATTTTTTAAAAGTGGAATTTGTTCTACCTTTAGGAAAAGATTTCCAAAAAAAGAGAAGGCCTTACCACATGGCGTCCAAAAAAACCAAACCCATTGCTATCGAGTCGATTCAAGCTCATAGCAACCCTAAAGGACAGAGTAGAACTGCCCCATAGGGTTTCCAAGAAGTGCCTGGTGGATTCAAACTGCCGACCTTTTGGTTAGCAGCTGTAGCTCTTAACCTCTACGCCACCAGGGTTACCATGTAGCATAAAAAAACAAAAAACCAAACCCAGTGCCATCGAGTCAATTCCGACTCATAGCGACCCTATAGGACAGAGTAGAACTGCCCCATAGAGTTTCCAAGGAGCGCCTGGCAGATTCGAACTGCTGACCCTTTGGCTAGCAGCCGTAGCACTTAACCAATACGCCACCATGTTGGGACTACAAGAAAATGTGACTACCCTTTTGTAAGTTTTGGTTCCTCTTAGAAAGCTCCCTTAAGCATAGGAAGAGCTAAAGTTGAATTTCTTCGAATCTATGTTTGCCTTCTAATTGAGGAACAAGAGAATATTGTTTTGGGAAAATTTGAATTTTAGAAGTGTGAACTGATCACCTTCAGGGCTTAAGGTATACTAATGACTCTTATTCTGTTGGTATATGTTCTTGGGAAACTCAAATGAATTGGTCAACATTGAAGGATAGCCACTTAGCTTCCCAGATTGTACATGAGTGATTTGTTGCTTTTGGTTCTGCATAGATTAGCTGATAAATTATATATAATTAAACTTACATAATATATAAACTAAATACTTATATAAACCAGAAAAACAAACTACCATCGAGTGGACTCCAACTCTTAGAGACCGTATTGATAAGAATAGAACTGCCCCTTAGGGTTTCCAAGGCTGTAAACCTTTGTGGGACCAGACTGCCACATCTTTTCCCCACGGAGCAGCTGGTGAGTTCAAACTGCTGGCTTTTCAGTTAGCAGCCAAGTGCTTACCCATTGCGTCACCAGGGCTCCTTCATATACTTCATTGCGTCACCAGGGCTCCTTCATATACTTATAGCTGTCCTATTTGGGAATATGTTGTGTGCTTAGGTTTTTTTTTTTTTTAATTGAACTTTACATGAAGGTTTACAGAACTAGTTTCTCATCAAACAATTAGTACACACATTGTTGTATGACATTGGTTAACAACCCCACAACATGTCAACGCTCTCCGTTCTCAACCCTGGGTTCACTACTACCAGCTTTCCTGTTCCCTCCTGGCTTCCCATCCCTATCCCAGAGCTGGTTAGCCCCTTTAGTCTTGTTTTGTTCCATGGGCCTGTTCAATCTTTGGCTGAAGGGTGAACCTCAGGAATGGACTCATTACTGACATGAAAGGGTGTCCAGGGGCCATACTCTCAGTGTTTCTCCAGTCTTTGTCAGGCCAGCAAGTCTGGTCTTTCTTTTTGAGTTAGAATTTTGTTCTACAAAAGTTTTACATTTTTCTCCAGCTCTGTCTAGGACCCTCTATTGTGATCCCTGTCAGAGCAGTCAGTGGTGGTAGCTGGGCACCATCTAGTTGTACTGGACTCAGTCTGGTGGAGGCTATGGTAGATGTGGTCCATTAGTCCTTTGGACAATCTTTCTCTTGTGTCTTTTGTTTTCTTTATTCTTCCTTGCTCCTGAAGGGGTGAGACCAGTGGAGTATCCTAGACGGCCTCTCCCGGGCTTTTAAGACCCCAGACACTACTCACCAAAGTAGAATGTACATTTTCTTTATAAACTCTGTTATGCCAATTAAGCTAGATGTTCCCTAAGACTGTGGTCCCTACAGCCCTCAGCCCAGCAATTTGGTTTCTCAGGGAGTTTGGATGCGTCTATGGAGCTACCATGGCCTTGCCTTGTACAGGTTTTGCTGGCTTCCCCAGTATTGTATACTGTCTTACCCTTCACCAAAGTTACTGCTTATCTTTTGTCTATTAAGTGTTTTTCCATCCCCACCCCTCCCCTCCCTCACAACCATCAAATATTGTTTCTTTTTGTATGTAAACATTTTCATGAATTTTTACAGTAGTGGTCTCGTACAATATTTGTTCTTTTGTGATTGACTTATTTCACTTAGCATAATGTCCTGTGCTGAGTTCCTTTTGTTTGTGGATTTCTTTTGTTTTTGTAGGTTTTGTTTTTATTGAGACTTTATCTTTTTCCTCTTTGATGAGTAGGTTTGTTAACTTTCTTTGTGGTTACCTTGAAATTTACCCTTATCTTCCTAGATTTGAACCAGTCTATTATTTTTTTTTTATTATTACTTGGTATCTCCTTGCCTTCTCCATTAGAAAGTTGTATACCTATACCGTTTATTCCCTCTTTATTGTTCTGATGGAAACCCTGGTGGTGTAGTGCTACAGCTGCTAACCAAGAGGTGGGCAGTTCGAATCTGCCAGGTGCTCCTTGGAAACTCTATCGGGCAGTTCTACTCTGTCCTATAGGGTCCCTATGAGTCGGAATCGACTCAACAGCAGTGGGTTATTGTTCTGACATTGTTGTCATTTACAGATTAACCTCCCTGTTTCCCTGTTGCAATTGGTTTTGGTTTTGGATAGCCCTTGAGAGTGCCTTTTCTAGGCTGGTATCTGGCTGGTACAATCTTGCGTCCTAGATTCAGGCTGTGGTGTGATGTTGTTTGTTCTCAGACCAAAGGACTCCCTTTAATAATTCTTGTAAGTTTGGTTTGGTTTTTACATATTCCCTTAATTTCTGTTTATCTGGAAATGTTCTAATTTCACCATCATATTTGAATGAAGTATTGCAGGATATATTATTTTTGGTTGGCAATTTTTTTTTTCAAGGTTTTATATATGTCATCCCATTGCCTTCTTGCCTGCATGGTTTCTGCTGAATAATCAGAGCTTAGTCTTATTGTTTCTCCTCTGTATACGGCTTTTTGTTTTTCTCAAGCTGTTCGCAGGATTTTTTCTGTCTTTGGTTTTTGTGAGTGCGATTAGGATATGCCTTGGTGTTTTTCTTTGGGGTCTATCCTACATGGGGTTCATTGAGCTTCTTGGGTGGCCAGCTTTTCATCATTCATGATATTAGGAAACTTTTTTGTCAGCAATTCTTCAATGATCTTCTCTGTGTTTTCCATTTTCTCTCCCTGTTCTGGAACTCTGATCACTTGCAAATTTTTGCTTTTAATTATATCCATATTATTCTAAGGGTTTCTTCATTTTTCTTCATTCTTTTTTCTGATTTTTCCTCAGAGTTGTAGCCAAGTGTTTGTCTTCAATTTCACTGATTCTGTCTTTCATTGTTTCAAACCTGCCCCTCAGCGCTTCTGTGACACTGTCCATTTCTAAAATCTTGTTTATCTTTTGGATTTCTAATTGTTGTTTTTGTAAGATTTCTAGTTTTGAATTTATTTTGGCATTTTGTTCCTGTATTACTTTCCTGAACTTTTCCTTTTTTTGTGTGTATCTTCCATGAATTTGTCTGTCTTTCTAAAAAAATATGTCTATTTTTTCCTCATTTTTGTCAGCTTTTTGCTTCAACTCTTGGATTGTTCTGAATATTAAAGATTTGAACTTGCTATCAGGTAGTTCTAGTGCCTTTTCTTCTACTGGAAAGTCATCTGGTGTTTTATTTTGGATGCCTACTGGACCCATCCTATCCTGTCTTTTTATATGTTTTGATATTGTCTGCTGTCTTTGGGACATTCAGTAGTTATTTCCTTTGTTTCTTGTTGTAAATTTGTTTGTTTTGTCCTGCTTTTTTATTTGGTTATGTCTGAGCAGGCAGGCTGTGCGTTCTTTGTTGTTTGCTCATCTGTAGTTATGATACTTTTCTCCTCCTTGTCCAATGGGCAGAGCCAGTCATTCAGCTATGGTGCAGCAGGGCAGGTCCAGCTGAAGGGGAGGGTCTGGAACGGGATGTTTGTGGCAAGTACTAGGGCCAACAGAGCGGGCCAGGAATCAGTGCTGGGCAGGTTCCAGTAAGCTGTGCCTGTGCTGCTCGGGGGTGTGATGTTCAGTGCACGGTGCAGGTGGGCAGGAAAGAGGGGGGAGGTTGTGATGTGTGGAGCTAATAGGGGTGTGGGAAAGAGGAGAGAAAGGAGAGAAAAACATGAGCCAAAAACAAACAAGCAAGCTCAGAAAGAGAAAAAAAAAGAGTGCTAAGGGAGCTTGCTGTTGGAGTGGAGAGATGAGAAACCAAGAAATGGAGAAAAGAAAAAGGGAAAAGGAAGAAAAAAATAACTAGATAAAAATTTGGAAAAGAGAAAAAGAAACGAAAAGCCCCCAGGAGTACCAGAGTCCCACTGGTGGGGCTGCTAAGGCCAGGGAAGTGGCTCCCAGGCTGTGCAGTGTAGCCTGGCTAGAGGGGGTACAGATGTCACACAGCACCAGGTATTCAGGAGACAGGAAAGAAGATAAGTGTAGAGAGACAATAACTGAGAAATGCAAACAGACGAAAAGGGAAAAAGAGAGAGAAAAGAAAAGAAGAAAAAAAGAAATGCCCCAAGGATCCCACTTACGCATCTGTGTAGATTTGGGGAGTGGCTCCTATGCAGTAGAGTGCAGCCTGGCTAGAATGGGCTCCCAAGCTGTGAATATAAAAAGAAAAAAAAATAGAACAAAGCAAAACAAGGGAAAAAAAAAAAAAAGCCCCGGGGATCCCACCACCATGGTGTCTTGGGCCGGGGGAGCAGTTCCCCAGTCAAGCGTGGTTTCACAGCCTTTCAGGAAGAAGCAAAGATGGCACACGGAGCCAGGTGTTCCAGAGAAAGGGGAGGGGGGCGGTGGCAGGAGGCACAGAAGAAACCAAAAGAGATGGAAAGGACCAACACCAGCTCAGCCAGTGTGGGCAGGGCAAATCCAAGCAGCCTGAGGCCAAAGCAGTTGCCTCCCAGCCAAGAAACTATGGCTGGCGGGAGGCAAGGAGGCTGAAGGCGAAGGAGAGGAAGGGCAGGCTAGGAAAGAGTATATTGCTCCTTACTGGGAGCTCTGTCTCCTGATGGGAACTTCATGAAGCTGCTTTCCCGGTACTCCCTGTCTGCTGATCTCTGATGTGGGTGGGGCAAATCCAAGCGGCACCTATGCTGCACTTCCTGGCCGTCGGAGCCACCGAAGCCACCAGGAAGCTCAGAGGTAGAGCAGCGGGGAGAGAATGAGGGCTGGGAAAACATGTATCGCTGGTTACCGGGTGCTCTGTGTGCTGCTGGGAGTTCCGCGCAGCTGCTTTCCCATGCTCCCTGTCTGCAGTCCCCAACTGGAGTTCAAGATGGCGGATCTGTGCTGCGTTAGCTGATGGGGTGTTCTGCATCTCCCTCTCCTCACTCTCCATCCTCTGTCAGTTTCTTATCCATTTGGTGCTTGGCTGAGATCTCTATCGCTTCATTTGGCACTTCAGTTTCCAAGAATAACATTTGTCTCTATTTTACTTAGTTACTTGGGTCTTTGCTATGGAGGGACGGCGTGGTCCTTCTGTCTATGGTGATGTGTTGGCCGGAAGTCCTAGGTTTTGAACAATCTTTTAATCTTTTTTGGGTGTATACACACACACACACACACACA
Organism: Elephas maximus indicus; assembly: GCF_024166365.1. Classification (NCBI taxonomy): domain Eukaryota; kingdom Metazoa; phylum Chordata; class Mammalia; order Proboscidea; family Elephantidae; genus Elephas; species Elephas maximus. The sequence continues at coordinate 123,517,205 of NC_064822.1, forward strand.
CACACACACATACATACAGATATATATATATATAGTTGCAGCTGTTGAAGAATAAAGGATTGTTGGAGCTGTTGAAGAATGAGAGGGTTGGGTCATTCCTGTTGGTACAGATGTGTCATTTTTATAGGAAAATTGTTTCCTAATAATTTAAAAACAGAATCTGGAAGTGCTGAATTGTGGCACAGGAAGCACTCGAGGAGAAACTTTACTTTTACTTCTGCCTTTCGAGGTGTTAAAAACTTGACAGTAAAAGTAATATGTGGTATTTATTGACCATAAGTATCAGGAGCTATAATAAGGGCTTTACATGCATTATCTGATTTAATCCTCACAAATGAAATGAGTTAACCACCATTTCAAAAATTAGGACCTTGGTCTCAGAGGGGTTAAATAAATTGTCCACAACACAGAGTCAGTAGTGTCCTACTAGGGTTTCACTTTTGGATTTTCTTTCCAAGTCTGTGCTTTTAACCTCCCTACTAACTTGTTTCTGATATACCAACCTTTTCCATATTTGCTATCTTCCTTGCCATAAGCAGCCTGTTTTAGGCAGAAAACACTTTTCTATATCACCAAAATTCTTGACATGGTTGTTAGAGTCAATTTGTCCTTGTAATTGGACAGTGCCCAGGAAACAAGAGGCTTTTGAATTTCAGTGGTAACCCTTGGCTGTCTGAGGACCTCTTGAGATTCTCTTTCCTGGACTTTGAAAGAGATGCCTTCCATTTCATCTCTTAATAAGTGTTGACAGGTAAAAACTGTTCTATTTGTTCTATGTGGGCAAATTTAACCTTCACCTTCCAGTTCTTCTTTGTTTAACTGGGACTTTAAGTGGAAAAAAAAATTTTTTTAGCTAAGTTAGCAAAGGAACTAACTCTACAAAGAGGCCACACAGGCCACTGTTCAGATCCTCCTCTGAACAGATCTTAATAGCATACTGGTTCCCTCATTAATTAATCAGCTGAATATAACTTTGGCATGTGTGCATTTTACATTTGCAAGGGACATATGATTTTACCTTTTCAAAATGTATGCTTTAGCCATTGCATGTGGCCTTGGGAGTCTGCCTCTTTGCCACATCCTTTTCTGAAGTAAATAACAGTTCCAGCGGGTCCTCAGTTTTTCTGTCATAGGCAAGGCGCGGGGATTATTCTAAGGCTGGAGCGGGAGAGGAAAACTCCGTGTTTCCCTTGCTTACTTCCTCTCATCTATTGCTGGCACTGCTGATCTTCTTTGACTTCCCCAGATCCACTATCTGTCCTCTTTATGTCTCTACCTTGTCCATTCTTAAGACTCAACTTCAGGGTTCCCTGTCCCACATCTTGAAGACTGCCTTCTTTGCCTCCATCTATAGGTGCTCAGCTACTTCTCTGCCCTCTGGGACCAATGTTTTGAGACACTTTCCTGTTGCTTTCACACATCACATTACTTAAGGCACTATTAGGTGATCCATTCTGATATCAGGTATAGCCCATTTCCACATATTATAGCATCCATCACATTTCAGACAAAACAGCACATGGGTTATCTACACATTGACTACAAAGCAAAACAGCAAACATCTCTAAGGAAATAATACTTAATATATCATACAGCAGTAGTGGGTTTTTTTTGGTTTTATACCATACAGAATTAATGGAGTGATTTCATATATATGCAAATTAAGGAGCCAAAGAGATTAGTATTTTTGTTCTTGGCTAAAACAAACACACACAATGCACTTGTTAATGATCAGGTGTTTTCTCTTGCTGTAGAGAATAAATGAGTTTCCTGACATTCACCCATTTGTAGCAATTGCTTTAGGACTGTCAGTCCCCAAAAGAGAAAAGAAGCGGAGGCATAGCAAAAGTTCTGAGGCATTGTGGAAAGTGAGATAGCCTGGGATGGTCTTGTACAGTTTGAAAAATATTCTGGAATGTTTCTGAAACTCCCTCACACTCCTGCTGAGGAGGAAAGAGTCCACTGCACCGCCCCCCCCCCAACACCCATAATAATGCCATTTCAAGGGAGTGTTTTAAATTCTTCATCTTGTGCATGTAGTGCTATTTTCTGAAACATTAGAAGCTCCAGGGTTTAAAATAACTTAATTAAAAGCATTCCCAACATTTTTTGTTTGTTTTTATTTTTAATTTTTCTTTTTTTTTTATTTTTATTGTGCTTTAAGTGAAAGTTTACAAATCAAGTCAGTCTCTCACACAAAAACTTATATACACCTTGCTACATACTCCTAATTGCTCTCCCCCAACGAGACAGTCTGCTGCCTCCCTCTACTCTCTCTTTTCGTGTCCATTTTGTCAGCTTCTAACCCCCTCCACCCTCTCATCGCCCCTCCAGCAGGAGATGCCAACATAGTCTCAAGTGTCCTCCTGATCCAAGAAGCTCACTCCTTACCAGCATCCCTCTTCAACCCATTGTCCACTCCAATCCCTGTCTGAAGAGTTGGCTTTGGGAATGGTTCCTGTCCTGGGCGAACAGAAGGTCTGGGGGCCATGACCATCGGGGTCCTTCTAGTCTCAGTCAGACCATTAAGTCTGGTCTTATGAGAACTTGGGGTCTGTATCCCACTGCTCTCCTGCTCCCTCAGGGGTTCTCTGTTGTGTTCCCTGTCAGGGCAGTCATCGGTTGTAGCCAGGCACCATCTAGCTCTTCTGGTCTCAGGATGATGTAGTCTCTGGTTTATGTGGCCCTTTCTGTCTCTTGGGCTTGCAATTACCTGTGTCCTTGGTGTTCTTCATTCTCCTTTGATCCAGGTGGCTTGAGACCAATTGATGCATCTTAGATGGACGCTTGCTAGCTTTTAAGACCCCAGATGCCTCTCTCCGAGGTGGGATGCAGAATGTTTTGTTAATAGATTTTATTATGCCAGTTGACTTAGATGTCCCCTGAAACCATGGTCCCCAAACCCCTGCCGCTGCTACACTGGCCTTCGAAGCATTCAGTTTATTCAGGAAACTTCTTTGCTTTTGGTTTAGTCCAGTTGTGCTGACCTCGCCTATATTGTGTGTTGTCTTTGCCGTCACATAAAGTAGTTCTTATCTACTATCTAATTAGTAAATACTCATCTCCCACCTCCCCTCCCTCCCCCGCTTGTAACCATCAAAGAATACTTTCTTCTCTGTTTAAACTATTTCTTGAATTCTTATAATAGTGGTCTTACACAATGTTTGTCCTTTTGCAACTGACTGATTTCACTCAGCATAATGCCTTCCAGATTCCTCCATGTTATGAAATGTTTCACATATTCCTCACTGTTCTTTATCGATGTGTTGTATTCCATTGTGTGAATATACCATAATTTATTTATCCATTCATCCGTTGATGGGCACCTTGGTTGCTTCCATCTTTTTGCTATTGTAAACAGTGCTGCAGTGCACATGGGTGTGCATATATCTGTTCTTGTACAGGCTCTTATTTCTCTAGGATATATTCCAAGGAGTGGGATTGCTGGATGGTATGGTAGTTCTATTTCTAGCTTTTCAAGGAAGCGCCAAATTGATTTCCAAAGTGGTTGTACTGTTTTACATTCCCACCAGCAGTGTATAAATGTTCCGATCTCTCCACAGCCTCTCCAACATTTACTTTTTTGTGTTTTATGGATTAACGCCAGCCTTGTTGGAGTGAGATGGAATCTCAATGTAGTTTTGATATACATTTCTCTAATAGTTAATGATCCTGAGCATTTTCTCATGTATCTGTTAGCTACTGGAATATCTTTTTTTAGCAAAGTGTCTGTTCATATATTTTGTCCATTTTTTAATTGGGTTATTTGTCTTTTCGTAGTTGAGTTTTTGCAGTATCAGGTAGATTTTAGAGATCAGGCGCTGATCAGAAATGTCATAGCTGAAAACTTTTTCCCAGTCCGTAGGTAATCTTTTTACTCTTTTGGTAAAGTCTTTGGATGAGCATAGGTGTTTGATTTTTAGGAGCTCCCAGTTACCTAGTTTTTCTTCTGCATTGTTAGTAATGTTTGTATACTGTTGATGCCATGTATTAGGGATTCTAATGTTGTATCTATTTTTTCTTTCATAATGTTTATCATTTTAGATTTTATATTTAGGCCTTTGATCCATTTTGAGCTCGTTTTTGTGCATGGAGTGAGGTGTGGGTCTTGTTTCATTTTTTGCAGATGGATATCGAGTTATGCCAGCACCATTTGTAAAGAAGACTGTTTTTTCCCCATTTTAACTGTTTTGGGGCCTTTGTCAAATATCAACTGCTCATATGTGGATGGATTTATGTCTGGATTCTCAATTCTATGTATCTGTTGTTGTACCAGTACCAGAGTGTTTCGACTACTGTGGCAGTAAAATAGGTTCTAAAATCAGGTAGAGTGAGGCCTCCCACTTTTTTCTTCTTTTTCAGTAATGCTTTTCTTATCTGGGGCCTCTTTCCCTTCCATATAAAGTTGGTGATTTGTTTCTCCATCTCATTAAAGAATGTCATTGGAATTTGGATCGGAATTGCATTAAATGTATAGATTGCTTTTGGTAGAATAGACATTTTTATAATGTGAAGTCTTCCTATCCATGAGCAAGGTATGTTTTCACTTATGTAGGTATCTTTTGGTTTCTTGCAGAAGTGTATTGTAGTTTTCTTTGTGTAAGTCTTTTACATCTCTGGTAAGATTTATTCCTCAGTATTTTATCTTCTTAGGGGCTACTGTAAATGGTATTGATTTGGTGATTTCCTCAATTTTTTTTTGTTGTTGGTGTAGAGAAATCCAACTGATTTTTGTATGTTTGTCTTGTATCCCAATACTCTGCTGAACTCTTCTATTATTTTGAGTAGTTTTCTTGAGGATTCCTTAGGGTTTTCTGTTTATAAGATCATGTTGTTGCCAAATAGAGATACTTTTACTTCTTCCTTGCCAATCTGGATGCGCTTTATTTCTTTATCTAGCCTAATTGCTCTGGCTAGGACCTCCAGCACCATGTTGAATAAGAGCGGTGATAAAGGGCATCCTTGTCTGGTTCCAGATCTCAAGGGGAGTGGTTTCAGGCTCCCCATTTAGGATGATGTTGGCTATTGGCTTTGTATAAATGCCTTTTATTGTGTTGAGGAATTTTCCGTCTATTCCTATTTTGCTGAGAGTTTTTATCATGAATGGGTTTTGAACTTTGTCAAATGCCTTTTCTGCATCGATTGATAAAACCATGTGATTCTTGTCTTTTGTTTTATTTATGTGATGGATTACATTAATTGTTTTTCTAATGTTGACCCATCCCTGCATACCTGGTATGAATCCCACTTGGTCTTGGTGAATTTTTTTTTTGATATGTTGTCGAATTCTATTGGCTAGAATTTTGTTGAAGATTTTTGCATCTAAGTTCATGAAGGATATAGGTCTGTAATTTTCTTTTTTTGTGTTGTTTTTACCTGGTTTTGGTATCAGGGATATGGTGGCTCCATAGAATGAGTTTGGTAGTATTCTGTCCTTTTCTATGCTCTGAAATACCTTTAGTAGTAGCGGTGTTAACTCTTCTCTGAAAGTTTGGTAGAACTCTGCAGTGAAGCCATCTGGGCCTGGGCTGTCTTTTGTTGGGAGTTTTTTGATTACCTTCTCAATCTCTTCTTTTGTTACGGGTCTGTTTAGTTGTTCTACCTCTGTTTGTGTTAGTTTAGGTAGGTAGTGTGTTTCTAGGAATTCAGCCATTTCTTCTAGGTTTTCAAATTTGTTAGAGTACAATTTTTCGTAGTAATCTGATATGATTCTTTTTAATTTCATTTGGGTCAGCTGTAATATTGTCCATCTCATTTCTTATTTGGGTTATTTGCTTCCTCTCCTGTTTTTCTATTGTCAGCTTGGCCAGTGGTTTATCAATTTTGTTGATTTTTTCAAAGAACCAGTTTTGGTTTTGTTAATTTTTTGAATTGTTTTTCTGTTTTCTATTTCATTTAGTTCTGCTCTGATTTTTATTATTTGTTTTCCTCTGGTGCCTGAGGGTTTCTTTTGTTGCTCTCTTTTTATTTGTTCAAGTTGTAGGGATAATTCTTTGATTTTGGCCCTTTCTTCTTTTTGTATGATTGCATTTATTGATATAAATTGACTTCTGAGCACTGCTTTTGCTGTGTCCCAAAGGTTCTAATGTGAAGTTTTTTTCATTCTCACTGGAGGCTATGAATTTCTTTATTCCATCCTTAATGTCTTCTATAATCCAGTCTTTTTTGAGCAGGGTATTGTTCACTTTCCAAGTCTTTGATTTCTTTTGCATGCTTTTTCTGTTATTGATTTCCACTTTTATGGCCTTATGGTCAGAGAAGATGCTTTGTAACATTTCAATGTTTTGGATTCTGCTAAGACTCGCTTTATGACCTAATATGTGGTCTATTCTAGAGAATGTTCCATGTACACTAGAAAAGAAAGTATACTTGGTAGCTGTCGGGTGGAGTGTTCTGTATATTTCTATGAGGTCAAGTTGGGTGATTGTGGGATTTAGATCTTCCATATGTTTATTGAGCTTCTTTGTGGATGTCCTGTCCTTCACCGAAAGTGGTGTGTTGAAGTTTCCTACTGTTATTGTGGAGCTGTCTGTCTCACTTTTCAGTGCTGATAGAGTTTGTTTTATGTATTTTGCAGTCCTGTCATTGGGTGCATAAATATTTAATATGGTTATATCTTCTTAGTATATTGTCCCTTTAATCATTATGTAGTGTCCTTCTTTATCCTTTATGATGGATTTAACTTTAAAGTCTATCTTGTCAGAAATTAATATTGCCACTCCTGCTCTTTTTTGATTGTTCTTTGCTTGATATATTTTTTCCATCATTCGAGTTTTTGTTTGTTTGTGTCTCTAAGCCTAAGGTGTGTCTCTCATAGGGAGCATATAGATGGATCATGTTTTTTAATCCATTCTGCCACTCTCTGTCTCTTTATTGGTGCATTTAGTTCATTTACATTCAGTGTAATTATAAAAAAAAAAATTTTTTTTTTTAAATTCAGTGCTATCATTTTGATGTCTTTTTTTGTGTGTCGTTGACAGCTTCTTTTTCCCACTTAATTTTTTGTGCTGAGTAGATTACCTTTATATATTGTCCTTTCCTCATATTCGTTGTTGTTGATTTTGTTTATGCTGAGTCTCTTTTTTTTTCCTTGTATTTTATTTTGATGAGTAGGATAGTTTGTCTCCTTTGTGGTTACCTTATTATTTACCCCTGTTTTTCTAAATTTAAACCTAACTTTTATTTCTTTGTATCACTGTATCTCCCTGTCCATATAGAAGATCTATGATTAGATTTCTTAGTCCCTCTTTATTGATTTAATGTTGTCTTCTTTTATGTAATAACATCACTGTTACCCTGTTTTGGGCTTTTTTTTTTTTTAAAGCTTGCTTTGTTTTTTTGATTTCCCTGTCTGGGTTGGCTTCTGATCGCTCTGCTCAGTGTTCTAGTCTTGGGTTGATACCTGATATTATTGATTTTCTAACAAAAGAACTCCCTTTAGTATTTCTTGTAGTTTTGGTTTGGTTTTTACGAATTCCCTAAACTTCTGTTTATCTGGAAATGTCCTAATTTCACCTTCATATTTAAGAGACAGTTTTGCTGGATATATGATTCTTGGCTGGCAGTTTTTTTTTCTTCAGTTTATTAAATAATTCATCCCATTGCTTTCTTGCCTGCATGGTTTCTGCCTAGTAGTCTGAGTTTATTCTTATTGGCTCTCCTTTGTAGGTGGCTTTTCGTTTATCCCTGGCTGCTCTTAAATTCTGTCTTTATCTTTGGTTTTGGTAAGTTTGATTATAATATGTCTTGGTGACTTTCTTTTAAGATCTACCTTATGTGGAGTTCGATGAGTATCTTGGATAGATATCTTCTCATCTTTCACGATATCAGGAAAGTTTTGTGCCAACAAATCTTCAACAATTCTCTCTGTATTTTCTGTTATCCCTCCCTGTTCTAGTACTCCACTCATAGGTTATTTCTCTTGATAGAGTCCCACATGATCTTAAGGTTTCTTCATTTTTTTAAATCCTTTTATCTGATTTTTCTTCAAATATATTAGTGCCAAATTATTTATCTTCATGTTCAGAAATTCTGGCTTCTACTTGCTCAATTCTGCTCCTCTGACTTTCTGTTGAGTTGTCTACTTCCATAATTTTATTGTTAATCTTCTGAATTTATGACTCCTGTCTCTCTGTGGATTTTTCCAGCTTATTAAATTTTTCACTATGTTTCTGAATAATCTTTCTAATTTCTTCAATTGCTTTATCTGTGTGTTCCTTGGCTTGTTCTGTGTATTGCCTCATTTCCTTCCTGATATTTTGAAGGGTTCTGTATATTAATCCTTTGTATTCTGCCTTGGTAATTCCAGGAATGTACTTTCATCTAGAAGATCCCTGGATTCTTTGTTTTGAGAGTTTGTTGAGGTGATTATGGTCTTTTTCTTTATGTGACTTGATATTGACTGTTGTCTCTGAGCCATCTGTAAGTTATTGGATTAGTTTATGCTTACTTACTGTGTCGTAGCTTCTTGCTTTGTTTTGTTTTGATATGCCCAAATGGGTTGCTTGAGTGAGCTAACTTGATTATTTTCACCTTTGGAGCTTTGACGTCCTGTCCCCAGATGGCTAGAGCTGTTTTCAGGTATATCAGTCTAGGAGTCCATTCACTTTTCTTGTATGAATTCTGCTCAGGTGTCCAGGTAGCTGATCATCAAGAGGGGCAAGGGTGATTAGTGTATGTACCGGTATCTGATTGCAGCAGGGGGTCACTCTCTGAACAAGGCAGGGTGCTGAGAACCGACCCCCAAGCGTCTCTGAGGAGAGTGCGTCCCTGTTCCCTAGAGCGTGCAGGTGGGTGGCTTTTGCAGATGGACCATGGGTACCCAATGTTTTTGGTTGTAAGGACTGCAAGGTACCAGTTATCTTTGGACCTCTATCGTGGGTGGCTGAGTGACCTGAGCAGAGCTACCAGTCCTTAGGCCCCTGATGTGGATAAATGATGACCCTGTTTAATAGGCAAAGCAATGTCAAACATCAAACACCCAATCTCCACCACATAGCTGAAATGGTTGAAGTCTGCCAACAAGGACCTATTCTCCTGGAATAGGCCCACATGGGTCCATGCAGAGGGGAAAAGTGCTCAAAGTCCACAGACTGTTCATGCCTGGACAGGAGCCGCTTCTATCCTGAGCTCCCCTGGTTAGTGGAGCTGGCAAATTATCTTTTCCCCCAATTGCAAATTTTTTCCTTCTCCAAGGCTGAGAGGACGGCTCTAGGCACTCAACAGTCCCTATCTCAGGCCCAGGGAATTCAGCCGCTGAAGCCGGCTTGGGGGTGGGTGGGTTGCGGTAAAATATATCCAAGTACTTAGCTTTTGCCAAGAGTGCTGTTCTTCTCTGATTCCGGAGGCATGTGTAGGCTGTGTGGCTGGCTGCTCCTCCCTGAGGAAACTGCGGCCGAACGCTAGTACCAGCCTGCTGCTGCCACTCCAGGAATGGTGCCTGAGGGCTCCCCATGATTCAGGTCCATTAACTCCTCTCTGCTTCTGAACCATCTCTTTTTCCCGCTGCCTCTTTGCTCGTTTTCGAAGCTTGCCTTTGATGCTCAGGGTCATAGCTTGTGATAAATATACTTGTTTCACTTGTTTTTTGAGTCTTTGTTTTAAAGAGGGCTCGTTGGAAGCTTCTGTCTAGTCTACCATCATGGCTCCGCCTCCCCCAACTTTTTTTTTTTACCTGTATTCCCCTTTATTCCTGACATTTGAAATTCTCAACAAAACCATTTCTGAAGCATTTAAATGAACATACAACATTAAGAGAAAACTTTATTTTGGGAGTTTGTATAAATCTGAAGCACAAAACGAATAAGAGTGACGATATATTTGCTAATCTATTATTAGTTGCTTTTGTTTCCCTTCCTCCTTTCCTTGTCCTTTTTTTCTTCTCCATAGCTAGTGGTTTATGGAGGTGCCATTCTGATTTAAGACCCTGTCTTAATAAAATGTATGTGTGTATGTATGTGTGTAAATATGTTTTATTTATTTATTAAAACAGGGAAATTCCTTCAGGGACCAAACAGGTAACATATATGCAAAGGAAGAACAGTAGAAAGTGGGGAAAACTGTGGTTAGCTAAGAATCTCCATGTGTTCTTAAGAACATTCAGATTAAAATTAAAAAACTGCAAATTTCACCCCCATTATAGGGTGCACTCGAAAAGAAAATCCTAATGCTTTTGAATTTTGTCATTGCCAGAACATCTCTTTGTTCTTTCATCTCCTTTCCTAATGCTTCCCATCCTACTTCTTAAAATTCAGTGGTATATGCTTAGCCACTGTTATAATGATCCCCCAAGCTTTGTACTGTGAATATTTTGGGTTGATTCTTTGTGTCCAGGATCCTTGCAATAGATAATCATTCTGTACAATATTAACTTCTTATATCGTGTCTCTATATATTCCATATGGTTATTCATCCAAACATGAGGGAGTCTCATTTCTTACTTTAATATGGCAGTTTTCTAATTTTCTTTCTACTCTCCCCATTTCTTAAAATTTTAGTCAGTTTTGTCTTTTAATGTCAGTCCTAGCTTTGCAGCAGCAGTTAACAAACCTTCAGTTCATCTCTAATGATTACTCAGTAATTGAATTAATTTGCTGCTGCAGTTTTTCAACAAAAGATTGGCATGACTGAATGCCTTCTTCCAGCGCTGCTCATTCCTGTCTCTTTGTCTTCAAACCTATTGGCCTTGTTAGAGGGTGACTCTAATTTGGAAAAGAATTTAAAGTGGTTTTTATGAAGGAAGGGTAAGATTTTATTTTGAATTATCCATTGAATATTATTATAATGTTTCCATTTGCAATTTTCCCACATGGAATTATATTGTATACTCTGCTGCTTCTTGACTGGCTGGCAATTGTCAATTCCATATTCCACCCTGGATCAGTGAAGTAATGTCTTTCTCATTCATCTTCTTGAATTTTAGTTCCATATGAATAGCCTTCCCTGTTTAGGCCTACCAAATATCTAAAATATTTGAACTTTTACATAACTGCTTTTTGTCATCACCAACCATTTAGCTTTTTAGTACATGGCCTTTTATTCAGCTAGATCTGGGTTGAATTCTGTTTCTGGCTGAATAATTTTTAACAAGATCTTAACCTTTTTGTAAAATGAAGATGATAATACCTATTTCATAGTAACTGTAGAAAGAGCTAACACTATGCCAGGCACAAGGAAGGTGATTACAATAGAAGAAAGTGTCCAATTTCCTTGCTTTAAATTGGGGTCATCACTCTTCCCATCTCCATTGCTTGGAGTATGTATCAGTTAAGCCATGTTATGCTAAAGTAACAAATATTCTCCAAATCTAGTGACATAAAACAATTAAGATTTATTTCTTATTTATGTTACCAACCAACATGGATTCTTCGGGCTTCGGTCCACATGGTTTTGATTCAGGGACCCAGATAATGGGGGCTCCACCATCTGGAATGTCACCAGCCAGTGCAGCAGAAAAAGAAAGAAAATCCTACACCAGCTCTTAAATAAGTCCGCTCAGTGACACATTACTTTCACTGGTATTGTATGGATTATAGCTAGTCATACAGTTAGCCATATTGCAGTAAGCCAAGAATGAAAAGTGAAATTAAGTTTGTGCAGGGCTGTAGCTCTCAGCAAATAATTGACATGACCCAGTGATGTTTTGGTAAGTTTATTACTTATACCAGTAATTAGGATGGAGAGGAAAGGGCAAAGTTCCATCTCAGACAAGTTTCCCCCAGAAGGTCTTTGTGTTTGACAAACACTTCCTATGTACATAGCTTCTCAATGCATCATAGGTGAAGAAACTTAGGGATGAAGGGACAAAGGGCTTATATACCTCAGATTGGAGGGTTCTGTATGCTGGAGTGCATAGAAAAAGGGGCAGGGGAGAAAGAGCGAGGCACCCCTTGACACAGTCTGAGCTCAGGGAGCATGACAGTTCTGTGATCATTGTCCGCAGTTTTGATGGTGTCAAAGAAAGACATTTCCTCCCCTTCTGGGATCTAAAGTTAGAGCTTGCCAGCATCCAGTTACATAATTAATCATATACCTTACCAGGTCTTCTGTAACGGGGTATGAAACTCCATGTTCTACAAAAGGTATCATATACCAAGGCACTAGGGGAGGGGGGCCTACTTCTCTTAGGGTATGTTCTTTCAGTAGTTTCACTGTAACGGTAATGCAGGCAGTGGGGAGAGAACCTGCTTCTGCTGCCTCTGCACATACCTAACGCAAAGGGCCTGGGAAATGTGGCCTTCCTTTGTGCCAAGGAAGAGGAGATGAGATTGATGAGAATCTAGTCAGTCTAGCTTATAGAAAACAAGAAAAAGTCTTCTTTTTATTCAAAAGTTGTTGTTTTTGTTGTGTGTGGTTGAATTAATTCCAACTCATGGCAACCCTATATGACAGAGTAGAGCTTCCCCATAGGGTTTCCTAGGCTATAATATTTACAGGAGCAGATTGTCAGGTCTTTTCTCCTGTAGAGTGGCTGGTGGGTTCAAACTGCTGACCTTTTGGTACATTAATATGACCTCCAAATTCCTTTCCATTTTTTGTGATTCTATGAGATGACATATCTTTTTTTCCCTTGGAGTCTTATTATAAAATAAATTATTAATAAAGTTTAATGTTGTGGGTGAATAAATATAAGAAGAGTTTATAATAAGTCTAAATCTTATTGAACAAATTCTAATTCAACTATGAAATTTCTTTTTGGAGGTTCAATTGTATTAATAAATACTTTTCTGTCCAATGGCAGAAACTCAACACTAACTTGCTTTACCAAAGAAAGAGAAGTGCAGAGGCACAAAACTTCAGGCAAGGTTGGATCCAGAGACATATATTGGTCCCTCCATGTTTTGGTCATGATGACCCATAGAAATTCAAGATTCATATTCTATCATTTTGGCAAACCCAGTGAAATGGGGGTATAGTTCTCAGTAGACCGCATAGAAATTTCCCAGGGAGAATTCTGATTGTTCAAGTTGAATCCTATGCCAATCCTTCCACCAATCAGAACAGATAGCAGGGTGAGATTCTGAGACTGGCTTGGCCTGGGTTACATGTTCATCCCCGTAGCCAGGGAAAAGGGTGAGAACAACTCTACCCGAACTATATAAAATGGTTTTCTCATAGGAAAGAATGATTCTGTTACTAGAAAAGAGAGAGAGGATGTTAATCCAGCAAAAATAACGGGTGTTCACTTCACTTACTGAAACCTACCTGTTGATCTCAGACTTGATGGCTAAATTTTATCCAGGTCTTTTTTTTGTTCCGTACGAATGAAGAGAGAAAAGGGGCACTGACTTCATTTTTTTCCCAAAGTTTTTCACAGTCGTTTTTTTAAAAAATGTGTATGCTTGTTAATTACATTGAGTGAGAGAAATTCCTACATAATGAAGGTCTTGTATTAGCAGTAGCCCAGCACAAGGATAGTAGTATTTTTGAAAGTTTTATTTAAAGTTCCAGCTATTTGAGGGTGAGAGTGCCACAACTGGCCATCAGTAAGGCACAACCTATCCATATCCAACACGCATAATATTCACCTTAGCTATACTTGGAGAGAAGGGAAAATGGGTCTTGTTAGAGAATTATTAATATAGTCTTACCATCTGTCTTCTTCAGATGATAATGAAATGAGTCCTTTTATTGTATATGCTTGTTAAAGAGGAAAAAATGAACATAGAACCTTCTAGCAGATGGTTTTTAAACTTTTGGGGGATGAAGAATATTCCAAGAAGTTGATAAAATCAATGTTTTTTCTTTGAAAAAATGCATACACCAAGTTTTATTACAATTTCAGGGGATTCTTGACCCCAGTCCTGGTGGCATAGTGGTTAAGAGTTTGGCTACTAATCAGAAGGTCGGCAGTTCGAATCTACCAGGCGCTCTGCTCACTTTATGGGGCAGTCCTATTCTGTCCTGTAGGGTCACTATGAATTGGAATTGAATTGATGGCAGCGGGTTTGGTTTGGTTTTGGTTTGATGTCCATTCCTGAGGGGCCACAGAACCAGCTTAAGAATCTGGGCTATCTAATGGAAAGACATAGGAAAGAGTGACATGTTGAGAATAGATTGGGATAACTTAGAAGGGGCAGCTGTTGTGTTTACCCACTCCAGAGCAGTCCACGGAAAGTTTTACGTTTTAGCCTAGGGCATTTATTTAAGTTGAACAGAGTGTTCATTGGATAGAAGCTCAAAAGACTGTTTTCAGCCATGTGTCCAATGTAAACCAAGTTGACAATTTCTAGTTTTATATTGAGATGCTAAAAACATGTGGCAATTTAAAAATAGGTATAATTCTTTAATTTTCCTCCCATTGAAAGGGGAGGGCCTCTGTTTCCTTTCTTTGAATCTAGGAAGCACTGTGACTTCTTTAAAATAGAAATGATGCTCTCCAAGTTTGAGACCCAGGCCTTAAGAGACTGATAGTTTCCACTTCGTCTTGGAAAACTCTTGGAAGCCAGCAGCTATGCTGGACATATGACTACCCTTAGACCACCATGCTGTGAGATGGCCAAGCCATAAGGGGGGGAGGAGCAGATAGAGGATGACATGTCGTATAGAGAGAGGCCAAGGAACACCGAACACGTGAGTGAAGAAGCTACCCTGTTCAGCCCTTCCAGAATTCCTGACCTCCAAATTATTGCTTAAGTTTATTACTAAGTTTAATACAATAATAGCTAACTAAAACAACCTAATTCACTATGCCTATGAGGGAAATTTATCTGTATTCCCAGTTTATTCTTGTATAAATGTGAAGAGGGTATTTTGGGATTGTTCTGACCACTAAACATTTTCGTTTTGCAGATGAAGACACATGCACATCACTTCTTGGAAAGTATATTAATCAGAGTATCTTCAGTCATGTCCAAAGGCATCCTTGTGGCACAGTGGTTAAACACTCAGCTGCTAACTAAAAGGTTGATGGTTCAAACTCATCAGCCACTCTGTGGGAGAAAGATGTGACAGTCTGATTCCGTAAAGATTTCAGTCATGGAAACCCTGTGGGGCAGTTCTACTCTGTCCTTAAGGGTCACTATGAGTCAGCATCGACTCAATGGCAAAGGGTTTGGTTTTTTGGAGTCATGTCCAAAAAGTGGCCGTTAGTGTCATTAATACTTTCTCTCTAAAATGAGTCCAGCTGTGTCATCCCCATATAAAGATGTTGCAATTATTGCTATGTTCTTATTTGTTTAATTGGATTCATCAGTCTTTATTTAGGGCCTACCATGCTTGACACTGTGGAGAATATAAAAGGCAGTATATTGCGCTGTTTTCAAAGAACTTTTCTAATATAGAGAAATAAGGCATATAAACCTAGCACAACTAGAGAATACTACTTTAGAAAACAAGCAACTTCTCAAATGTGTGGAATGGACAACATAAAATGGAGACAATGTGTGCTACACTAATAATAATTATACTTTATGCAGATTGGAAATAAAGGCTTGGGGGTAAGAAATAGATGTGACGTGAAATTTGAAGGCGGGTAGGACTGATGTGGGCAGAAAGAGCTTTCTAGTTAGAACATTGTACAAAAAATATTGACAGTGTTTGAGAGCTATGGCTGCTAACAAAAAGGTCAGTGGCTTGAATCCACCAGCCTTTCCTTGGAAACCCTATAGTGCACTTCTATTCTGCCCAATACGATCACTGCGAGTTGGAATCAACTTGATGGCAATAGGTTTGATTTTTTATGTTTTTTCTTGAGACATTTTCATACTTAGAGATAAAGTTGATTATCTTTCTTTTAGTTACATTTCTTTAAAACACTTTCTGTTTGTTGTCGAAAACTCATAGCAGCCGTATATCGGGCAGAGTAGAATTGTCCTATAGTGTTCCCAAGCAGCGGCTAGTGGATTCGAACTGCTGACCTTCTAGTTAGCAGCCGAATGCTTCATCACTGTACCACCAGGGCTCCTAATTTAGCTTAATGGTCAATAAAAGAAAAAAAAAAATTCCTCTAAATGTCATGTTCAAAATAATTAATCTGAAATGTTAACAAGTTATTCTTCTTTGAAATTTCTAAAAACTTGGCAGCTATCTTGTTTCCACCAAATTTAGCACATTCTGCTTATGCTTAGCTCATTTGGAGGAATTCTAGGATATTCCACAAACTGATACTTCCCCACTTTTCACCTTTTTTTTTTTTTAATCACTCTGTCTTAGTTATGAAATACCACAAGTGGGTGGGCTTTAATAAAGAGAAATTTATTGTCTCACAGCCTAGGAGGCTACAAGTCCAAATTCAGGGCTTTGACTTCAGGGGAAGGCTTTCTGTCTCTGTTGGCTCTGGTTAAGGCCTTTGTCATCAGACTTCCCCTGGACTAGGAGAACACAGAAATCTAGTCATCAGAATTTGGCCACAAAGTTAAAGCTAGATAATAGCCAACACACTTTTATTAACTATTTAATTAAAGAAATCTTACTAATATGTACCCTGTGCAACCCTGGTGGGGTAGTGGCTAAGTGCTATGGCTACTAACCAAGAGGTTGGCGGTTCAAATCCACCAGGCGCTCCTTGGAAACTCTATGGGGCAGTTCTGCTGTGTCCTATAGGGTCACTATGAGTCGGAATCAACTTGACTGCAGTGGGTTGTACAAAATCCTGTGTAAGGAGCTGGGAAATACAGTAGTTCCCGTCCTTGAGAAGCTGACATTCCAGCCAGAAACACAGATATTAAGCAGGGAAGAGGGAACAGGCAACACCAAATTCTTGAGGAAGGAAGGGGGAAGGATTATTTTGTGAGAACAACAACAACAATCCAGTGTTACTATAGCATGATAAAAAAAATTTTTAGCAGATGGCAAAAGGCAGACTGGGAATATGAGGTTGAGAGGTGGGCAAAGAAGGTTCAAATCATGCAGTTTTATAGGTCTCACATTAATGATTTGGGGTTTTATCTATAAGAAATGGATTATGCTTATGTGATTATGCCTATATAAAAAATTACTCTGGCTTTTTATGGGAAATGGGTTGAAGGAGGGGGAGAATAAATGTAGAGACACAGTCAGGAGGCTATTGCAAAAGGCCAGGTAGGATGGTGACTAGAGTCATGGTCTCGATGATGAGTTTAGGAGTGCTGAAGCTTAAATCTCTGCTGCCTGGGATAAAGGTCAGCCGTAGCCACCAAGCCAGGATTTAGCCCCAGATGTAACAGAAGGAGGGCAGCAGAGCATGGGGACAGGCTCATAGAGGACTTCTGGATCAGGCACTTGGTGAATGAGGGAGCTCAGGTCTAGGCAGACTATCTGACTTCTCCTGCCTCACAGATTATAAGATGCAAATTAGGTAAAAAATCTAATATGATGTTCTGCCTACCATAAAAACCCAAACCAAATCTGTTGCTGTCAAGTCAATGCCGACTCATAGCAGCCCTTAGGATAGAGTAGAATTGCCTCATTGGGTTTCCAAGGAGCAGCTGGTGGATTCAAACTGCTGACCTTTTGGTTAGCAGCCGAGCTCTTAACCACTGTGCCACAAGGGCTCCATAGTCTGCTACAAACAAACAAAAAAAAAAAGCCTGAAACACAAAACAGTTGCCGTCAAGTTGATTTCAGCTTGTGGCAATACCGTGTCTGTCATAGTAGAACTGCACTCGGTAGGGTGTTCAGTGACTGTGATCTTACAGACGTAGGTCACCAGGACTTTCTTCCAAGGTGCTTCTGGGTGGATTCAAACCAACAACCTTTTGGTTAGTAAGTGAGTGCTTAACTGCTTGTGCCACCCAGGAACTCCTAGAGTTGGCTACTGCTCCCTTAATCCTTCCTACCTTATGAGATCTCTCCTCCATCACAGAGCTGAGATGATGGTCCATGTCCTAGATATACACAGTTTTCCCAACCTTTTTCCTCATTCGATGATAGAAGTCTTAAACAATCAGTAACTTTTTAGTTTTATATTTAATTTGTGATAATGGCCCCAGCAAATGTCCTATTAAGCCATGTTTGGGATCGGGCTATATAAAGGCAAAGCAAATTGTTTTTCTATGTAAATAGGTGACATTTCTGCCTAATGCGCTAAGATGCTTTTCATTGCTTTATTTGGCTATACAGTGCTGTGAGTAGGCAGGTGTAGATAAGGGGGAAAAAAGATATCTATTGATTGTGCAGAAAGGTTGTAATAACTTTCCCTTCTTCTAATGGAACACAGAGCAAAACATATGAAAGAATATGCTGGGAGGTAATGTAAAATGAAAGGGGAGAGATAACTCTGATAGAAATTATTTCTGAAAGAAGTAGATTAAATCACAGAGTTTAGCTCCAAATGAAGCAAATAGATTTTTTCTTTCAGTGTTGGAACCATTATGGAAGAATTAATTTAATCCTCTGTAAGCTTTTTTTTTAATTTTTTTTTAAGCTTTAATATTTTAGGCAGTTATTTGTATATAGTCGTGTAAGTTTAGATTAATATAGTTTCATGCTTTCTCACTACCAGATAATCATTCCACAGAGCATTTGTCTCTTTTTAGCATTTCTAAATAGATTGAGTGCATTGTTTGAGATGATTTGTAATAACTAAATTAATTCTGTTGACTATTTTAGGCAATTTACTGTAAGATATGAATTGCAAATGTAAAAGATACAAATTATTTCACTAATTAAATAAGAATATTAAAAAACAAAAACAAAACTGTCCTAATGACCTGACAAGTTGAAGATTTGTTTCTGTTAAGTATAAATGGCAATGTAATAATGCTATACAAAGACATCTGTTCCCAGGTATATTGGAAGGATTGTGGAATGGGTGTGGATCACACCAAAAATACCACCAGCTGCAGGATGTTTGCAATAGACCCACCAAGGCTGACATCGAGAGTCAGGGAAGGTAAATTACTCCTGTACCAGAAGCCAGTGGGAACCAGCAGAGAAGAAGCAGCATCCTCTTTCCCTAAAGCCAATATGGTATGTTATCTTCTATTTGAACTCCATCTTCATGGGATATCTTCATGGAAAGGAAGAAGAGAAGAGAAAATTTTTTAAGAGTTCAGAAGCATCCTTACAGGAAATTTGAACTTTGAAGTAATGGACTGTTTACCCAAAAGGCTGAGTTAATCCAATAAAATCAAAAAGTCTATTAGCTTACTTGCATTGACACTAGAGGAGACAGTAGGGACTTCAGGTGCTTAATGCCTGGCATATAGTTCGAAGCATAAGGGCTCCTATACCACAAACCTAAAATAAATATTTGATGACTCTTTAATAAAATTTGTTGTTGTTGTTAGGTGCCGTCGAGTCAGTTCAACTCATAGTGACCTTATGCACTATAGAACGAACCCTGCCCGGTCCTGCGCCATCCTCTCTTCTCAATTGTTGCTATGCTTGAGCCCATTGTTGCAGACACTGTGTCAGTCCAGCTCATTGAGGGTCTTCCTCTTGTTTGCTGACCCTCTACCAAGCATGATGTCCTTCTCCAGGGACTTTCCTTTCTGATAACTGGTCCAAAGTACGTGAGACATAGTCTCACCATCCTTGCTTCTAAGGAGCATTCTGGCTGCACTTCTTCCAAGACAGATTTGTTCATTCTTTTGGCAGACTATGGTATGTTCAGTATTCTTTGCCAACACTACAATTCAAAGGCATCAATTCTTCTTTGGTCTTCCTTATTCATTGTCCAGCTTTCACATGCATGTGAGGCAATTGAAAACACCATGGCTTGGGTCAGGCACACCTTAGTCCTCAAGGTGATATCTTTGTTTTCAACACTTTAAAGAGGTCTTTTGCAGCGAATTTTCCCAATGCAATGTGTCTTTTGATTTCTTGACTGTTGCTTCCATGGGTGTTGATCGTGGATCCAAGTAAAATGCAATCCTTGACAACTTCAATCTTTTCTCCGTTCATCATGATGTTGCTTACTGGTCCAGTTGTGAGGAATTATTTCTCTATGCTGAGGTGTAATCCATACTGAAGGTCGTGGTCTTTGATCTTCACCAGTCCGTGCTTCAAGTCCTCTTCATTTTCAGCAAGAAAGTTTATGTCATCTGCATAATGCAGATTGTTAATGAGTCTTCCTCCAATCCTGATGCCACATTCTTCTTCATATACTCCAGCTTCTTGGTTATTTGCTGATAATACAGATTGAATAGATATGGTGAAAAGATACAACTCTTATGCACACCTTTCCTGACTTTAAACCACACAATTAAGTGTTCTGGAGTTCCCATTCTCTGCAATGTTATCCATAATTTGGCATGATCCACACAGTCGAATGCCTTAGTATAGTCAATAAAACATAGGTAAACATCCTTCTGGTATTCTCTGCTTTCAGCCAGGATCCATCTGACATCAGCAATGACATCCCAGGTTGCACGTCCCCTTCTAAATCCCACTTGAATTTCCGAAAGTTCCTATTGATATGTTGCTGCAACCACTTTTGAATGATCTTCACCGAATTTTGCTTACATGTGATATTAATGATATTGTTTGATAATTTCTACATTGGGTTGGATCACCTTTCTTGGGAGTAGGCATAAATATGGATCTCTTCCAGTTGATTGGCCAGGTAGCGGTCTTCCAAATTTCTTGGCATAGATGAGCGAGCACTTCCAGTGCTGCATTCATTTGTTGAAACATCTCAATTGGTATTCCATCAATTCCTGCAGCCTTTCTTTTCTCCAGTGCCTTCAGTGCAGGTTGCACTTCTTCCTTCAGTACCATTTATACTAATCATATGTCACGTCTTGAAATAGTTGAACATCAACCAGTTCTTTTTGGTATGGTGACTCTGTGTATTCATTCCATCTTCTGTTGATGCTTCCTGTGTCACTTAATATTTTCCCCATAGAATCCCCATTTCTTCCTTTTGCTTTAGCTACTTGACGTGCAAGAGCAAGTTTCAGAGTCTCTTCTGGCATCCATTTTGATCTTTTCTTTCTCTCCTGTCTTTTTAATGACCTCTTGCTTTCTTCATGTATGATGTCCTTGATGTCATTCCACAACTTGTCTGGTCTTTGGTCATTAGTGTTCAATGCTTCAAATCTATACTTGAGATGGTCTCTAAATTTAGATGGGATATACTCAAGGTGGAAACCCTGGTGATGTAGCGGTTAACTGCTACGGCTGCTAACCAAAGGGTCGGCAGTTCAAATCCACCAGGCGCTCCTCGGAAACTCTACGGGGCAGTTCTACTCTGTCCTATAGGGTTGCTATGAGTCAGAATCGACTTGACAGCACTGGGTTTGGTTTTTTGATTATACTCAAGGTTGTACTTTGGCTCTTGTCCACTTATTCTAATGTTCTTCAGTTTCAACTTGAACTTGCATGTGAGTAATTGATGGTCTGATCCACAGCCAGCTCCTGACCCTGTTCTAACTGATAATATTGAGCTTTTCCATTGTCTCTTTCTACAGATATAGTCGATTTGATTACTGTGTATTCCATCTGGTGAGGCACGCATGGATAGTTGCCATTTATGTTGGTAAAAAAAAAGGTATTTGCAATGAAGAAGTCGTCGGTCTTGCAAAATTCAGTCATGAAATCTCCAGCATTGTTTCTATCACCAAGGCCATATTTTCCAACTACCAATCCTTCTTCTTTGATTCCAACTTTCTCATTCCAATCACCAGTAATTATCAGTGCATCCTGATTGCACATTCAATCTATTTCAGACTGCAGAAGTTGGTAAACATCTTCAATATCTTCACCTTTGGGCTTAGTGGTTGGTGCAAAAATTTGAATAATAGTCATAGAAACTAGTCTTGCTTGTAGGCGTGTGGGTAGTATCCTATCACTGACAGCATTGTACTTCAGGGTAGATCTTGAAATGTTCTTTTTGAGGATGAATGCAACGCCATTCCTTGCCAAGTTGTCATTCCCAGCATAGCAGACCATATGATTGTTCCATTAAAAATGACCAATACTAGTCCATTTTAGCTCACTAATGGCTGGGATATCAATCTTTATGCATTCCATTTCATTTTTGACCATTTCCAATTTTCCTAGATTCATACTTTATACATTCCAGATTCCAATTATTAATGGTTGTTTGCAGCTGTTTCTTGTCATTTTGTGTCATGCCACATCAGCAAATGAAAGTCCTGAAAGCTTAACTCTGTCTGCATCATTAAGATCAGCTCTGCTGTGAGGAAGCAGCTCTTTCCCAGTCATCTTTTGAATGCCTTCCAACCTGAGGGGCTCATCTTCTGGCACTATATCAAACAATGTTCCACTGTTATTCATAAAGTTTTCACTGGCTAATTCTTTTCATAAGTAGACTGCCAGGTCCTTCCTCCTAGTCTCTTAGTCTGTAAACTCAACTGAAACTTGTCCGCCATGAGTGACCCTGCTGGTATTTGAATACCAGTGGCATAGCTTCCAGCATCACAGCAACACAAAAGCAACACACAAACTGACAGACACATGGGGGCTATTTAATAAAATAGCTCAAAATAAATTTTGAGATCTAGAAACCAGCCAATTATTTTTCTGAGGTAGATTCTTCTCCAAAGGGGCAAATATTTTGAGACACTTTAGTGCTTCTTTTGCACATCACATTGTTTGAGGCAATTCATCTGACATCAGGTAAAATCCATTTCCTCATATTATAGTAACAACCACATTACTGGCTACACTGCCACACAAATTAGCTGTAGATTGAAAACCAAACAAAACACCAGACATCCCTAATATTTAATATACTGCATAGAATTAATGGAGTAATTTCCTAAATAGGAAAATTAATGAATCAAAGAGGTTAGTATTTTTGTTCTTGAATAAAAAAAATTTTTTTTTAATTTAAAAGATGTATTTATTGTGATCATGTATTTTCTGTTGCCATAGAGAATAATGCATTTCTGGCTAGTTCAATTTTTCTAGTGATGTTCTATGACGCAATGGCAGGCTTTCAAGTGCTGCTTAAGGAGGACACCACGGTCAGGGAATGCACTGAGGGAGAACCTTTGAAGTGGTTCCCTTTCAAAACCATTACATAGTTTTGAGTGGGTCGTTACTTGGATAATTGCAGCCAAGAGCACAAAAATAGCAGCTTCCAAGTGTTATAAGAGTAATATCAGGAAGGTTCCAGAGGCCTAGCTATGTGTGCAGGAGAGCCATCAGCCCCTGAATCCCTGATTTCACCCATTCCTTTACTTCTTCCCGCACTATAGTAAGGACATTACATTTTTGGAAAAGCACAATGTGTGAATGAAAGACTAGAGAAGTTCTCTGAGAGGAAAATCATCTCCCTACACTGGCCACTATAGGAGCCCTGGTGGCACAATGGTAAAGTGCTCAGCTGCTAACTGAAAGGCAGTTCAAACTCACTTTCTGTGGGAGAAAGACCTGCTCCTGTATATGCTCCAATAATATGCTCTGATAAAGATTTCGGCCCTGGAATCCCTAGGGGGCAGTTCTACTCTGTCCTGTAGTGTTGCTATGAGTCGGAATCGACTCAATGACATACAACAACAACAACACTGGCCACTTAAAGTTCCCAGGGATGGATAAGACAGGACCTGGGCTTTGCACCCCCCACCTATTGCCAGCTTTCATGGTTGATATTCCAGAGAAAATGAGCTTTGGGACATAATAATCAGATATATAAGGAACACAACCAATTTATAAAAAAGGTAACAAATGAACAGCTTATACTAGATGAACCAGAATTATTGAGACAGACCAAATGAGAATTAAAAACATAATAAGTCTCTTCATAAAGATAAAAGAGAAACAAGAATAAGCAGTTATAAAGAAGAATCAATTGAAGATAATGTGTATGAAAATATTATAGTAGAGATAAAGAACTGAAAAGATGGACTAAATATTAGAAAGTATGCAGTTCAAGTGTGCTAATAAGTTGGTTGAAGAATTCCTCCAAAGGGCATCAGAAGGAAAAAAAAGATTTTCTTAAAGAAAAGTTAATGAATATGGTGGTTAAAAAGGAAGTACAAAGACCCATATATTATAATACAGGGAATACATGAAGAAATGAAGAGCAAAATTTCAAACTGGCTAGAGAAAAAAATACCTCACATTAACAGATTATTGTGAAATTTTAAAACCTCAACGAGCAAATTCTTAAAGCTTCCAGAGAGAAAACAATTAAAAAAAAAACAAAAAACAGAGTAAGATTGATATAAAATTCTGGAACAGAGACACAGGAAAGAGGAGGATAGTGGAGTAATATTTTCTAGGTATTGAAAAAGAAAAAACTTTAACTTAGAATTTTATATCCAGTTAAATAATAATTTAAATGTTAATTGCTATAAAGATATTCTGAGGCATGTAAGCCGCAGAGAGTCTTCTATATAAAGATGAAAGCATTTTTGCAGGAAGAATTTCAGCAATAAGAGACGTTTATTCAAGAGAAATCTATGCAATCTGGGAGGAACGGATGAGTGAATAAGATTAGCAAAAGCTACAAACAAAGGTATATTTATAACATTCCAGGACCATTATAACATTCCAGGACTACCGATATGAGAGTGGGTGGTAGAAGAAAAAAGGCGGGTATAAAATCAAAAAACCCAAACCCATTGCCATCAAGTCAAATCCAACTTATAGAGACCATATAGGACTGAGTAGAGCTGGACATAAGCATGCTAAAACACTTGACCTCCTTGATAAGAAGGTAGCGATGTTGCTAAGTTTATGACATTGATAGGAAAAAGAGAAAGCGTGGCCTTCAAACACATAGAAGAAAATTCGATCTCTCCAAAGGAAGGTAGGGAAGGAGAAAACATTACGATAAATAGAAAATAAAAGATAATAAGGTCGATATAAGTTCTATCACAATGGTAATAATAGTGGTATACACATACAAAAAAATTCTTTGATGGTTATGAGAATGGGAGGGGTGGGGAGGGCAAATCACTAACTAGATAGTAGACAAGTGTCAACTTTGGTGAAGGGAAAGATAATACACAGTGTAGGGAAAATCAGCACAACTAAACTAAGGCAAAGTCATAGAAGTTTCCTAGACACATCCAAATACCTTGAGGGACTGAGTTGCTGGGGCTGAGGGCTGGGGACCATGGTCTTGGGGGACATCTAGCTCAATTGGTGTAACATAGTTCATAAAGAAAATGTTCTACATTCTACTTTGATGAGTAGTGCCTGGAGTCTTAAAAGCTTGTGAGTGGCCATCTAAGATACATCTAATGGTTCCCATCCTGTCTGGAGCAAAGGAGAATGAAGAAAATATTAGTTCAGAGGACAAATGGACCACACGAACCATAGCCTCCACCAGCCTGAGCTCAGAAGAATTAGATGGTGCCTGGCTACCATCACTGACCACTCTAACAGGGATCACATAGAGTGTCCCAGACAGAGGAGGAAAAAAATCTAGAACAAAATTCAAATTCACAAAAAAAGACCATACTTATTGGTCTGACAGAGATTGGAGGAACCCACGAGACTATGGACCCTGAACACCCTGTTAACTCAGAACTGAAACCATTCCTAAAGCCCACTTTTCAGAGAAAGATTAAACAGACCTAGAAAACAAACAAAAAACACACAGGAGGAAAGTGCTTCTTAGTTCAATCAAATATATTAGACCAAATGGGCAACTCTTGCCCAAAATAAGATAAGAAGGCAAGAAGGGAGAGAAAAACTGGATGAATGGATATGGGGATCCCAGAGTGGAAAGGGGAGAGTGCTGACATATTGCAGGGATTGCAACCAATGTCACAAAACAATATGTGCATAGATTTTTGAATGAGAATCTAACTTGAACTGTACATTTTCACCTAAAGCACAATAAAATTAAAAGAAAAAATACTGCTTTAAAACACAGAGAGTTTCAGATGAGAAAAAAATAAGAGGCCTGCGGTATGATGTATACTTAAAACAAAAGGATACAGAAAGGGAGGAGAGCAAGATGGCAGAGTAGCCAGACGCTTCCTGTGGTCCCTCTTACAATAAATGAATCATTTATATATGACAATCTAGGAGGCCTGAACATCAAAGACAAAGTTGAGGAGTAGGACTGAGCAGCAGGGAGAGGGAAAGACAGTTCAGAAGCAGCGAGGATTTGCCAGAGTTGACCTGGCTGGTACCCTGCAGGCTGGATCAGCTGGTATGTGTGGGCTGAGGCAAACAGTAGTGCTTAACACGTATTTTCCACATGAGGAAAAACCAAGTGGCAGAGAGTGTGCTCAAGTCTCTGGAACCAGGAAGAAGCAGTGCTGAATCAGCAAAAATTAAGTACTAGCATCTAACTTACTGCAGGGGTTCAAAAAAAAAATCCTTCCCCCCTATGGGAAGTGCCTCTCTCCCATTTAGCAGCCCTCTCCCCGCTCTGCTCCAGGTTCCAGAGCTTCAATGACTGTTGTACCCCCTGGGCTGGAAGTAGGACCCATCATGCTTCCTGAGCCATTTTCCCAGCTTTGGAGAAAGAACAAATTAACAAACAAGAAAAAATAATCTGCTAGCTCCCCTAAGCCGGGAACTCAGGGCAGGCACGGCCCCTTTGCCTAGGCACAGGCATAAGGGGTCCATGGACTTTGAATGCCTTTCACCTCTGCCTAGACCTGTGTGGGCCCATTTCAACAGCGTAGGCCCTCATTAGCACAGTACAACAGGGTATATGCCTGAAGCCTGCTTTCAACTGCAATAGCTAAGGGAGAGTGGCAGATTCTTGACATTTGACACCACCCTCCACATTAAGCAGAGTCCTCATCACTATGCCACCAGTATGGGTATAGTGGTTAAGAGCTATGGCTGCTAATCAAAAGGTTGGCAGTTAGAATCCACCAGATGCTCCTTGGAAACCATATGGGGCAGTTCTACTCTGTTCTGTAGGGTTGCTACGAGTCGGAATTAGCTCAATGGCAATGGGTTTGGTTTTGGGTTTGGTTTTGAGGACTGGTGGCTCCACCCACTCCACCTAGCCACCTGTGACAGGGGTCCAAGAATAAATGTTGCCTCCAAACCCTTACAGCCAACAGCATTGGGTCCCCAACATCCAGCTGCAAAACCCACCCACCTACACACTCTAGGGAACAGGGACATGTCTTCTACCCAGGCACTCAGGGGCAGCTGTCAGCCCCCTGCCTTTCTCAGCACATGACTCCTTACTGCAGCCAGATACCTGTGCCTAATCCAGTCATACCTGCCCATCTAGGACTGTAGGTGAGAGCCTGCACCACACATTTGGTGACCAACAACCTGGACACCTGAGCTGAATCCACACAAGAAGAGTAAATGACTTCTGGGATCACAGACCTAGTAAAAGCTGTAACCTGGAGACAGGATGTGAAAGCTTCAGAGACACCAATAACCAAACTAGCTCATGTGACTAGCCTATTTGGGCATATCACAACAAAACAAAACAAGAAGCAGTTATTGATGGCTTAGAGACAACAGTCAATATCAAATCACACAGAGAGGCAGCCCATGGTGGCTTCAGCCAATGACCAAAACAAAGAACCAAGAACCACCTCTCCTTGAGGAAGAGGACCTCTTGGAATGATCAGAGGTAGAATTCAAAAGAGTAATATACAGAGCTCTTCAAGAGATCAGGAAGGAGATCAGGCAAAGTGCAGAACAAGCCAAGGAACACACAGACGAAGCAACAGAAGAACTTAAGAAGGTTATATAAGAGCATAAGGGCAAATTTACCAGGCTGAAAGAACCCACAGAGAGACAGCAAACAGAAATCCAAAAGATTAACAATAAAATTTCAGAGTTAGACAACTCAAGAGAAAGTCACCAGAGCAGAATTAAGGCAATGGAAGTCAGAATCAATTAGATTGAAGATAAAGCACTTGACATCAGTTTATTTGAGAAAACATCAGATAAAAGAATTTAAAAAAATGAAGAAACCCTAAGAATTATGTGGGACTTTATCAAGAGGAATAACCTATGAGTGATTGAAGGGGTAATAGAAAATACAGAGAGAATTGCTGCAGATTTGTTGGCAGAAAACTTCCCTGATATTGTGAAAGATGAGAAGATGTCTATCTAAGAAGCTCATTGAATCCCACACAAGGTAGATTCCAAAAGAAAGTCACCAAGACATATTATAATCAAACTTGCTAAAACCAAAGATAATTTGATAAATGAAAAGTCATCTACAAAGAAGAGTCAATAAGGCTAAGATTGGACTACTCAGCAGAAACCATGCAGGCAAGAAGGCAATGGGATAACATATATAAAGCTTTAAAGGTAAAAAAATTGCCAGGCAAGAATTATATATCTGTCAAAACTGTCTCTCAAATATGATGACAAAATTAGGGCATTTCCAGATAAACAGAATTTTAGGGAATTTGTAAAAACCAGAGTAAAATTACAAGAAATACTGAAGGGAGTCCTTCAGTTAGAAAATCAATAACATCACATAACAACCCAAAGCTAGAACACAGGGCAGAACAACCAGATATCAACCCAGATAGGGAAGTCACAAAAATAAATCAAAGGTAAAACACTGGAAATAGAGAAACAGAAACATCAATATGTAAAAGACAACATTAAAACAAAAAAGAGGGACTAAATAATGTGGTCATAAAACTTTCACATGGAGAGGAACTGAAGGTGATATCAAGATAAAAAAAAAATTGGTTTAATCTTAGAAAAATAGAGGTAAATATTGAGGTAACCACAAAGGAAACTAACAATCCTACACATCAAAATAAAAAACAAGAAAAACATGAAGACTCAGCAAATACAAAATCAACAACAATGAAAAAGATAAAAAGAAAATACATAAAGAAAAATGACTCAGCACAGAAAATTAAGTGGAACAAAGAAACTGTCAACAACACACACAACAAAAGATATCAGAATGACAGAACTAAACTCATAAAAAAAAAAAAAACTCATACCTATCAATAATTACACTAAATGTAAATGGACTAAATGCATCAATAAAGAGAGAGTGACTGAATGGATTAAAAAACATGATCCATCTATATGCTGCCTACAAAAGACACACCTTAGACTCAAAGACAAATTAAAACACAAAGGATTGAAAAAAATATATCAAGTGAACAACAATTAAAAAAGGCCAGGAGTGGCAATATTAATTTCTGACAAAATAGTCTTTAAAGCAAAATCTACCGCAAAATATAAGGACACTATATAATGATTAAAGGGTCAATACACCAGGAGGACATAACTATAACAAATATTTATGCATGCAGCAACAGGGCTCCAAAATACATAAAACAAACTCTAACAGCATTGAAAAGAGAAATAGCTCCACACCAATAGTCGGAGGCTTCAACACACCACTTTCAGTGAAGGACAGAACATCCAGAAAGAAGCTCAATAAAGACATGGAAAACCTAAATGCCACAATCAACCAACTTGATCTCATAGACATACACAGAACACTCCACTCAACAGCAGCCAAGTATACATTCTTTTCCAGCACATATGGAACATTCTCCAGAATAGACCACATATTAGGCCACAAAGCAAGCCTGAAGAGAATCCAAAATGTCATTTTCCTGACCATAAAGCAATAAAAGTAGAAATCAGTAATAGCAAATGCGAGGAAAAAAAAAAAAGAAAACATGGAAACTGAACAATGCTTGGCTCAAAAACTACTGAGTTATAGAAGAAATTTAAGGGCAGAATAAAGAAGTTCACAGAAAGAAATGAGGATAAAAACACATCCTACCAGAACCTTTGGGACACAGCAAAAGTAGTGCTCAAAGGTCAATTTATAGTAATAAATGCACACATCCAAAAGGAAGAAAGAGCCAAAATCAAAACATTAACCACAACTCAAACAGAGAGCATAAAAGAAGCCCACAGGTACCAGAAAAAAAGGAAATAATAAAAATTAGAGCAGAAATAAATGAAATAGAGAATAGAAAAACAACTGAAAGCGTTAACTAGACCAAAAGCTGGTTCTTTGGAAAGATCAGAAAACCAGTAAACCATTGGCCAAACTAGCAAAAGAAAAACAGGAGAAGAAGCAAATGACTCTAATAAGAAATGGGATGGGCCATATCATAACAGACCCAACTGAAATTAGAAGAATCATAACAGAATACTATGAAAAATTGTATTCCAACAAATTTGAAAACCTAGGGGAAATGGAAAAATTTCTAGAAGTATACTACCTACCTGAACTAACAAACAGAGGTAGAACAGCTAAATAAACCTATAACAAAAGAGATTGAAGAGGTAATTAAAAAACTCCCAACAAAAAAAGCCCTGACCCTGATGGCTTCATTGGAGAATTCTACCAAATTTTCAGAGAAGGGTTAACACCACTACTACTAAAGGTAATCCAGAGCATAGAAAAAGATGGAATACTCTCAAACTAATTCTATGAAGCCAGTGTAACCCTGACACCAAAATCAGATAGATACCACGAAAAAAAAAAAAAGAAAATTACAGGCCAATATCCCTCATGAACATAGACGCAAAAATCCTCAACAAACTTCTAGCCAATAGAATTGAACAACATGTCAATAAAATAATTTGCCATGACCAAATGGGATTCATAACAGCTATGCAGGGATGTTTTAACATTAGAAAAACAATCAATGTAATCCATCAAGTAAATAAAACAAAAGAATCACACGATCACATCAATTGATGCAGAAAAGGCATTTGATAAAGTCCACACCCATTCCCGATAAAAACTCTCAACAAAATAGGAATAGAAGGGAAATTCCTCAACATAATAAACAGCATTTAGCTAACAGCCAACATTATCCTAAAAGGAGAGAGTCTGAAAGCATTTCCCTTGAGATCGGGAACAAGACAAGGATGCTCTTTATCATCACTCTTATTTGATCTTGTGCTGGAGGTCCTAGCCAGAGCAATTTGGCTAGAAAAAGAAATAAAGGACATCCAAATTGGTAAGGAAGAAGTAAAAGTATCTCTGTTTGCAGATGATATGACCTTATACACAGAAAACCCTAAAGAATCCACAAGCAAACTACTGGAACTAATAGAAAATTTCAGCAAATTGTCAGGATACAAGAGTAACATACAAAAATCAGTTGGATCCCACTACACCAACAAAAAGAACTTCGAAAAGGAAATCACCCAATCAATACCATTTACAATAGCTCTCAAGAAGATAAAATACTTAGGAATAAATCTAATGAGATGTAAAAGGCCTATACAAAGAAAACTAGAAGGCACTATTGCAAGACACCAAAAGAGACCTACATAAGTGGAAAAACATATCTTGTTCATGGATACGAAGACTTGACATTGTGAAAATATCAATTCTACCCAAAGCAATCTACAGATACAATGCAATCCTGATCCAAATTCCAATGATATTTTTTAACAAGATGGAGAAACAAATCACCAAATTCATATGGAAAGGGAAGAGCCCCTGGATAGCTAAAACACTACTGAAGAATAAGAACAAAGTGGAGGGCCTCACGCTACCTGATTTTAGAAACTATTATACCACCACAGTAGTCGAAACAGCTTAGTTCTGGTACAACAACAGGTACATAGACCAAAGGAACAGAATTGAGAATTCAGGAGTAAATTCATTCGCCTATGAGCAGCTGATATTTGACAAGTGTCCAAAGTCCTTAAATGGGGAAAAGATAGCCTCTTTAACAAATGGTGCTGGCATAACTGGATATCCATCTGCAACAAAAGGAAACAAGACCCATACCTCACACCATGCACAAAAACTAACTCGAAATGGAACAAAGACCTAAATATAAAATCAAAAATGATAAAAATCATGAAACTAACTAACAATGCACCAACACCAGAAGAGAAACTAGATAACTGGGAGCTCCTACAAATCAAACACTTATGCTTATCAAAAGACTTCACCAAAAGTGTAAAAAGACAACCTACAGACTGGGAAAAATTTTTTGGCTACAACATATCCAATCAGGGTCTGATCTCTAAAATCTACAAGATACTGCAAAACTTCGACAACAAAAAGACAAATAACCCAATTAAAAAATGGGCAAAGGATATGAACAAGCACTTCATCAAAGAAGAGATTCAAGCTGTTAACAGATACATGGGGGAATACTCATGATCATTAGCCATTAGAGAAATGCAAATCAAAACTACAATGAGATTCTATCTCACTTCAACAAGAATGGCATTAATCCAAAAAACACAAAATAATAAATATTGGAGAGGTTGTGGAGAGACTGGAGCTTTTATCCACTGCTGGTGGGAATGTAAAATGGTACAACTACTGTGAAAATCGATTTGATGCTTCCTTAAAAAGCTAGAAATAGAAGTACCATATGAACAAGCAATCCCACTCCTTGCAATATATCCTAGAGAAATAAGAGCCATCACATGAATAGATATATGCACACCCATGTTCATTGCAGCACTGTTCACAACAGCAAAAATGGAAACAACCTAGGTGCCATCGACGGACACATGGATAAACAAATTATGGTGTATTCACACAATGGAATACTATGCAACAGTAAAGAACCATGATGTATCTGCAAAACATCATACAACATGGATGAATCTGGAAGGCATTATGCTGAGTGAAATTAGTCAGTTGCAAAAGGACAAATATCGTATGAGCCAGCTATTATAAGAAGTCAAGAAAAGGTTTAAACAGAAAACAACATTCTTTGATGGTTACGAGGGTGGGGAGGAAGGGAGAAGGGAATTCACTAACTAGATAGTAGACAAAAATTATCTTAGGTGAAGGGAAAGACAGCACACAATACAGGGGATGTCAGTACAACAGGACTAAACGAAAAGCTAAGAAATTTCCGGAACACAACCAAACACTTCAAGGGACAGAGTAGCAGGGACAGGGGTCTGGTGACCATGGTTTCAGGAGACATCTCGGTCAGTTGGGATAACAAAGTTTATTAAAAAAATGTTCTGCATCTCACTTTGGCAATGGACATCTGGGACCTTAAAAGCTTGCAAGCAGCCATCGAAGATGCGTTAATTAGTCCCAGCCCACCTGGAGCAAAGGAGAATGAAGAACAGCAAAGACACAAGGAAAATACTAGCCCGAGAGACAAAAGGGCCACATAAACCAGAGACTCCATCAGCCTGAGACCAGAAGAACTAGATGGTGCCTGGCTACCACCAATGACCACCTTGACAAGGAACACAGCAGAGAGTCCCTGATAGAGTAGGAGAAAAGTGGGGTGCGGAAATCAAATTCTCGTAGAAAAACCAGACTTAATGGTCTGACTGAGAGTAGAGGAACCCCAGAAGACATGTTAACCCAGAACTATTACCATTCCTGAAGCCAACTCTTCAGACAAAAATTAGACTGAACTATAAAACATAAAATAATACCCGTGAATAGTGTGCTTCTTAGTTCTAGTAGATACATGAGACTAAATGGGCAGCACCTGTCCAGAGACAGGATGAGAAGGCAGAAAGGGATAGGAGCTGGTTGAATGGACATGGGAAACCTGGGGTGGAAAGGGGGGAGTATGCTGTCACATTATAGGGATTGCAACTAGTGTCACATAACAATATGTGTATAAATGTATGAGAAAATAACTTGAGCTGTAAACTTTCACCTAAAGCACAATAAAAAATAATAATTAAAAAACTAAAAAAAAAAAAAAAAAAAAGAATACAGAACACCGAAATAAGTGGATTGAAAAATAAATATCAGAAAAATATAAGTAGCAATTTTGAGTCAAACAAAGTAAAACTGAAGGGTTAAAAAATAATAAAAAATGAAGAAAGTCATCATTTAATGGTAAAAGGGATAAAATATATAAAATCATAAGCATATCTTTAAAATATGTAAGTCACAACTATCAGGAGAGAGAGAGATCAATAATTATAGTTAGAGACTTTAACCCACTTTTATTGGAAATTGATGAAGTGATCCAGCAAAATATATGCAAAGACAGAAAAGATTTGAATGATGCAATGAGCTTGAAGTAATAGGTCTATGTAGGCATTTACTTTTTTTTGTTTTGTTTTTGAGCATACATGGAACATTCACAAAGTTGTACCATATGCAAAGCCACGATGGATTTATCAATAATATCCAAAGAATTGGCAATATATAGGTTATGTTCTCTAACTGCAATTCAATAAAATCAGAATATAATAGCAAAAGAATAGTTAATAAAATCCCATAATTCAGAAAACTAAAAGAAAAACAAAACGCAATACTGCAGAACTTTGAGTTACGGAGAAAATCAGAGAAATCATTCGATGTTTATAATTGAATGACAATTAAAGCAGCCTATGCTAAATTCTACAGAACAGAGCTAAAGGAGCACTTTAATAAGGTTTTTAATAAATCATTCTTTGAAAAGGTAAATAAGGTTTATCAATATCTTGCAAGACAAACTTATAAACCAAGGAGATACCAATAAAGAACAGAGTGAAAAGAAGTAAGTAGACAAAGCCAATATCTAAAATTTAATAAGAAATTATAGCAATCTATTTGCAAATAAAGGAGCCCTGGTAGCACAATGGTTAAGCTTTCAGCTGCTAACCAAAAGGTCATGTGTTCTAATCCACCTTGTGCCTATGAGGGAGAAAAGACCTGACAATGTACTCCTACAAAGATTAGAGCCTAGAAAACCCTATGGGGTAGTTCTACTCTGTAACATGGGGTTGCGATGAGTCAGAATTGACTCAAGGACACCCAACAACAGCAGCATTTGCAAAAAAATCTTATAGCCCAGTTGAAATAGGTAAACTTATAGAAAAATAAAAAAATTCAGATTGGTGCAATAATAAATAGGATGCTACTTTCCATTGAATCCTAATTAATTTTCATTAGGTTTTTGAGGAATTCAACAAACTGTAAAATATTTGTGAATAAACTAAGGCTCATGAATAGTTAATTTTGAAAATAAAGCACAGAGTGAAGAGGTTTACTTATTTAGAGACAGTACAAAGTCATAGAAATAAAAACAGTGTGACTCTAGTACAGGAATAGATAAGGAGACAAGTAGAGTAGCTCATAAACGGTTCCATGTATATTTAAATACTTGCTATTCGGTAAAGATGCCTCCACAAAACCAGGGAGAAGGATGGCTTATTTAGTAAATGGGATTGGGAAAACTGGCTTTTTATATATACTAAGTTAAACTGGGCTCCTCTACCTTATATCACGTTTTGAAAGTAGACTCCAGATGAATCAAAGATTTAAATGTTAACAATAATATTACAAAGGTAATAGAAGGAAAATATAATAGAGAATATATATGATCTAAAACCCCCCCCCAAAAAAACCAAACCCAGTGCCGTGGAGCTGGTTCCGACTCATAGCAACCCCATAGGACAGAGTAGAACTGCCCAATAGAGTTTCCAAGGAGCGCCTGGCGCATTCAAACTGCTGACCCTTTGGTTAGCAGCCATAGCACTTAACCACTATGCCACCAGGGTTTCTAGTATACCTGATCTAGGAGTTGCAAAAAAAAATTCTTCAACAAGACCCTAAAAACACGTACCATAAGATAAAACAATAGATGAATTTGACTGCATAAAAATTGAATACTTTTGATCAATGTAGGACTATTGGAGACAGATGTTAACAGAGGACAGTTTGGAAGACATTTTTCCAGTGTGTAAAACAAATAAGGAATTAATATCCAGAAAAAACAAAGAATTCCTCCAAATCAAAATGCAAATGCTAGAAAAACAGACAGAAAAATGCCCAAAAGATATGTAGTAATACATTATATAAAAAAAAAAAAAAGCTAACATGTACCTGAACAGGTGTTCAAATTCAGCAGTAATCAGAGAAATGTACATTAAGGTATCTGTAAGATACCACTTCACTGCCATTCAAATGGCAAAAATTAAAACATGGATGATACCAAGGGTTACCCAAAAAGTAAATAGACATGAACTCTCAGGTACCATTGGTGGAAATATAAACTGTTACAGCATTCTGGAGAGCAACATTAGAGAAATAAAATATGCATGTCCCGTAGCCTGGTAATTACTCTCCCGAGGATGTATCCCAGAGAAATTCTTGCACGGGTCCATGGACAGGCACACATCATGATGTTTTTGTCCCTATGAGGTTTGTGGTAGCAAGTATAGGAAACAGCCTAGGTGCCACTCACCATGGAAGTATGGATGAATAGAATGTGGTAGATGCAGCCTGTGGGATATGCCATAGTTAAAAAAGAAGCACCAGGTATACAAACAACAGAATAGATCTTTAAAGCAGTGTTGAAGGACCACAGTAAGAAACAGAAGAGGTTTATAGCCCAATCTATGTACATTTAAACACTTACCCAACAACAACCACATTAACACTGCATATTCTACTAGGATACATGAATATTTGAAGACATATATCAAACATCCTAGTGTGGGGCCTATACGGGGAAAGAAATGGCCGCGGTGTTTGAGAAACAAGGTGAAGTTTATGGTGAAATACAACCAGGGAGAAGTCTTGTTCAGACTGATACTGGCTATGAACAGAGGTGTGTGCATAATTCAATTCTTGAGAAAAAGTAACTTACGCATTTAAAAGGCTATTTTTTCTCTTTTTACAGATAATAAAACTGGAGCTTATGTGTAGAAATTAGAGGGAGGTAAAATTTAAATCAGTAAGAGGAAAAGCCTGCTAACTATTACATCTATTTCATGATAATGTAGCTGCTTTGACCAAGCGGGGATCTCCTCTCACTGAGATGGATTTTTAGAGGGTATTCTTACTTTGGGAGGGAATATGGGATTGGCCATTTCTTTGAACCTTTCTAAGTCTAAAATTATGAGATAAAAAAATATATTACATTATCGTATTAGCACATTGCTTACTTCTAACTAAGAAAAACATATTTCCTTGAAGCAGTCTCTTTTTTTTTTGACAATTGGCCTGTTTCAAGTGAATAAATGGAAGCAATCTTTTCTGATATTTTTTAACAAAAAATCTTTCCTAATAATCCCAAAGGAGTCCTGGTTGCACAGTGGTGATGCACTTGGCTGCTAACAGAAAGGTCAGTGGTTCCAACACCCCTGCCACTCCTCAGGAGAAAGATGTGGCAGTAGGCTTCCATAAAGATTCCAGCCTTGAAAACCCTATGGGACAGTTCTACCCTGTCCTACAGGGTCACTGTGAGATGGCAGTGGGTTTGGTTTAATAATCTCAAATAGGGTCAAACAGTTTCTACTTTATGCCTCTTAATCTATAGATTCTAACACGGCACTCACCACATTCAATGGCCTTATTTGTTTGTGTCTGTCTCTCCTTATGCTCCTTGATGGCAGATTCAAGTCACAATCATCTCTAGATCCCAGTGCATGGGAAAGGCCCAGCAGATGATTAGCATTCAATACAGACTTGTGAACTAAGGAAGGTATGGATTACTAATGTTTATTACACGAAATTGCTATTTTTGTTTTTAGGAACTTATAAACTGACTCTAAAATTCTTGTTTGAAAGAATTAATGGTAAGAATTAGTATTTTTACTTAAAGAAAACTAAGTAGCAATGTAGTTGTTACTGGAAAGAAAAATAATTTTAGGCCCTGTAAAC
Organism: Elephas maximus indicus; assembly: GCF_024166365.1. Classification (NCBI taxonomy): domain Eukaryota; kingdom Metazoa; phylum Chordata; class Mammalia; order Proboscidea; family Elephantidae; genus Elephas; species Elephas maximus. Next base: position 123,554,535 of record NC_064822.1, read on the forward strand.
ATGGGCTGCATGAATAGAACAAGGTGGTACTGCATGGTTTAAAGTCAGAAAAGATGTACCTCAGGGTTGTATTCTTTCACCATACTTATTCAATCTGCATGCTGAGCAAGCTGGACTATGTGGAGAAGATGGCATCAGAATTGGAGGAAGACTAATTAACAACCTGTGATACACAGATGACACAACCTTGCTTGTTGGAAGTGAGAGGACTTGAAGCACTTACTGATGAAGATCAAAGACCACAGCCATCTATATGGATTACACCTCAACATAAAGAAAATAAAAATCCTCATAACTATACCAATAAGCAACATCATGATAAATGGAGAAAAAATTGAAGTTGTCAAGGATTTCATTTTACTTGGATCTACAATCAACACCCATGGAAGCAACCAACCCATTACCATCAAGTTGATTCCAACTCATCCTGGAAGCAGCAATCAATAAATCAAATGGCATATTGCATTTGGCAAATCTGCTGCAAAAGATCTCTTTAAAGTGTTAAAAAGCAAAGGTGTCACTTTGAGGACTAAGGTGCGCCTGACCCAAGCCATGGTGTTTCAATTGCCTTATATCCATGGAAAAGCTGGACAATGAATAAGGAAAACCAAACAAGAATTGATGTCTTTGAATTACGGTGTTGGCAAAGAATACCAAATATACCATTAACTGCCAGAAGAAGGGACAAATCTGTCTTGGGAGAAGTACAGCTGGAATGCTCCTTAGAAGTGAAGATGTCAAGACTTCTTCTCTCATACTTAGGACATGTCATCAAGAGGGACCAGTCCCTGGAGAAGGACATCATGCTTGGTAAGATAGAAGGTCAGCAAAAAAGAGGAAGACCCTCAAAAAGATGGATTGACACAGTGGCTGCAATAAAGGGCTCAAACATAGCAATGATTGTGAGGATGGCACAGGACTGGGCAGTGTTTCATTCTGTCATACATAGGGCTGCTGTGAGTTGGAACTGACTCGATGACACCTAACAACACCAACAAACACAGGTTGCAAGCAAAGCTTGATTGATGTAGCAGGAAATTAATAAGCTTATATTACAGCCTGTGTCTTCAGAACCATTATTACAGAACAATTCATCATTCTAACTTTTTATCAAAATGCTTGGCTTTGTTTTTTTGTTTTTTTTATACTTTCAGCATGAAGTATTGGTACTTTCCATTGTCACTAGTCTAGAAAACTGTTAGAGGATAAGGTAAAGCTGTTATTCCACTTAGAACTATCATTCTGCCAGTGAGTATAAAAACATAACAGTTTAGTTTCTACCATTGAGACTCAATAAATATTCGCTGATGCTTGTGAAAGCCAGTGCTTAATGCCTCATCCATAACAATTTTTTATTTGGATACCTCATAGTGCTATTTATCATTAATATAATAGCAATGCTAGCTTCTACATATTTTGCACTACTGCACAGGATGAAATTATTCACTCCTTTTTTCCACTTCTCTACCTACCTTTCTTGTTCTCCCTGGAGGGAAGAAGAGTGGCTCATCTGATAGGTCAGGTTTAAAGACGTAAATTAGGCTACATTTAGTACTGGGTGTCTTCACTCTACTGTAAATGCCACATCAAAGTACATATGGCTGTCTTTCTGTCTTCCTCTTTTTCTGTCTCTCTCTCTTGCATTTCTAAGAAAACAGGTCATGGTTTTTTATCATGTGGCCAGCTAAAATATCGTGAGGTTTCTAGATTTGAATTTGATCTTCAAAGAAGTGAGATGCCCTTTTAGCACTGAAGGCCAAAGTCGAGTGCTCTAAACCAGCTTCACCAAAGCTTTGCATTGATTATGATTAGGTGCAGTTACCAATGAAGCAGTATTTTGATTCACTGTCAGAAATCTATTGAGAAGCATGGGAGAGATGATTGTAGAGGTATTCATCAGCTTTCCATCCACCTTAAGAATCCCACTTTGAAAAATGTCAATTCTACCCAAAACAAGGCAATCCTGATTCAAATACCAAGAGCATTCTTTAATGAGATGGAAAAATTAGGCATTAACTTTATATGGAAAGGAAAGAGTCCCTAAATAAGTAAAAAAAATAATTAAGTAAAGCATTATTAAAAAAAAAGAATAAAGTAGGAGGACTCACACTACCTGACCTCAGAACCTACTATACAGCTACAGTAGTCAAAACACTACTCCTGGTACTGGTACAATGACAGACACATTGACAAATGAACAGAATAGAGAACCCAGATGTAAATCCATCTGCCTAAGGTTGCCTGATCTTTGACAAAGCCCCAAAGTCCATTAAATGGGGGAAAGACAGCTTTTTAAGGAAAAGACAGGAGGTAACAGGAAAGCTGGATGAATTGACATGAGGAACCCAAGGTCAAGGAGGGGAGAGTGTTGACACATCAAGGAGTTGGCAACCAATGATACAAAACAATATGTGTATTAATTGTTTAATGAGAAGCTAATTTGCCCTGTAAACTGTCACCTAAAGCACAATTAAAAAAAAAAATCATTACTGTAGTGTGCCACAGTAATGAATTCTGGATAACTTAATTAGAAAAGGACTTTATTGGAAGTATGTGAAGAAGGCTGGAGAACAAGTTTCTGAAAATGAGTAGCTGCCATTGGATGCTGGGTGGCAGCTTAGTGAGATTCTGTCCCTGTCACCATTGCCAGACACTGCTGCAGAGAGGAATCACTGCACTGGACCCTGTGTACCACTGCCCTTAACTGAATGCTATATATCTTTGTGCCTTATAATATTTATCTGAACTTTCAGTCCCTGTGGGATCATCATAATGGCTGAGCCCTAGCTGCCAGGAGTATGGGGGTAAAAAGAATCATTTTCCTTTGACTTTTGTGGCACCAGACTCAAGACTCAGGCAATAAGAACATTCTCGTAAATAGAAACGGGAGTTTGGAAGTGGGTTGGTTAAAATAATGACAAATGTGTATTACATAAGGCATAGAAAGCTTAAGTACTTTGTCAAAGACACAAAGTAGTAGGTGGCAGAACTTGCTTTCAAGTCCAGTCCCTTTCTCCTATGTTGTATTGCCTCGTATATGATGATGATGATGGAAAACAAGAATTAAAAAAAAAATTTGAAAAGTCCATCAAAGCAAAAAATATGTTAGAATGAAAGCCAAACATAAATAAGCAACTGATGTCTTCAAAATTAGGTTAAATACTTTCTAGCTTCCCTCACCCCACCCTCAGCACCGTTGCTCTCTAAAATCTCTTCACGCTTGTCCTTACTGCTATAACAAATAGCACTTTCCACATGACATTCTAATCCCTGTTTACATATCCCTCATGCCTATTAGTCTGTGAAATCTTCAATCAAGGACAGTGACCGTGTGTTATTTATTTGTATCATAGAGCTGGATGCATGGTATGCACACTCAGCAAAATAATTGGGTGAACTTCTTGAATGGACAAATTAATAAATGAACAAAAGAAAGGATGATTATAGAAAAACCCTTTGACTTAAAGATCATGTCATCAAGCACTTAGTCCTTGTTGTTGTTAGGTGCCGTCCAGTCAATTCCAACTTATACTGACCCTAGGCACAACAGAACAAAACACTGCCTGGTCCTGTGCCATCCTCATAATTGTTGCTATGCTTGAACCCATTGTTGCTGCCACTGTGTCAGTCCATCTCGTTGAGAGTCTTCCTCTTTTTTGTTGACCCTCTACTTCACAAAGCATGATGTCCTTCTCCAGGGACTGGTCCCTCCTGAGAATATGTCTAGAGTATGTGAGACATAGTCTCACCACCCTTGCTTCTAAGGAGCATTCTGGTTTTACTTCTTATGCCTTAAAAAGGGTAAAAAAGATGCCACATAGGACCTAAGTGAGAGCTGAAACCAAAAATAAAGAAAATTTTAGAGTTTTTGCTTGACTCCAACTGAGGGAAAAAAAATTGCCCTTTGCTCTCTCTCTGGGTAAATAGAAAGGTTGACAAGGACAGCTGAAGGCATTTCAAGTGACAGTGGAAAAGATCCTATCACTTGAATTGTTGTGAAAATACAACTAGATGATCAGACAAGGCCGAGGCTGAGTGGGCTAGAAGCCAAAAGCCATAAAACAGGCAAATGATTTCTCACAGTCAATCTACACATGCTCTCCGGTACAAAACAATTTCTATGAAGGGCACCATACACCCTTCAGTTATTTGAAAATCTGCCAAATTCTAAAATTGAGACACGTTCAAACAATATGCTATGCATTAAGTGACTAGGGTCTACAATATTTGAATGAAAATTTAAATGTTTAAGGAAGTGTCAGGGTTTTTTTCCCTATAAATTTTCTTTCCACATTAGATGAAAATAATTTGTTCAGAAATGGAAAATTCTCACTGAAACTCGGTGGAATGATATTTATTGGGATTAGAATTGCTACTTCAAACAGAAATGGGTTCTTATAGTATCACAGCATAAAATGTATCTGGGGAAAACTATTTGTAAGAATACCTCTAATAGAATCCCATTCAATGAACCTACTAGCTAAATGCTAAAATAAGACAAGCATAAATAGCAGCAGGGCCACCCCATTACCAAGCACTATAAAATGCCAGAAAATTTACTTACAAGCCTAGACTTAATTTTATAATATAATGGAGAGAAAATTACATCAGGAAAGAGGATATTGATGACAAAGTCCCTTTTCCTCCCTTCTGCCTCATTCAAGTCAGAATTTAACAAGCACTATGTCTTTTACCAGAAATATGAATAATAAGTATCAAAAAAACACATGAAAACAGAATAATGGAAGAGTGTAGGCAATTTCCTATGTTTGGCTCAGAATATTCTTGCTCCATTAACTCTAATGTCCTCTTTCGTTTCAGAATAAAAAAAGCTGCACATATTGTTTATGATACTTAGTCAATTTGGATTTATTTTAGTTGTGGCAGTGTCACAAGGCATTTGGTAATAAGATGATGAAGTGTTATTAGTGAAGTTATGGGGCTCACTTTATGAAGCAGTCTATAACAGGAGCATTCTCATGATGGTATTTTTTGATTAAAAAAAACTGGTATTCTCCCAGCTGGAGGTTCTTCCATACATCTACCTGCTCATGCATCTATCCTCATTTCTGTGTCAATCTAACAGACATTTATGGGGCTTTGATTATGTGCAAAGCAGCAGACGCAGTGGGGGATGCAAAGAGGAGAGTATGTAGGAGAGGCAGCAGAGTGTGGTGCTTAAAAACAGCCTATGTGTTCAAATCTTCACTAGCTGTATAACCCTTGAACAAGTTACCTAATCTCTTTGTGCTTTAATTTCTCCATCTGTAAAATAATATCCTATAGGTTGTTGGAAGGATTGAATAACTTAATGCATATTGAACCCCACCCCCTGTTGGTCGGTTTGTGTACTATGGTGGCTGGCATGTTTCTATGATGCTGGAAGTTATGCCAGCAGTATTTCAAATACCAGCAGAGTTACCTATGGTGGACAGGTTTCAGTGAAGCTTCCAGATGAATAAAGTCTTAGCAATCTACTTCTGAAAATTAGCCAATGAAAACCGTATGGATCACAGAATATTGTCCAAGACTTTGATTTACTTACTTTGGATGTGTTATTGGGAGGGACAGATCACTGGAGAAGGACATCATGTTTGGTAAAGTGGAAGAGGCAAGGGAAACCCTCAATGAGATGAATTGACACAATGGCCACAACAAGGGACACAAGTATACCAACGATCATGAAGATGGTGCAGGACTAGGCAATGCTTGGTTCTGTTACATATGGGTTCACCATGAGGCAGAGTTTTTTCCATGGCAACTAACAATAACAAGATATTGAAGCACTTAGAATAGTGCCAAGCATATGGAAAGCACTCCATATGCATTAGTCATCATTCATTATTTCCTGGGGGATCTTCAGTACTTTGCCAGAGTTTCTCCTTTCGGAGGCAGAAAGGCAATTTTTTGACTCAGGTAAAGGGGATTATATCAAGAGTAGTCAAGCAGTAAAAGGACTGAACTAGGGCCCTTCCCACACTTCTTCCATGTCTGAAATTCTGTAAATTCATGAGTCATCTCTGCAGACATAGTCTCCAGGCTAGGGGGCTTTCCAGCCCAAGTCGCAGCCCTTCAGTCTCTGATTTAGTCCTGATCATGGCACCAGAGAGTGAGGTCTCCTGGTAGTCTTTCTAATCTCTGCCTGCTGTGTGGCATGCAAAGGCATCATCCACCCCCCTGCTAAGCTTCAGCTTCCTTCCAAGCTGACTCAGGAAATATTGGACTCCTCCTTGGTTTTCTGTTGAGCACTCTAGTGCCTCCCAGGAATAGGAGCTTTACCCTGAACTTCAGTGTATTAGGCTGATCCCTCATTTAGATTTTGCCAGTGCTCTGCCCTGGGAAGGAGGACCTATGCCCTCAGCCTCCGACCATGCTCTGCTGTAAATGGATAAAATTTTGAGATCACTGACCTTAGCTATCCTTGTTGAGGTGCCTCTCCTATTGCCATTGCCCATACACTGGATTGGAACCCCATGGTATCAATACCAACCAGGATAGTCCCCCTTTAGAGAGTGTAAACTGGACTTGTAGCAACATCCTCCAGGAGTATTCCTGCTAGCTCCATTAGTTTTCTTCAGCCTTGGTCTCAGGACTGCTGAGCCATGACAAACCCCTTCCCAGGTACAATGAAACTCCATCATAACAGACTTTTAAAAACATGAAAAAAACCTGGTGAACTGAAATCCTTTTGATACTTCAGAAATTAAATGGATAGGTTATAATATACCATGTGACAAATAAAGAATTCAAAGAGTTCTCCATGACCATAATAACAATAGGTGAAATCTAACAAATTTAAAATTTAAGATGAGTATTAAAATCTGGTCTTGCACTTGAGTACCAAAAATCCAAGTGCATAAACCCAGGATAAGTGAGATGCACATTAACGATATGTATGAAAAGAAAAAAAACAAAACTTGATCATTTATCCGCCAGTAAATTTGAGTCCACAATGCAACTATATGGTAAACTGAATAATGGCCCCCAAAGATATCCAAGCCCCAATCCCTGGAATCTGCGAATGTTACTTTATATCATAAAAAGGGACTTTGCAGATCTTGAGATAGGGAGATTATCCTGGATTACCCAGGTAGGTAATTACAATGGTTTTATAAGAAGGAGGCAAAGGGAAATTTGATTGTGAAGAGGAAAAAAGTGAAAAGAGAATAGAAAGCAGGGGGAGAAAAGGCAATGTGATATGAGGAAGAGATCATGAGTCATGAAATGTGGGTAGCTTCCAGAGCTAGAAAAGACAAGGAAACAGATTCTCTCCTACATCATCCAGAAGGAATTAGCCTTGCCAACTCCTTGATTTTAGTCCTGCAAGACTCCTGTCAGACTTCTGGCCTCCAGAACTGTAAGAGAATAAATTTGTGTTGTTTTTAGGCACTGAATTTGTGGTAATTTGTTACAGCGGCCATAGAAAGCTAAGACAGACTCAAACTCTGTTCCGTGGGGGCCACATCTGAATTAATGCATTCCATTTGGGTCATGGCATATTGAGGAGGATATAGGTATATAGGAGTGCATCATAATTGTAAAGAGACCCCAGATAATATCATGAGAGGCATGTTGGAGATAACTGTTTCTGCTTGAGAAGCAGCAAGGACTCAAGATTTCAAATATTTTGAGAGTTATCACGTGGAAGAGGAATTACACTTGTCCTGAATGCCCCTAAAAGATAGAACTAGTTTGCAGTTTGTACTTTTACATTTGGAGACCCTGGTGGCATAGCAGCGGTTAAGAGTTTGGCTGCTAACCAAAATGTCCATGGCTTGCATCCACCAGGTACTCCTTGGAAACCGTATGGGGTAGTTCTACTCTGTCCTATAAGGTCACTAGGAGTCATTCACTTGTGTGATTGTTTGTTTTCATGCCTGTTAAAACTTGGGGGACTCTATTGCTAAAAAGAAAAAGGGACATTAACAAGTACAATATTTTATCCAAGACCATTAAAAGAGATGTATATCTTTTTCTTCATTTATTCTAGACTCTGTTTCCTGTTTAAAAATGTTTTCCTTGCCGTCTGTGAACCGGTAATAATTAGGTGATTTATAGGGCAGTTTTATTTACTAATTCTTATTGTTCTTAATAAAACCAAAACTGCTATTCATCTTTTTGTTACAGTAATTTTTAAAAAATATATATACATACTAAACCAATTGGAAATGCTGGTGGCACAGTGGTTAAGAGCTACAGCTGCTAACCAAAAGGTTGGCAGCTCGAATCTACCAGGAGCTCCTTGGAAACTATGGGGCAGAGTTCTACTCTGTCCTACAGGGTCGCTAGGAGTCAGAATCGACTCAATGGCAATGGGTTGGGGTGGGACTAAACCGATTGCTGCTATTAAATATATTTTAAACCATGTAAATCACTATAATTAATTCATATTGCTTTTATAATTTTAAATAGCTGATTCACATTCATGGGCACATTTTGAGAATAGTAATTCTATTTCTTTGCATGCAAAGTTGCTATTCAGATGTGTGGGGTTTTCTAACTTGTCCCTATGTTGATATACAAATTGAATGATGACCTTTCTACCAGACAATCCAATAGGCAGCGATCATCATTGAATTCTTTTAAAAGTTACATACATATTTATAATTTATGAAAAATAAGATGCAGATGTAAGCAGAGGTTTATGGTGGATAAATTATGACTGACTGGCTTTTTTGAAGAATTCTGCATTTGGAAGTTTTGGGGAAATTATTACATATTCACAAACAAGCTGAAGTGGAAAATTCAGATCCAATTTTTCAGCTGTCTTTAAAATATATCCAATATCTGACCCTTTTGACCACAGCTTCCATGTCCTAGTCTATGTTACAACCATCTCTGAGATGAACCATTACAAATACCTTCTACCTTATCTCTCTGCTTCCATCCCTTTTTCCTTTTAGTCTAATATCCACATAGTAGCCAAAAAAAAACAAAAATTTTTAGTGACCCTATAGGACAGAGTAGAACTGCCCCATAGGGTTTCCAAGGAGCAGCTGGTGGATTCAAACTGTCAACCTTTTGATTAGCAACCATAGCTCTTAACCACTGCACAACCCAGGTCTCCATAGTAGCCAAAGCGATTATTTAAAAACCTAATTCAAATCAAGTCCCTCCAATGTCTTCCCATATTATTCAGAATGAAATCTAAACTCTTTTCCATGGTCTGTAAGGACCTATTGTATCAGTTATCAATTGCTGCATAACAAATTAGACCTCCCCTCCACCCCCCGATTTCCTGTCTTAAAACAACAGTAGCCATTTATTATCCCACACAGTTTCTGTGGTTCAGGGATTTGGGAGCGGCTTGGCTGGATGGGTCTTACTCAGGGTCTCTCATGAGTCGCAGTTAAGATGTCATCTGGGGCTAAAGTCATTTGTAGCTCACTCACATGGCTGGCAAGTTAGTGCTGGATATTGACAGGAGGCCTCAGTTCCTTTCTGCATAGACATTTCCTTAGGACTACATGAGTATCCTCTGAGTATCCTAATGACATGACAACTTGCTTCCTCCAGAGCAAGTGATTCAACGGTGAGCAAGGTAGAAGTCTCAAAGTTTCTCTGAACTAGCCTTGAAATCACACACCATATTTCCACAACATCCTATTGGTTGCACAGGTCACCCTATTGAATGTGGGAAGTGACTGCACGCGCTCGTGATTATCAGAGGTAGGGCTCAGTGGGGGCCATCTTGGAGGCTGGCTATCACACTTACCTTTCTGATTTCATCTCCCATCACTCTCCTCCTCACTTCCCTCCCCACACAATCTCTTTGCTCTTTCTCAAACATGAACAAATGATGAATGAATTGTATATAACAACCAAATGTGTTTCTAAGTCTATATGGCCATAAAGAACATACTTTAAATTCATCCTTGGCCCAGACATAATGAATACTGCTTAACTTGATACTATAGATAAAAAGAACTGTATCAAATAACCAAATTAAAGAAGAAAAAATTAGTTTAGGAAAAGGAAAATTAAGGTTTTTATGTGGGAAACGTAGTAGAAGAAGAATTGCATACGCTTGATTTTGGTCTATGATTATTTGTCCTTTATATAGGAACAGGATTTCCAGTTTCAATGAATTATTTAAGTAGATTTAGGGAATTATTAACAATGTAAACATCAGAAAATTAGAAAATTCAGGATTATGTACAGTTTTTTTACAGAGCATAAAAATCCAAAAACCAAACTCACTACAGTCGAGTCATTTCTGACTCATAGAGGCCCTATAAGACAGAGTAGAGCTGCCCCCTAGGTTTGCAAGGCTGCAATCTTTACAGGAGCAGGCTGCCACATCCTTCTTCCATGGAGCGGATGGTGGTTAACAGCTGAGCGTGTTAACCCCTGCACCGGCAGGCCTCCTTTATAGAGCATGGAAGATGTTTAAGTCTCCCACAATTTCACAACGATTTTGTAAGTAATTTTTAAAATTATGATGAAGAATATCTAGGCAGAAAATAGGGGCTTCTGGACAAGGGGACTTGAGATCACATCACCTGCATTGTTACTGAAGATTTGTCATTTGAAAAAGTTATAGCATTTGTCCCCTCTGATTAGACATTTTGTTGGGTCTCTCACGTTTCACATAGGAACTTTGCTCGGTATGGTCTATGCGATTTTACATTGGTCAAAAAGGAAAAGTCCCTGAAGAAACGCCAAAATTGCTTATGCATACTCTTTTCATCTCTACGTAGGGAAATTAAGTATTGAGTAGATTGAAGTAATTACATTTTTTCTCTGCTGTTCTAGCCACCATTTTAGTCTGAAGAGGATTTGAAATGATATTGAACATCATACTACCCTTGGGAGAGGACTAACTGAGATATCTGGAAACCGCTCTGCTCAGTTGACAAAATATTAGGTTACATGGTCATGTGTCTCACTTCTCAAGTGCCTTGATATGAATTGTTCTTAATAGAGACTTTGTAGTGCAAAAAAAAAAAAAAAAATTTTTTTTTTTTTAATTTAAGGCAATAAGAAGACTGAAATTTTCTTTCTAAGAAGCACTTACATTGAAGTAACTTCCTTGTGCTCCATTTTGAAAAATTTAGTGTCACTAGTATATCCTTGGGTATGAGAAGTGATAGCAATTTTATCCTGGAAAAATAGGATTATTCAACGTAGAGGGTTGAAATGGTATTCATCTAAACCAGACACATGAGTTGTATATTCTTGAAAAAGTAAGAAACAAGCAAGGAAAAAAAAAAGGGGGGGGGGGGAAGAAAGGAGAATTGAATAAAAGAGGTAATTTAGATTAATGAGAAAAAGTCCTTCAGAGTATATTATAACGGCCCTCGTTCCTCAGTTTTGACTCTTTTGTTAGGAAATCTTTTCTCCTCTCATATTTCCTGGTTAAGGCCTTATGAAAAATGCCATCATAAATGATAAGACAACCTAGAGGGAGTTACAAATAGAAGCTTCTTTACCCATGGCATTTTATAGGCAAAAGAATTTTATTATTATTATTGAGTTTTGTGTGTTAGTCTCTTTACTAGTGCATGTAGAATAATTAAAACACACCATTTGTGTCTCCAGATCCCTATATAGGCAAGAATTCAGCAGAATGAAGTAGAAATGATCTTTTAATAGCTTTACAGATTCTTATTTTAACTATTTTTCTCTTTTATAAGGTCCTCATTAAAAAAATAATAATCTTTAAGATAGAACAGGGACACAAATCTTGGGAATGATTATAGTACTTAATTTAAAAATAATCTATGAGATTAAAAACTGCTATTAGTCGCAATGATAGCTGTCATCATTATCTCTGATGAATTTTTATAGTACATTTACTGAACGTAGGGAATTTTGCTCCTTAAAAATCTCCTTATTACTGAGTCATTTTCTAAACTGAACTAGGCCATGTATCAGAACCCCCTTTGTGGGATTTTAGAAACACACATATCTTCCTTCCAGGATTTGGTAACATCTCCTAGTTCCGTCATCCCTCTCAAGACCCTCCATTCTAGTGACCAACTGACAATGGTGAGATGTGTCATATCCCTTGCTGTGTTGGGGTTAAAAAAAAAAAGATCGAGTGTAGGTTTCCATAACCGAAGAAACTGCTACTTTTGTTCCATCTGTTCCAGTGCAGCACAGTTGTGGTCAGTTAGGTTATAAAAGAGTTGTTCTCTATCCAGTTCAGTCCTGTGGGAACAAGGTTTAGTGTCTCGAGCACACGTAGCCTGTGTCCTATGACACAGCTGATGTGATGGTACTCTGCAATGTAAATACCCAGCAGACCTCCTCCTGCTGTCTTAAATTCAGCTGGACTGCTTTCCCCTTACCATTGGTTTATCTGGCCCAGAAAATAAAAATTGATTTTTAGACTCGACTTAAAAAACCCAAATCAGGAAAGCAAATGTCATGCAAAAAATTGATATAATACATTCCAGAACCAACCAAAATGATAGGGAATTATTCACTATTTTGTACTCAACGTCAGTACTCTCCTTTTTGAGCACAGCTAACTTAAGGTTAATCCTTTTAGCAAACTGTGTCTTTATATTCCTCTAGACCATTTCAGAATAGAATTTCTAGTTTTATTACTAAGTGACAATGCACAGGTATATTCTATCCTCAGAATCCACTCTAACCCCCTATTCATAATCAGGTTTCAAAAGAAGCATTGCATATTGATATTGCTTTATATGCTTTCTTTTCTATCTACAAATTCAGAATTCATTAAAGAAACTTGGAGTAAGAAGTGCCAGAAATCCAAAATCACGAAATTAAGGCACTTAATTTTTTTTCCCTCAGATCATAAATTGTGAGTTATTTGCAAAACAGGAACTCATAATAATTATACAATTAAACTGTGCTTCAGTCATGACATATATGCCAAATTAAAGCATGATGTACATAATATATTCAGTGTACAGGTACTTAAAATTTGATGTGGCATAAGTCCCTTCACATAGTATAATTTGTAAAGTTTACATGGAAGTTGGGATTGCCATGCAGTTAAAAGTTTGGTTCAGTTTTCATCATCATCGATGGAGTCAGTAGAGTGGGCAGCTGGGTTCAAACCCCAGATCTACCACTTACTAGCTCTGTGGCTTTGGTCAAGTTATTAATCTGCTCTGTGCCTTAGTTTCCATTTCTGTAAAATGAAGCTAATAGCAGTACCTACATCACTGGGTTGTTGTAAAAATTAAATGAAACAATCCATTTAACTTCTCAACAACTGGTTTTACTTAATTGTTTATGATACTTGGAGACTTTAATTCATTTCATTATTATTATTTTTTTTTTTATTGTGCTTTAGGTGAAAGTTTAAAGCTCAAGTCAATTTCTCATTCAAAAATTTATACACATACTATTTTGTGACATCGGTTGTAATTTCCACAATGTGACAGCATGTTCCCCCTTTCCACCCTAGGTTTCCTGTGTCCATTTGTCCAGTTCCTGTCCCTTTTTACCTTCTAGTCCTGCTTTTGGACAGGAGCTGCCTAGCTGGTCTAATATATTTGATTGAACTAAGAAGCACATTCCTCATGTATATTATTTTTGTTCCATAGGCCTGTCTAATCTTTGTCTAAAAAGTGGGCTTCAGGAATGGTTTCAGTTCTGGGTTAGCAGAGTGCTTGGGTGCCATAGTTTCAGGGGTTACTCCAGTCTCTGTCAGACCAGTAAGCCTGGTCTTTTAAAGTGAATTTAAGTTCTGTTCTACATTTTTCTCCACTCTGTCCAGGGCTTTATGTTGTAATCCCTGTCAGGGCGGTCATTGGTGGTAGCCAGGCACCATCTACTTCTTCTGGTCTCAGACTAGTGGAGTCTCTGGTTCATGTAGTTCTTTAGTCCTTTGGGCTAGTATTTTCCTTGTGTCTTTGGTTTTCTTCATTCTCCTTTGCTCCCGGTGCAATGGGACCAATAGATGTATCTTAGATGGCTGCTTGCAGTCTGTAAAGACCCCAGATGCTACTCACCAAAGTGGAATGTAGAATATTTTCTTTACAAACTTTGTCATGCCAATTGACCTAGAAGTCTACAAAGACTGTGGTCCCCAGGCCTCAGCCCCAACTACTCTGTCCTTCAAAGTGTTTGGATGTGTCTAGGAAACTTCTATGCTTTTGCTCTGGCCCAGTTGAGCTGACTTCCCCTATTTTGTGTGTTGTCCTTCCTTCACCAAAGCTGACACTTGTCTACTATCTAGTTAGTGACTTCCCCTCCCTTCCCTCCCCACCCTTGTAACCATCAAAGAGTGCTTTTTTCTATGTGTAAGCCTTTTCTTGAGTTCTTATAATAGTGGTCTCATACAGTATTTGTCCTCTTGTGACTGACTTACTTTACTCAGAATAATGTCCTCCAGAGTCATTCACGCTGTGAGATGTTTCATGGATTCATCATTGTTCTTTACCATTGCACAGTGTTTTAATGAATTTGAGAACAATTTCATATTAACAATGAAAAAATGGATTTACATTAAGACCATTCCCCCCACCTCTGGATAAAAGTCATCAAGAATTGAAGGAATTAGAATGAGCTTCTTGGATCAAGTAGACACTCGAGTCTACGTTGGCATCTCCTATCTGAAGGAGAGATGAGAGGGAAGAGGGTGTTAAAAGCTGGAGGAATGGACGTGAAAAAAGAGAATGGAGGAAAGGGGCAGGCTGTCTTATTAGGGGGAAAGCAATTAGGAGTATATAGCAAGGTGTATATAAATTTTTGTATGAGAGACCGACCATTTGTAAACTTTCACTTAAAGCACAATAAAAATTTTAAAAAGGATAAAAATTAAAAAAAAAAGAATCAAAGGGATTAAGTGAATAATTGTCCTTTCTTCCTAAAATAAACCACAAAGAGCCCTCTTAATTTTAGCTCTGAAAAAAGTCACTGTCCCATGCTCTCCACAAACTTGTAGGAACTACCTGAATATTGAAAACAAAATGAGGAATCATAAAACTAGTTTATTGAGAAGAACACAGACTTTGGGATCAATAGGCCTGAGTTTTAATTGTGGTACCCTCTCATTAACAGTTACGTGGCTTTGGGATAAGTCCATTAATTTTTTAATAAAGCTATGAGTTTAGTCCAGGACATTCTAGCAAAGTGGTAGGCACTCAATATATAATAGCAGTAGTTGTTGTTAGCTGCTGTTGAGTTGCCCCTTGAATCATGATGATTACAGAGAGGAACTGCTCCAAGGGTTTTCTTGGCTGTATACTTTGTGGAAGCAGTTTTCCAGCTTTTCTTCCCCAGAGCCACTGAATGGGTTCGAAATGCCAACCTTTGGGTTAGCAGCTGATTGCAAACTGCTTGCACCACCCGTGCTCCTCACAATAGTTGTTATGGGGCCATAAATTTTATCATGAGGAAAAAAGAAACTAGAATTCATGGTAGTATGCCAACGGGTCCAATGTGATGTTGTTCTTCATTTTTGAGTTTCTGTGGGTTTTGCTGCAGTGATTTAGAGTGGGATTCATCTTAAGTGGTTTTGCTCCCAGTAAAAGACTTAGCTGATTCACAACAAAATCAAAGCTTATCTTGAAAACCCTGTCATTTTTCCAGGGATTTCTCAAATGCATGATAACATATAAACCTGACTATTTCATTCATGGAGACATTCGTGGAAGCTCTTTTTAGTGAAAAAATTTGCTATAGCCCATAGAAAAATCTGTGAAACTGTATCACTGAGTGAATGAAATCTTAGGAGTCGTTTCTTGGATACATTTTTTTTTATCAACAGAATCTTTACGAGATAGAAAATCATAATCCCACAACCCACAATTATCTCTCAGCTCACACAAGCCAGCCCCTGATCGAGGAGAGGAGGAGCTGTCTAAGAGGAATGCCACTTTGAAAGCCTATGGCATTCATAAGCCATTGGAATGAAGTCTAAGCAATTGAGAATCAATGTTATGCATTGATTATATTCAGAATTTCAAAAAGTGCAGTATTTGCTATAATACTCATAAGTTACAATGCAACATATACATTGATTCTGGTTATGATGCTTCCACCATATTTTCTTGCTAAGATCTTTGCCAATGTTGTAAGGTTCAGCATGTATTATTACACAGCTGATGTTACTTGAAGCTTGGTTATGAATGTGCAGTAGAAGTTTCTACTCTTTATTGCATGGATGTTGCAATAAAGCCATTAAAAAATCACTGATTTCTATCACTAGGAATTTGTATCCAGGGTATTCAGTTCCATTGTGCCAATTTCTGCTGTCTGAATGAAAAAACACATGATCAGAGGAATCTGTCATTACTATTAGGGATAAATGTTTAAAATATCAACAACATAACAAAATATAAAAATAAAATAGAAAAGCTACTTCCCTGGTTGATGACACAAGACTCACTCAAGCAAAAATTAACGATGCTAATATTGTAGGAAGAGCAGAAACAGTAGTCTCACTCCCTTCAAAAACACATTCACTGGTCACATTTTAAACTTTGCATCTTCCACATGTATTTGTAGAATAAAAGATAGAATGAACTCAACTTCTTTACCTTTTCCAAACATCACACAAGGCCTTGGTTCGTATCTCTGACTCTGCTTCTATGAAGCACACAGCCAGCAACTCATCATGAAACGACTTAGATTATCAAAAGCAATGTTTCCAATATGAGAACCAACATGCGAGCATGGTAGAAAAATGAGAAAGATTGAGAAATATAAAGAAAGTAGAAAATACCTATAAGTTCATCATCTAGATATATCCAATTTTGCATTTGGTATATTTTCCTTTCAATCCTCTTCTTGTGCACATAATTTTTTCGTTCTTTTATAAAATGGAGATCGTGCTGTGTATCTTTTTTTTCTTCCTTGCTGACATTAGGAACATTTTCCATTGTCATCAAATATTCTTTGATAACGCTGTTTATAATAACTGTAGAATATTTCACTGTATAAACATGCCCTAATTTACTAAAATTGTCCTTTATTATTAAATTTTGTCTAGTACAAACAGTGCTGTAACAAATAATACAAGCATAAACCTTTCTAACTGATGATTTCTTTAAGAAATGTTCATGAAAGTGCAATCATTAGGTCAAATGGTATGACTTCCAAAGATTCTTGATTAATGAATGATAAATTAACTTGGAACTCATATATGAGAAGCTGTTTTTTATATCTTTCTTTTTCTAAAGGATTTCTGCTTTGAAGAGCTCACCACGCAAAGAAATCTTGCTAAGGGGCCCAAGGGAAAAAATTTTTTACAGGTCCTGGGCTCGTCTTGTAGTGGCCTTTTTATACTGAAGCTTTCTCTCTTGACTCTACCCCTAAATTAATTGAAGCCTATAAACATTAAACATGAATCAGGCTTATTCAACTGTATTATAGTGCAGCAGTTTGAATTGAGTCTCAGATTCTGTATTTGATATGTCATGGTGTGATTGATGAAGCCGCATGTTTTTAAAATGTTGGTCATTTCCTTGTGTCTGAGCAATCTATTCCTTGAATGCCTAGCCCATCTTACAAAGTCAGGGCTACACCCAATTTTTACCAGTTGCCATTGAGTCAATTCTGATGGTGGAGTAGAACTGTGCTCCACAGGGTTTTCAATCACTGCTTGTTGGAAGTAGATAGCCAGGCCTTTCTTCTGAGGTACCTCTGGATGGACTAGAACTTCCCACCTTTCAGTTACCAGCCAAGTACATTAACAGCACCACCCAGGGACATCCAATTAGCCCCTCCAGAATTGGGCTTGTTTTCTTTCTGGAGATTATTCCAATTCTGTAAAAAGAAAAACACACGTGCATACACTGGGCTCTGCGACTATTACTTGCTGATTTTCTGATCACACAGGCCAGAATTCAGTTTTCTTAGGGATTCACAGGATGGTTCAACACACTCTGTCCTCTTCTCTACTGGCAGCATACCCTGTGTCGAAGGCAGAGAGCTAGACTAGGGGGTCTTCCCTTTCTTTCTCCCTGGATCCGGTAGGTGTTGGCATCAGAGAGCTGTGTTCTTTCTGTAAATCTCACTCATGGCTCCTCAAGGAGGCAGTGTGATATACTGGTTAAGCACATGTCTCTGGAGCCAGGCCACATGGGTTCATACTCCTACTTTCACTGCATGTGAATGTCATGACTAAAAACAAATGGTTTAACACAACAGCCACACTATGCCTCATTTTCCTCATTCTTACTTAGAAGAGGGATCACGATAATGGTGCCTACCTAATAAGGTGTTCTAAGGATGAAGGGAGATGAAACATGGAGAGGGCTTAGAACAATGCCTGCTGTGTAAAAAGCACTTAGTAAAAGTCAGCTGTTAATTTTAGAAGAAAAATAATGTACTCTTAGTTGTATTCTCAGAAATATAAAAAATCTGAAATCAAATCTATATGTCTTAATCTATGCATTCATGCATGAATTCATTCATTCATTCAATAAATATTAGCAACGATTTAGTGCTAAATACTCTAATTAGTGCTGGGATAAGAGATGATAAGACACAATGAAACAATGAGAATAGGCATGTAAAGAATTTAGTATGGTGCTTCTACTCAATAAATGACGCTGTGATTATTATAAAAATTATAAACAATGTGTAAATAT
Organism: Elephas maximus indicus; assembly: GCF_024166365.1. Lineage (NCBI taxonomy): Eukaryota > Metazoa > Chordata > Mammalia > Proboscidea > Elephantidae > Elephas > Elephas maximus. The sequence continues at coordinate 123,573,056 of NC_064822.1, forward strand.
CTTATAAATAATCATGATTAGAGGCACTGTGAGTTAAACATTATTCATCTAAGTCAAGGCTGATTTAAAACTAAACTTGAACTTTGTGTGTTATCAATTGAATTGTGTTCCCCAAAAAGATATTTTGCAGTCCTAACCCAAGACCTGTGAATGTCACCTTGTTGGAAATGGGGTCTTTGAAAATGTTATTAGTTAACAGGAGGTTAAACAAGAATAGAGTGGATCTTGATTGTATCTAAGTATTGTCTTTAGGAAAGAGGAGAACAAATAGAGACAGAGGAAGGACTACCAAGTGAAGATGTGTCTACAAACCAAGGAACACCAAGACACCTGAGGCTACCAGAAGCTAAAGAGACAAGGAAGGATGTTCCATAGAGCCCACAGAGAGGGAGCATCGCCTGTTCAAAACATTGATTTGGCCTTCTAGCCTCTCTAGAAATGTGAGATGATAAATTTCCGCTCTATAAAGCCACCCACTTTGTGGTACATTGTTGTGGCAGCCTCCAGGAGACTAAGGCATGATGGAGATGCAGATTCAGTAAGACTAAGAAAATTCACATATTGTGGAGTGCTCTTTACAATGTACATTTTAATTGAATTGATGACTTTCAAGCCTGGGAAAAATTTGTGGGTTTGAGAGAGAAAAATAATGTTTTATTGAAAGGATGTATTTATTTGTTGCAGGCCTGGTTTGCAGGCCGTTGCTGAAGACTAACCGTAGCGTGGTAGTTGGGGAGTGTGGGGAGGAGGGAAGAAGGGGAAGCAAGTCTTTTGTGGGGGGTAGTCCACACAGAATTGATGTGCCTTCTAAAGCGAATGTTAATGGAAGGTGAAAAGTCAAAATGGTATTACAGAACACAGCAGACACAATAAGGAGTGACCAATATATTGCCATCTGGAATGCTTTAAGGAAATGGAAAATTACATGGTGAATGACTAAAAGTTTTTCTATCTGGACAAAGCCTTTGTATGAATTCCATTGAAAGCTAAAAAAAAGTTTTCTTTTCCTAAGAGAATAAAAGAAAAATGATTATCTAGTCAAATGGAAGGGGACGTTAAAATCTGATGGTGTGGTAAGAATTCTCAACGCCAATCAGTAGCAATTTTTAAAATATAATATTTACAAGGCTAGATTTTAAGGAGGATGATTTAGGACAGATGCCAAACAGGTTTGACCACAGATGCAAAGTTTCTTAAATGTTCTAATTCCTTCACATAATCCATCAAAGTTATTCCCAGACTTTATAGTTGGTCCTTATATTTATTGCAGATGGTAGTATTAGCCAGGAACCAGATTTCTAGCCAAACAGAAATAAGGGACAGCAGAGGTTTATCTTCGTATCGATGTGCAACTTGCCTCTAAAGTCTCTCTCTTGGCTCTTTTATAAGTTCGTCATTGTCATATGTTTACTCAAGCTAATACTGCTTTTACTGTCCTATGATTCTGCCCGTCAATCAAAACAATTGATAAAAAAAAAAAACTTTTTTTTTTTTTTTAATCAATTGTTTTGATTGATGGGATGATGGCTCTTGTTGAAGAGAACAGGGTTTTATGCCAAGTTAAGCAACCGCCTCCCTCCCTCCATGATCACTACTTAGGCAGTTGGAATACCCTCATGCTAATTCCCAGAACCCTTTTAATTAAAAACATTACCATTGAAAAATTTGCATTTCTACTCTATTATCCTTTTACCCACTTTTGCAAATGTTCATTGTATAAAAAAATTTTTTTAAATATTTTTCTACCTAAGTAATAGGATATTTTATACTGAAATCATCCTGCCTATAGCTACAATTATGAAGCTACAGTGCCTTCTAAGCATAATTATTTCTTCATACCTTTTTCTCAAATTATTTATAATCACTAAAATAACAATTTCCATTTATGAGTACATATTCCATGCTTAATTATTTACATGGATAATCTCATTATATCACGTACCAGCTCTTACAAGATACTGAGTTTCAGATAGCAAGTGACTCAAACGTATGTATTTCATAATATTATGGTTAATACAATCAATTCCTTTCTGTTCCAACTAAGTGGAAACCTATTTGCCAAACCTAAATCAGTCAGAGTTTGTCAACAGTGGATTACTGGAGATGCTACTTCATAGCCAAATAGTTATCAATCTTTAAATGACATTTCAAGTCAAGAGATTTCACTTCAGCGTTTTTGTTGCGTGAGAGATTTCCCTATGTTTCATTGAAATTTTTTTTTAGGATCCTGATGATGACATGGAAAGACTTTATGAAACATTACATGGTGACTAAATTAGGTTGCAATGAGAAAAGAAAATTGAAGGTGACTACTGATGTCGCCTTTTTGGCTAACACGTGTACTGTGAGGTACATGCTATTCATAACTTTTTTATTCAGCACAAATATGTTGAGCCTCCACTCTATTGCTTGGCACTGTACAAAAGCCTGGAGAGACCACGATCAACGAGATACCTCTGGGAAGCATATAGTTTATGCAAAAAACTTCCCAAGTCTTGAATTTAAATTTCAGGTTCCTAAAACCCACTTTCACAAATTTAGATTCAGGAGATGTGGGCAGAAACTCAATTATCTTTATTTTCAGTGAGCCCCTTGGGTGATTGTGATGCAGATAGAATGCAACTATGCTCTGAGCAGTACCGATCTAATGGGAAAGGCAGACAAATAATCAAACAATTACAATAAAATACGAATTCTAAGATAGGGATAAGCACAGGGTACACTGAGAATACATAAGAGTGTCTTCTGTGGATAGACTTGGGTTAAAAGAAAAAATATCATGAGTTTCAAATCTCCCAATGGCATCTCAGTTTTTTGTTAAATTTTTATTGTGCCTTTAAGTGAAAGTTTACAAATCAAGTCAGTCTCTCATACAAAAACTTATATATACCCTGCTATATACTCCTAGTTGCTAAGACAGCACACTCCTTCTCTCCACTCTGTATTTCCATGTCCATTCAGTCAGCTTCTGTCCCCCTTGGTCTTCACATCTCCCGTCCAGAAAGGAGCTGCCCACATAGTCTCATGTGCCTACTTGATCCAAGAGGCTCACTCCTCACCAGTATCATTTTCTATCTTATATATATATAAAAAAAAAACTATAGTCCAATCCCTGCCTGAAGAGTTGGCTTTTGGAATGGTTCCTGTCTTGGGCTAAATGAAAGTCTGGGGACCATGACCTCCAGGGTCCTTCTAGTCTCAGTCAGACCATTAAGTCTGGTCTTTTTATGAGAATTTGAGGTCTGCATCCCACTGTTCTCCTGGTCCTTCTGGGATTCTCTGCTGTGTTCCCTGTCAGGGCAGTCTTCAGTTGTAACTGGGCACCATCTAGTTATTCTGGTCTCAGGCTGATATAGTCTCTAATTTATGTGGCCCTTTCTGTCTCTTGGGCTCATGATTACCTTGTGTCTTTGGTGTTCTTCACTCTTTTTTGCTCCAGATGGGTGGAGACCAACTGATGCATCTTAGATGGTGGCTTGTTTTTTAGCGCTTAAGACCCCAGACGCCGCTCTGCAAAATGGAATGCAGAATGTTTTCTTAATAGATTTCATTATGCCAATTGCCCTAGATGTCCCCTGAAACCATGGTCTCCAAACCCCTGCCTCTGCTATGCTGGCCTTCGAAGCATTCAGTTTATTCAGGAAACTTCTTTGCTTTTGGTTTAGTCCACTTGTGATGACCTCACCTGTATTGTGTGTCATCTTTCCCTTCACCTAAGTTGTTCTCGTCTGCTAATTAGTGAATCCCTCTCTGCCTCTCTCCTTCCCTCCCCAACTCATAACAATCAAATAATATTTTCTTCTCTGTTTAAACTATTTCTTGAGTTCTTGTAATAGTGGTCTCATACAATATTTGTCCTTTTGCATCTGACTAATTTCACTCAGCATAATGCCTTCTAGATTCCTCCATGCTATGAAATGTTTCACAGATTCATCATTGGTCTTTATCGATGCATAATATTCCATTGTGTGAATATACCATAATTTATCCATTCATCCACTGATGGGCACCTTGGTTGTTTCCATCTTTTTACCATTGTAAACAGTGCTGCAATGAACACATGGGTATGCATATTTCTGTTCATGTAAAGGCTCTTATTTCTTTAGGATATATTCCAAGGAGTGAGATTGCTGGATCGTATGGTACTTCTATTTCTAGCTTTTTAAGGAAGCACCAAATCAATTTCCAAAGTGGTTGTACCATTTTATATTCCCACCAGCAGTGTATAAGTGTTCCAGTCTCTCCACAACCTCTCCAACATTTATTATTTTGTGTTTTTTGGATTCATGCTAGCCTTGTTGGAGTGAGATGGAATCTCATGGTAATTTTGATTTGCATTTATCTAATGGCGAATGATTGTGAGCATTTCCTCATGTATCTGTTAGCTACCTGAATGTCTTCTTTAGTGAAGTGCCTCTTCATATCCTTTGCCCATTTTTAAATGGGGTTATTTGTCTTTTTGTTGTTGAGTTTTTGCAGTAACATGTAGATTTTAGAGATCAGCAGCTGATTGGAAATGTCATAGCTAAAAACTTTTTTCCCAATCTGTAGGTAATCCTTTTAACTCTTTTGGTGAAGTCTTTGGATGAGCATAGGTGTTTGACTTTTAAGAGCTCCCCGTTATCTAATTTCTCTTCTGGTATTTGTATAGTTGTAGTAATGTTTTGTATACTGTTTATGCCATGAATTAGGGCTCTTAATGTTCTCCCTATTTTTTCTTCCATGATCTTTATTATTTTAGATTTTATATTTAGGTCTCTGATTGATTTTAAGTTGGTTTTGTTCATGGTATGAAGTATGGGTCTTGTTTAACTTTTTTTTGCAGATGGATATCCAGTTATGCCAGCACGATTTGTTGAAGAGACTGTCTTTTCCCCATTTAGCTGACTTTCAGCCTTTGTCAAATATCAACTGCTTGTAAGGGGATGGGTTTATGTCTGGATTCTGAATTCTGTTCCATTGCTGTATGTATCTGTTGTTGTACCAATACTGTTTTGACTACTGTGACTGAGAAGAAACAGCTGCAAACATCCATTAATAATCAGAACCTGGAATGTACAAAGTATAAATCTAGGAAAATTGGAAATCTTCAAAAATGAAATGGAACATATAAACATCCATATCCTAGGCATTAGTGAGCTGAAATGGACTGCTATTGGCTATTTTGAATCAGACATTCATATAGTCTACTCTGCTGGGAATGACAACTTGAGAGGAATGGTGTTGCATTCATAGTCAGAAAGAACATTTCGAGATCTATCCTGAAGTACAACACTGTCAGTGATAGGATAATATCCATACACCTACAAGGAAGACCAGTTAATCAGACTATTGTTCAATTTTATGCACCCACCACAAGAGCCAAAAATGAAGAAATAGAAGATTTTTATCAGCTGCTGCAGTCTGAAATTGATCAAACATGCAAACAAGATGCATTGATAATTTCTGGTGATTGGAATGCGAAAGTGAGAAACAAAGAACAAGGATCAGTAGTTGGAAAATATAGCCTTGGTGATAGAAACAATGCCAGAGATCAAATGATAGAATTTTGCAAGACCAATGACTTCTTCATTGCAAATACCTTCTTTCATCAACATAAACGGCGACTATACACATGGATATCACTAGATGGAACAAACAGAAATCAAACTGACTACACCTATTGAAAGAGATGGAAAAGCTCAATATCATCAGTCAGAACAAGGCCAGAGGATGACTACGGAACAGGCCATCAATTGCTGATATGCAAGTTCAAGCTGAAACTGAAGAAAATCAGAGCAAGTCCCTGAGAGCCAAAATATGATCTTGAGTATATCCCACCTGAATTTAGAGACCATCTGGAGAATAAACTGGATTCATTGAACACTAGTGACAGAAGACCAAACGAGTTCTGGAATGACATCAAAGACATCAAACATGAAGAAAGCAAGAGGTCATTGAAAAGACAGGAAAGAAAGAAAAGACCAAGATGGATGTCAGAGGAGACTCTGAAATTTGATCTTGACTGTCAAGCAGCTAAAGCAAAAGCAAGAAATGGTGAAGTAAAAGAACTGAACAGAAGATTTCAAAGGGCAGCTCGAGAAGACAAAGTAAAGTATTATAATGACATGTGCAAAGAGCTGAAAATGGAAAACCAAAAGGAAAGAAGATGCTCAGTGTTTCTCAATCTAAAGAACTGAAGAAAAAAATCAAGCCTTGAGTTGCAGTACTGAAGGATTCTATGGGGAAAATATTAAACGATGCAGGAAGCATCAAAAGAAGATGGAAGGAATACACAGAGTCATTATACCAAAAAGAATTAGTCGATGTTCAACCATTTCAAGAGGTAACATATGATCAGGAACTGATGGTACTGAAGAAAGAAGTCCAAGCTGCTCTGAAGGCATTGGTAAAAACAAGGCTCCAGGAAGTGATGGAATATCAATTGAGATGTTTCAACAAACAGATGCAGCGCTGGAGGTGCTCACTTGTCTATGCCAAAAAATATGGAAGACAACTTCCTGGCCAACCAACTGGAAGAGATCCATATTTTTGCCTATTCCCAAGAAAGGTGATCCAACCAAATGTGGAAATTATAAAACAGTATCATTAATATCTCATGCAAGCAACATTTTGCTGAAGATCATTCAAAAATGGCTGCAGCAGTATATTGACAGGGAACTTCCAGAAATTCAGGCCAGTTTCAGAAGAGGACATGGAACCAGGGATATCATTGCTGATGTCAGATGGATCCTGGCTGAAAGCAGAGAACACCAGAAGGATGTTTACCTGTGTTTTATTGACTCTGCAAAGGCATTCGACTGTGTGGATCATAACGAATTATGGATAATATCGCAAAGAATGGGAATTCCAGAACACTTAATTGTGCTCATGAGGAACCTTTACATAGATCAAGAGGCAGTTGTTCAGACAGAACAAGGGGATACTGATTGGTTTAAAGTCAGGAAAGGTGTGCATCAGGGTTGTATTCTTTCACCATACCTATTCAATCTGTATGCTGAAAAAATAATCCGAGAAGCTGGCCTGTATGAAGAAGAATGGGGCATCAGGATTGGAGGAGGACTCATTAACAACCTGTGTTATGCAGATGACACAACCTTGCTTGCTGGAAGTGAAAAGGACTTGAAGCACTTACTGATGAAGATCAAAGACCACAGCCTTCAGTATGCATTGCATCTCAACATAAAGAAAACAAAACTCCTCACAACTGGACCAATGAGCAGCATCATGATAAACGGAGAAAAGATTGAAGTTGTCAGGGATTTCATTTTACTTGGATCCACAACCAACATCCACGGAAGCAGCAGTCAAGAAATCAAAAGACGTGTTGCATTGGGCAAATCTGCTGCAAAGGACCTCTTTAAAGTGTTGAAGAGCAAAGCTGTCACCTTGAAGACTAAGGTGCGCCTGACCCAAGCCATGGTATTTTCAGTTGCATCATATGTATATGAAAGCTGAGCAATGAATAACGAAGACCAAAGAAGAATTGATGTCTTTGAATTTGGTGTTGGCAAAGAATATTGAATATACCATGGACTGCCAAAAGAACGAACGAATCTGTCTTGGAAGAAGTACAACCAGAATGCTCCTTAGAAGCAAGGATGACGAGACTTCGTCTTACATACTTTGGACATGTTGTCAGGAGGGATCAGTCTCTGGAGAAGGACATTATGCTTGGCAAAGTACAGGGTCAGTGGAAAAGAGAAGACCCTCAATGAGGTGGACTGACACAGTGGGTGCAACAATGAGCTCAAGCATAACAGCAATTGTAAGGATGGCTGAGGACCGGGCAGTGTTTCGTCCTTTTGTGCATAGGGTCACTATGAGTCGGAACTGACTCAAAGGCACCTAACAACAACAAAATCAGGTAGACTGAATCCTCCCACTTTGTTCTTCTTTTTCAGTAATGCTTACTTATCTGGGGCCTCTTTTTCTTCCATGTGAAGTTGGTGATTTCGTTTCTTCATCTCATTAAAAAATGTCACTGGTATCTGGATGGGGATTGCATTGTATCTATAGATCGCTTTGGGCAGAATAGACATTTTCACAATGTTGAGTCTTCCCATCCATGAACAAGGTATATTTTTCTGCTTACATAGGTCTCTTTTGGCTGCTTGTGGTAGTGTCTTGTAGTTTTCTTTTTATAGGTCTTTTAAATCTCTGGTTAGATTTATTTCTAAGTATTTTATCTTCTTAGGGGCTATTGTAAATGGTAATGATTTGGTGATTTCCTCTTCGATGCTCTCTTTTTTGGTGTAGAGGAATCCAACTGATTTATGTATGTTTATCTTGTATCCCTTTACCCTGTAAACTCTTCTATTAGTTTCTGTAGTTTTCTTGAGGATTCTTTAGGTTTTTCTGTGTATGAGATCATGTCATCTGCAAACAGAGATACTTTTACTTCTTCTTTGCCAATTTGGATGTCCCTTATTTCTTTATCTAGCGTAATAGCTCTGGCTAGGACCTCCAGCACAATGTTGAATAAGAGCGGTGAGAAAGGACATCTTTGGTTTCTGGTCTCAGGAGGAATGCTTTCAGTCTCTCTCCACTTAGGATGATGTTGGCTGTTGGCTTTGTATAAACGCCCTTTATAATGTTTAGGAGCTTTCCTTCTATTGCTATTTTGCTAAGAGTTTTTATCATGAATGGGTTTTGAACTTTGTCAAATGCCTTTTCTACACCAATTGATAAGATCATGTGGTTCTTGTCTTTTGTTTTATTTATGTGGTGGGTTACATTCACTTTTTTTCTAATGTCGAACCATCCCTGCATACCTGGTATGAACCTCACTTGGTCATGGTGAATTATTTTTTTAATATGTTCTTGAATTCTATTGGCTAGAATTTTATTGAGGATTTTTGCATCTAAGTTCATGAAGGATATTGGTCTGTAATCTTCTTTTTTTTGTGGTGTCTTTACATGGTTTTGGTATCAGGGTTATGCTGGCTTCATAGGATGAGTTTGGGAGTATTCCATGCTTTTCTATGTTCTGAAATACCTTTAGCAGTAGTGGTCTTAACTCTTCTCTGAAAGTTTGGTAGAATTTTCCAATGAAGCCGTCAGGGCCAGGGCTTTTCTTTGTTGGGAGTTTTTTTATTACTTTTCCAATCTCTTCTTTTGTTATGGGTTTATTTAGTTGTTCCACCTCTGTTTGTGTTAGTTTACGTAGGTAGTGTGTTTCTAGAAATTTGTCCATTTCCTCTCCATTTTCTTATTTGTTAGAGTACATTTTTTCATAGTATTGTGTTATGATTCTTTTAATTTCAGTTGGGTCTGTTGTGATATAGCCCATCTCATTTCTTATTCAGGCTATTTGCTTCATCTCCTGTTTTTTTTTTTTTTCTGGCCAATGGTTTATCAATTTTGTTAATCTTTTCAAACAACCAGCTTTTGGTCCTTTTAACTCTTTCAATTGTTTTTCTGTTTTCTTATTTCATTTTATTCTGCTCTAATTTTCATTATTTGCTTTCTTCTGGTGCCTGAAGTTTTCTTTTGTTGTTCTCTATTTGTTCAAGTTATAGGGATAATTCTTTGATTTTGGCCCTTGCTTCTTTTTGTATGTGTGCATTTATTGACATAAATTGACCTCTGAGCACTGCTTTAGCTGTGTCCCAAAGGTTCTGATAGGAAGTGTTTTCATTCTCATTGGACTCTATGAATTTCTTAATTCTGTCCGCAATTTGTTCTATAATCCAATCATTTTTGAGCAAAGTGGTTTTCAGTTTCCATGCGTTTGTTTCCTTTTCCCTGATTTTTCTGTAATTGACTTCTAGTTTTATGGCTTTATGGTCAGAGGAGATGCTTCTTTGTCATATTTCAATGTTTTGGATTCTGTTAAGGCTTGCTTTATGGCCCAATATGTGGTCTATTCTAGAGAATGTTCCGTGTGTGTTAGAAAAGAAAATATACTTGGCTGCTGTTGGGTGGAGTGTTCTGTATACGTCTATGAGCTCAAATTGCTTAATTGTGGCATTTAGCTCTTCCATGTCTTTATTGAGCTTTTTTCTGGATGTTCTGTCCTTCACTGAAAGTGGTGTGTTGAAGTCTTCTACAATTATTGTGGAGCTATCTATCTCACTTTTCAATGCTGTTAGAATTTTTTTGTTTTTTTTTTTAATGTATCTTGAAGCTCTGTGGTTGGGTGCATAAATATTTAATATTGTAATATTCTTCTGGTATATTGTCTCTTTAATCATTATATACTGTCCTTCCTTATCCTTTGTGGTAGATTTAAGTTTGAAGTCTGTTCTGTCAGAAATTAGTATTGCCACATCTGCTTTTTTTTGATTGTTGTTTGCGTGATGTATATTTTTCCATCCTTTGAGTTTCAGTTTGTGTCTTTAAGTCTAAGGTGTGTCTCTTGTAGGCAGTATATAGACAGATCGTATTTTTTAATCCATTCTGGAACTCTCTGTCCCTTTATTTGTGCATTTAGTCCATTTACATTCAGCATGAGTATAGATAGGTATGAGCTTAGTGCTGTCATTTTGATGGCACCTCAGTTTTCACCAAGGTTTTATACTACAACTACTGATGACCCATTTCGTCAAGGATGTGAGTATTCTAAAACCAAAACCAAACCTGTTGCCATTGAGTCAATTCTGACTCACAGAGATCCTATAAGACAGGGTAGAACCACCCCATAGAATTTCCAAGAAGCTGCTGGTGGATTTGAACTGCTGATCTTTTTGGTTAACATCTGAGCCCTTAACCACTGTGCCATCAAGGCTTTGATTTTTCTAAAGAAAAGAGAAAAATATGTATCAAGAAAAAGATACATGAATAATCACATCTGAATGAAAACATACCCCAGGAAACAATAGGAAATTCCTCGCAAGTGTTTCGTACTTTGGAGTGAGCAAATAGGAATGGAAGTCAATAAAATGAGCATTCAAATAGCAGATACAGAATGAGACAAAAAGAACCATGCTGACCTAAGTAAGCAAATTAAGGATCAAACCTACGTTCTTACATAACCAACATTCAAATTAGAGACATTAAGCAAAATAAATAGTTGAAAAAACTTGAATGAATAAAAATTCAAAACTGTAAGATTAAAGCAATAGCAGAAAATATAACAAATGTGCAAGTCAGATAAAGAAGGGGTCTATGTCCCTTGAGCATGGCCCTGGAGCTTGGCTATATAACTTGTTTTGTCCAATGGAACATAAGTAAACACTGGGGAATCAGAGGCTTGATATATGCTTGTGTATTTGGGCTTGCCTTCTTGGAACTCTGAAACCACCAAGTTGTGAGAAAGCCTAGACCAGTCTATTAGATGATAAGCCACGTTATAGAGAACTGAGGTGCCCCGGTGGACAGCCAGCACCCATCACCGTGTAAGTGAGTGAGTCCATCTTGGACTCTCCACTTCCTGTTAAGCTGTCAAATCACTGTATCCAAAAAAGTAATCCCAAGAAAGACCAGCAGAAGTATTTCCCACATGGCCAACCCAAAGAATCATGATAAATAATGAACTGTTGTTGTTTTAAGCCATTAAGTTTAGAGATGTTTTGTCATGTAGCAATAGATAAGTGAAATGTCTGGAGATCTAGAGGATAATGAAATATTCACTAGATGATACTTTGTTCAAGATCCTGAAAATTAATTTGAAACTGAGAAGGTAGGGATGATTTTCTAAAACAAAGGAAAAAAATGTAAAATATCAAAATTAACCCCAGAGGAAACAATTATAATAGGCCAATTAATTTAGACAAAATTAAGAAAGTTGTCAAAGAGCTATGTACCCCTCCAAAACCAGAGGCCTAAATAGTGTGTGCATGTGAATTCTACACACTTTGAAAGGATAGAGGACTCTGAAGCTAATGAAACTGCTCCAGAGTATAGGGTGTTGGCAGCATATTGACATCAAAAGTGACAAACGCAGCACATAGACACAAAAATTTTAGATATCAATTATAAATATGATGAAAAATAATAAGAAAAATTTAGTAATTAGAATTGTAAAGCTTAATTTTATGTGTCAATATGGCTAGGCTATGGTTCCCAGTGGTTTGGCAAAACACGAGTTGCTATCATGGAGTAGTTTCATTTGATTAGATCAGGGGGCCTTGGACAGAGCAGATTGCCTTCCATAATATAATCTAATATAATGTAATGGCACAGGACTGGGCAGCATTTCATTCTGTTGTATATAGGGTCACTATGAGTTGGAGCCAACTTAACAGCACCTAACAACTACAACAATCCCATAATGTATTATAATCAACCCATCAGTTGAAAAGTGAGTTTCCTAGGATGTGTTCTGCCTCCTGACTATCTGTAGATATTTTGGCAGAACTCTCACTTGACTTTTCACTCTGCACTCTTCCTGTTGCCTGACCTATGGATCTTGGACTTGTCAGCCCACCACAATCACATGAGCCAATTCCTTGAAGTCTCTCTCTCTGACTAACTCAAGAATCCAGTAACGCATTAAAGCAATAATATAATCAAGTGATGTTCATCCTAGCAACATATAAGAAAATCTGTTAATATAACTTGACCATAATAGTTCAGAAATGCAAAACCTTGTGGTCATTTCAAGAGAATTCAAAGAAGTATTTGGTAAGGTTTGATATCTTTTGTAGGTCAAAAAAAAAAAAAACTCTTTACAAAATAAGAATTAATGGATTTTTCTTTAATGTGGATAGAGATAGGTAATACAAGTATAAAATCTAGGGAGATACTTAGAGTGAAACACCAGGAGAATTCCTATTAAAAATTTAAATGTGAGAAAAATTCCCAGTTTAACATAATATATAACTACTGTACAATGCAATGAGAAAAACAAACCAATAAAAAAGTAAATATATATAAAACTAAAACCAAAAACCAACACCTTTTGCTATCTAGTTGATTCCAACTCATAGTGAACTGCCACATAGGATTTCTAAGGATCAGCTGGTGAATTTGAACTGCTGACCTTTTGATTAGCAGGCTAATGTTTGACTTCTGCACTACCAGGGCTCCATATACAGAGATAAATTATAATTATTTAATAGATGACATAATTGTACATCTGGAAAAACTAAGAAAATCGCTGAAAAATTAGAAATTATAAAAATGGAATAAGATTTTGGATGCAAATATTTAAAATCCAATCATTTGTCTATATACAAACAAAAAATTAACAACCAATTAAAATTATAATGAAAAAAGATGATACTTAAAATAGCTAAACACATGACAAAACACCTGTGAAAAAATTTAAAAGACATGTGATAAAAATTTTACATTCGATGAAAAATTTAAATTATAATAAGAAATATAAATAATATTTCAATAAATGGAAAAGCGGATCTATTGCCTGGAGAGCAAGACAATATTTTTAAAAAGTCAGTTCTGACAGAATTGATCTATGATTTTGGTACATTTAAAAAAACTACCAAGAGCTTCTTTTTCTTCTCTTTTTTCTTCTTTTCTCCCTCTTTACTTCCCTCCCCCCTCTTTCTTAATTTTTTTCCTTTTCTTCCTCCTTTTCTGGAATTAGACAAATTTTAAGGCTTCTTTAGAATGAACCAAAACACTGAGGGAAGTGTCGGTCCTATAATGCATTAAAGCATACTTGAAAGGCACAGTAATTAAAATAGTTTAATGTTGGACCATAATTAAATAGACCAACGGAACTGAATAGGGTCCAGAAATGAAGTCAAAGTCACACTTGAACTTGGCATGTGCAAAAGGTGGAATATCATGTCAATGGTAAGACAGATGAAATACTTAATAAAAGCTGTTGGGCAATAGGCTAGTCATTTAGAAAAAACAAAATTAATCTTCACTTCTTAAACATAAAATTTTCTAAATGATTCACATATTAAAGCAGAAATATGAAGTTGTAAGATTATTAAAACGGGAAAATATGTTTATAATGATGGATAGGGAAAGGCCTAAATGAGCAAGACACGTAAACTTCGAAGCCACAGAGAATACGATGGAAGAATTTGACTATGTGACAATTAATATTTCTGCTTGACTATTAAAGAAAAATGCCATAAAATAAGCTCAAGCATAAAGTGGAAAAAAGGTTTAGTATTCATTTCCATAACTGCAGCAAACTTCCCTGACATAGGAAAAGTCAAGAGTCTTGTAAATCGGTAGCTAAATATAAATAAGTAGATAAATGAACAAAACTCATGGCCAAGCAAATAAAATGGCATGTAAATACATGAAATGTTCTTCAAGCTCAACTCATAATCAAAGAAATGTTAGTAATGTGATATGTGATAGCATATGATCCTATTAACTAGGAAAAATTAAAATATTTGATAATGCCTGTGGCCAGCAAGGATGTAGAGAATCAGATGCATTCATACTCTGTTCAAAATATATCTTTGGAAAGCAATTTGGTAGATTTATTAAAACTTAAATTGCACATGCCCTGCTCGTGAATCAGTAATTTGGCTCCCAGAAACCAATACTCTTATAGGCATACAAAGATATTGTACAAAGGTGTTTTAATTGCAAAATGTTGGAAACCATCAAAATAAAAATATAGTATATCCACACAGAGAATTTTGTAAAAAATAATTCAGTGAAAAACTTTGTACATTACACTAATATTTCTTAAGACTTTTTACACATCAGCACTAAATGTTTATTCCTTTTAATGGCTTTATAATAGTCCCTTGAATGAATAGACTTCACTGTATCTATATTTATACCTATAGATACAACTACACCAATACCAACAGGTACATCTATATCTATACCTATAGATCATTTATATCTATACCTATAAAAAAATACCTATAGATACATCTAAATCTCTCTATATATGGATTCACCTATATCTATACCTATTTGACGCACTGAACACTAATGATCAAAGACCAGACAGGTCCTGGAATGACATCAAGGACATGATGCATGAAGAAAGCAAGTGGTCATTAAAAAGACAGGAGAGAAATAAAAGACCTAAATAGATGTCAGAAGAGACTCTGAAACCTGCTCTTGAACATTGAGTAGCTAAAGCAAAAGGAAAAAATGATGAAGTAAAAGAGCTGAACAGAAGATTTCAGAGCGCAGCTCAAGAAGACAAAGTATTATGATGACATTCGCAAAGACCCAGAGATAAAAAACCAACAGGGAAGAACATGCTCAGCATTTCTCAAGCTGAAAGAACAGAAGAAAAAAATTGAAGTCTCGAGTTGCAATATTGAAGAATTCTACAATGAAAATATTAAATGACTCAGGAAGCATCAAAAGAAGATGGGAGGAATAGATAGAGTCACTATATCAAAAAGAATTGGTTGACATTCAACCATTTCAGGAGGTAACATATGGTCAGGAACCAATGTCACTGAAGGAAGAAGTCCAAGCTGCACTGAAGGCATTGACAAAAAAAAAGGCTTCAGGAATTGACGGAATACCAATTGGGATGTTTCAACAAACAGATGCAGTGCTGGAAGTGCTTACTTGTCTATGTCAAGAAATTGGGAAGACAGCTACCTGGCCAACCAACTGGAAGAGATACATATTTTTGCCTATTCCCAGGAAAGGTGATCCAACTAAATGCAGAAATTATCGAACAATATCATTAATATCACATGCAAGCAAAATTTTGCTGAAGATTATTCAAAAGTAGCTGCAGCAGTAATAGCAACAGGGAACTGCCAGAAATTCAGGTCAGTTTCGGAAGAGGACGTGGAACCAGGGATACCATTGCTGATGTCAGATGGATCCTGGCTGAAAGCAGAGGATACCAGAAGGATGTTAGGATGTTTACCTGTGTTTTACTGACTATGCTAAGGCATTTGACTGTGTGGATCACAACAAATTATGGATAACATTGTGAAGAATGGGAATTCTGGAACACTTAATTGTGCTCATGAGGAATCTGTACATAAATCAGGAGACAGTCGTTCGAACGGAACAAAGGGATTTTTGTATGGTTTAAAGTCAGGAAAGGTGTGTGTGAGGGTTGTGTCCTTTCACCATACCTATGCAATCTGTATGCCGAGCAAATAATTTGAGAAGCTGGGCTATATGAAGAAGAATGGAGCATCAGGATTGGAGAAAGACTCATTAATAACCTGCATTATGCAGATGACACACCTTGCTTGCTGAAAGTGAAGAGGACCTGAAGCACTTACTGATGAAGATCAAAGACCACAGCCTTCAGTATAACTTACACCTCAACATAAAGAAAACAAATATCCTCATAACTGGACCAATAGGCAACATTATGATAAATAGAGAAAAGATTGAGGTTGTTAAGGATTTCATTTTACTTGGATCCACAATCAACACCTGTGGAAGCAGCAGTCAAGAAATCAAAGGACGCATTGCACTGGGCAAATCTGCTGCAAACACTTTTTTAAAGTGTTGAAAAACAAAGATGGCTAAGGTGTGCCTGACCCAAGCCATGGTGTTTTCAATAGCCTCATATGCATGCGAAAGCTAAACAATGAATAAGGAAGACCGAAGAAGAATCGGTGCCTTTGAATTGTGATGTTGGTGAAGAATATTGAATATACCATGGACTGCCAAAAGAACGAACAAATCTCTCTTGGAAGAAGTACAACCAGAATGCTACTTAGAAGAGAGGATGGCAAGACTTTGTCTTACATACTTTGGACCTGTTATCAGGAGTGATCAGCTCCTGGAGAAGGATATCATGCTTGGTAAAGTAGAGGCTCAGAGAAAAAGACCCTCGACGAGAAGGACTGACACAATGGCTGCAACAATGGGCTCCAGTAAAACAACAATTGAGACGATGGTGCAGGACTGGGCAGTGTTTCATTCTGTTGTGCATAGGGTCTCTATGAGTTGGAACCGACTCGACAGCACCTAACAGCAACAACATAGATATAGCTATGCCTGTGTTTTTGTTGTGTGTCATAGAGTTGATTCTTACTCATAGTGACCTATAGTCTCACTCACAGTGTCCTATAGGACAGAGTATAACTGGTTCATAGGTTTTCCTAGGCTGAAATCTTTATGGGAGAAGATAGGTCTTTTCTTCCATGGAGCAGCTGTTAGGCACAAACCGGTGACCGCTAAGTGCTTAACCATTTTGCAACAGGGCTCCTTATTTACACTGATAGCTACATCTATATCTATTCTACCTCTTTTGGGACCTTCATTTGCTCATTTGGCACAACTCAAAATGAGAAGAAACAGCTGCAATCATCCATTAATAATCAGAATATGGAAAGTACAAAGTACAGATTTAGGGAAATTGGACATCATCAAAAATGAAATGGAATGCTTGAAAATAGAATCCTAGGTGTTAGTGAGCTGAAATGACCATTTTGAATCAGACAATCATATGGTTTACCACACTGGGAATGATAAACTGAAGAGGGATGGGTCACACTCATTGTCAAAAAGAAAAATTCAGGATCTATCCTGAAGTACAAAGCATCGATACACCTGCTAGGAAGGCTAGTTAATAAAACGGCAGTCTTAGTCATCTAGTGCTGCTATAATAGAAATGCCACAAGTGGATGGCTTTAACAAAGAGAAGTTTATTCTTCTCTTACTGTCCAGTAAGCTAAAGTCCAAATTCAGGGTTCAGGCTCCAGGGGAAGGCTTCTTTCTCTGTTGGCTCTGGAGGAAGGTCCTCGTCATCAGTCTTCCCTTGGTCTGGGAGCATCTCAGGGCAGAAACGTCAGGTAAAAAGGACATGCTCTTCTCCTGGCACTGCTTTCTTGGTGTTATGAGGTCCCCACATCTCTCTGTTCACATCTCTCTTTTATACCTCAAAAGAGATTGGCTTAAGACACTACCTAATCTTTTAGACCTCATCAATACAACTGGCACTAATCCATCTTATTACATCGTAGTGATAGGATTTACAACATATAGGAAAATCACATAAAATGGTGGATAATCACACAATACTGAGAATCATGGCCCAGCTAAATTGACAGATATTTTTGGGGGACACAATTCAATCCGTGACAACAACTATTATTCAAATTCACTCCCCAATGACTAATGCAAAAGGTGAAGAATTTGAACATTTTTACAAACTTCTGCAGTCTAAAATCGATCAAATGTACAATCAAGATGCATTGATAATTACTGGTGGTTGGAATGTGAACATTGGAAAAAAAAAGAAGGATCAGTAGATGGAAACTATAGCCTTGGTGATAGAAAAGACACTGGCAATTGAGTGAGAGAATTTTGCAAGACTAATGACCTAGTCATTGGAATTCCCTTCTTTCCATGATGTAAATGGTGACTATACACACGGACCTCACTAAATGGATTACACAGGAACCAAACAGACTACATCTGTGGAAAGAGACAATGGAGAAACTCAATACCATCAATCAGAACAAGGCCAGGGCAAACTATGAAATAGACCATCAAATGTTGCTATGTAAGTTCAAGTTGAAGCTAAAGCAAACTAAAAAGTCCACGAGAGCCAAAGTACACAACCTTGAGTATGATCCACCCAAGTTTAGAGACCATTTCAAGAATCGATTTGATGCATTGAACACTAATGACTGAAGACCAGATGAGTGTGGAATGACGTCAAGGACATCATACATGAAAAAAGCAGAAGGTCATTACAAAGACAGACAGAAAGAAAAGACCAAGATGAATGTCAGAAGAGACTCTGAAACTTGCTCTTGAGTGTCGAGTAGCTAAAGCGAATGGAAGAAATGATGAAGTAAAAGCGCTGAAGAGAAGATTGCAAAGGGCGGCTCATGAGGACAAAGAATTATAATGAAATGTGCAAAAACCTGGAGTTAGAATACCCAAAGGCAAGAACGTGTTAGGCATTTCTCAAGCTGAAAGAACTGAAGAAGAAATTCAAGCTTCAACTTGCAATAATGAAGGATTCTATGGGCAAAATATTGAATGATACAGGAAGCATTAGGAGAAGATTGAAGAAATACATGAGTCACTGCACCAAAAAGAATTGGTAGACATCCAACTGCTTTAGGAGGTCGCATATGATCAAGAACAGATAGTACTGAAGAAGTCCAACCTGCACTGAACGCATTGGCCAAAAACAAGCCTCCAGGAATTGATGGAATACCACTGAAGATTTTTCAACAAAGGGATGTTCTGGAGGTGCTCACTCGTCTATGCCAAGAAATTTGCAAGACAGTTACCTGGCCAACAGAATGGAAGAGATCCATATTTGTGCCCATTCCAAAAAAAGGTGATCCAACAGAATGTAGAAAATATCAAACAATATCGTTAATATCACATGAAAGTAAAATTTTGCTGAAGATAATTCAAAATTGGTTGCATCAGTACATCAACAGGGAACTGCCAGAAATTCAAGCTGAATTCACAAGAGGAAGTGGGACGAGGGATATCATTCCTGATGTCAGATGGATCTTGGCTGAAAGCAGAGAATACCAGAATGTTTACCTGTGTTTTATTGACCGTACAAAGGCACTTGACTGTGTGGATCATAACAAATTATGGATAACATTGTAAAGAATGGGAATTCCAGAACACTTAATTGTGCTCATGAGGAATTTGTACATAGACCAAGAGCCAGTTGTTAGAATAGAACAAGGGGATACTGCACTGTTTAAAATTAGGAAAGGTGTGTATCAGGGCTGTATCCGTCCACCATACTTATTCCATCTGTATGCTGAGAAAATAGTCCAAGAAGCAGGACTACATGAAGAAGAACTGGGCTTCAGAATTAGAGGAAGACTCATTAACAACCTGCGATATGCAAATAATACAATCTGGCTTGCTGAAAGTGAAATACGTACTGATGAAGATCAAAGACTAAATCCTTCTGTATGGATTGCATCTCAACATAAAGAAAGCAAAAATATTCATAACTGAACCGATAAGCAACATCACAATAAATGGAGAAGATATTGAAGTTGTCAAAGATTTCATTTTACTTGGATCCACAATCAACGCCCATGGAAGCAATAGTCAAGAAGTCAAACATCCTGTTGCATTGGGCAAATCTGCTGCAAAAGACCTCTAAAGTGTTATAAAGACAGAGATGTCACTTTGAGGACTAAGGTGTGCTTGACTCAAGCTATGGTATTTTCAAGTGCCTCATACACACGTGAAAGCTGGACAATGAATAAGGAAGACCAAAGGAGAATCGATCCATTGAATTATGGTGTTGGCAAAGAAAATTGAATACACCATGGATTGCCAGAAGAACAAACAAATCTGTCTTGGAAGAAGTGTAGCCAGAGTGCTCCATAGACGAGAGGATGGCAAGACTTTGTCTTACATACTTTGGACAGGCTATCAAGAGGGACCAGTCCCTGGAGAAGGACATCATGCTTGGTAAAGTAGAGGGTCAGTGAAAAAGAGGAAGACCCTGTCTTAGTTATGTCGTGCTACTATAACAGGAAAACCACAAGTGGATGGCTTCAATAAACGGAAGTTATTCTCTCAGAGTCCAGTAGACTGTAAGTCTGAATTCAGGGTGCCAGCTCCAGGGGAAGCCTTTCTCTTTCTGTGGGTTCTGGAGGAAAGTCCTTCTCATCAATCTTTCCCTGGCTTGGGAGCTTCTCTGCACAGGAGCCCCTGGTCCAAAGGATGTGCTCTACTCCCCGCACTGATTTCTTGACGGCATGAGGTCCCCCTGTCTCTCTGCTTGCCTCTCTCCTTTATATCTCAAAAGAGATTGACTTAAAACACGATGTAATCGTATACATTGAGTCCTGCCTCACTGACATCATAGAGGTAGGATTTACAACACATAGGAAAAGTACCTCAGATGACAAAATGGTGGACAATCACACAATACTGGGAATCATGGACTAGCCAAGTTGACATATATTTTGGGGGGACACAATTCAGTTTATGACAGACCCTCAACAGATGCATTGAGACAGCAGCTGCAACAGCACCTACAACAATAGTGAGGATGGCACAGGATTGGGTAGTGTTTTGTTCTGTTGCACATGGGGACACTATGAGTTGGAACTGACCTGACAGCCCCTAACAACAACACTGTCTATCTCTATCTTTATGCCTACATACTTATAGACACACTTATCTACCTATGTTTGTTCAATGGACAGTTCCAGAATGAGTAAAGGAAAACTCATTTTTCATTATGTATGCTTTTGAATGATGTATAATATTTTAGTTGCATAATAATAGAAATAAGTATTGCCTTATTTGCACTAATATGTTATGTTGAACTTAAATATATCTTACCACCTATACGTCACCTAAGGAATGATATAGAATATATACTTTTATATATATAATATTTTAGTTGCATAACAATAAAAACAAGTATTGCCTTACTTGTACTAACATGTATGTTGAACTTAAAATAAATATGCCTTACTACCTGTATGTTGCCTAATGAACTATTGCTGTGCTTGGCTACAAAATGCCACATGCCACAGAGCTTAATACTTAATAACACTTAAAAATGGTATTATTAACCTACATGGCAAAGTGTTATTTGTTGTGATTGTGGAAGTCAGCAAGAGTCATAGCAACCTCTTTTCAACAGCCCCTTTGAGGGTGCCTTAACTTTCCTTGAAGGAGCCCTGGTGACACAGTGGTTAATCACAAGACTCAATTATTTTACCCTTTGAATTTTTTGTTGATGCTTTGTGTTTTCACTCATGAAGACATGGTGATTAAAGGACCAATTCAAATTTTTTTTTTTATGAGTTACGGATTTTGATAACCAGTATCTGATATCATGTATGACCCAGTGGACCCTGGATGACGTAAATCCTGCTGATATGAGTCAATGATAATATCGTTTTTGTTTTTTTTATTTCTTGCTACACTTGTGTCTTAATCATCCAGTGCTACAATAACAGAAATACTATAAGTGGATGGCTTTAACAAAGAAATTTATTCTCTCAGTCTAGGAGGATAGAAGTCCAAATTTCGGGTGCCAGCTCCAGGTGAAGGCTTTCTTTTTCTGTTGGCTCTGGGGAAAGGTCCTTGTCCTCAATCTTTCCCTGGTTTAGAAGCTTCTCAGTGCAGGGACCCCGGGTCCAAAGCACGCACACTCCTGGCTCTTCTTGCTTGGTGGTAACGAGTTTGCCCTGGCTCTCTGCTTACTTCTGTTTTATATCTCAGAAGAGGTTGACTCAAGATATAACCTCATCTTGTGGATTGAGTCTTGCCTCATTAACATAACCACCTCTGATTCTGCCTCATTAACATCATAGAGATAGGATTTACTACACATAGGAAAATCACGGGAGATGACAAAATGGTGAACAATCATACAATACTGGAAATCATGGCCTAGCCAAGTTGACACACATTTTTGGGGGACACGATTCAATCTCTAACAATGTGGAACCAATGACTGGTCCCCAAGATTGAATGTAGGGTAAGAATATTTTATAGGCATTCCAATTTCTTAAAATGTACCATTGCAATGCATTCTTCTTTCAAATGCATTATTTACTGTTCAGAAGCTAGAAAAGTAGGGAGCCAGTAACACCTGCAAACAATGAATGGCATCAAGGAGAAAATGGCCAGTATGACTGAATGAAGACAGTCTCATGAGAACATAGTAACTGGGAAACGGTGAGGAGGCTTAGCTCAAAGAAATAAAGACAAACCTATCAAAAGTTAAGAAAATTCAAACTTCCAGGATGCATCACCTAAGATATTGTTCAATCTACACAAAAATGAGGCTCCAATTCAGAGTTCTTGAGGTTCATGTATTTCAAAAGGCTCCCACCTTGAGGCTAAATGCATTAACATTGGGATATCTCCTTTCCAAACAACTTCAAAGGCATAAAAATTGGGTGGGATACTGTATGTCCTACAGGTTTTGAAAGGATTAAAGTGCTCAACTGCTAACAGGAAGGTTGGTGATTCAAACCCATAAGCTGCTTTGTGGCAGAAAGATGTGGCAGTCTGCTTACATAAGGATTACAGCCTTGGAAACCCCATGGGGCAGTTCTACTCTGTCCTATACCCTCACTATGAGTCAGGATCGACCTGATAGCTATGGGTTTGGTTTTTTGGTTTACCTTTCCTTATGCCCTGAGGTGGGTAGAAACAGAGTGCTTAGCTTCTAGAAACTGGAATAGCACTATTCAAAACTGATGGCCCTTCACCATTGTCATTTCAGACCCAGCACTGGATTGTGCCAGTTCTACTAGAAATTTTGAAGGTAAAAGACTCCTCAATCCACTTCTCCAAGCTGATCAATTTATCTCATTAACTGCATACAATTTCTGATGAATCAACATGGAAATACACAGGGGAGTGTCACAGATGAGCAAAAACAAACTAGGAGATGAAGTTTGTTCCTGTTTGCCCCCACCCGCACCCAGCTACTCCAAAGCCAACAGGAACGTGGAAAGGCTTTTGAGAGGAAAATAAATGTTCGTGTCTTCTTTTCCATAATTCCTTACATGAGAAGGAACAAAACTTGTTCCTAACAACCACCCGATCAATATTATTTGGAATTTGAATAAATAAAACTTTCCAAATTGAAATTTCAAAATAGACGCATGCAGAGCACTAGTAAACAGTGCAAACTCAGTAAGGGCAAAGGGTACACAGAAAAACAGATCAATTATTTCAAAGATGTCCACACAAATGGAAGCATGGTAAAGATAAAGATTGAAAAAACAAGTGTTTCAGTTCATTTTGAAATTATATTAATCTTTAATGTAGATGCCATATTAAGTTAAATTAACACTTAGATATATGGAAAGTACAAACGACAATAGGGTGATTAAAAAACACAACAAGAAGCATACTTTTGAATGAATTAGGTCATTGAAGGTTATTAAAGCTTTTACTGTGCAAGGTCAGTGTGGTGTTAGGGTAAACACTTTATCATGCTTGTTGCCCAAACATATTTTGGAGCCCACATCAAACAAAATGCGTATTTCAAAGGGCTAACGAGAACCAGAGTCTGGTAAAGTTAATGATTATGCAAATTTAAATCGTGGCTTCCACAAGTGGAAAAAACATATTTCTGTACCAGTCTCTCTCCTGCCTATTTTAGTTTCTGCAGTTTCTGTCAATATCTAGCTGTGTGACAATTAGCAAATTATTTCCCCTTCCTGGGCCTCAGTTTTCTTAAGTGGCCTTCATGTTTTAGAGTTCAATAAGCACTGATGAAGGAGGCATGGTGTCACCACAGTTCATGTGACGAAGATGGGGGGTTTTAGTTGACAGGACTCTGAATAAGTCAATAAGTCTGTTTTGTGCTTTTGATAAGAGCTGAGTAGCAGATAACCTTAGGAGAATATGGGTCAGGAACTGTGATGTAAATAAAAACTATAGGTGCCAAAAATGCTAGTGGTGATCTCGGAATGCGTATACTGTAATATAAAGACAGAGTTGAGAGTGAAACGCAAGACAATCCCACCTTAAACTGCTCTGAGCCAACCATTTCTAGCACCGTGCTTTGGCTCTGTGTACTACATTTTTTTTTTTTTTAATTTTTATTTAGCTTTTTCAAGTGAAAGTTTACAAATCAAGTCAGTCTGTCACATATAAGTTTATATACACCTTACTCCCTACTCCCACTTTCTCTCCCCCTAATGAGTCAGCCCTTCCAGTCTCTCCTTTCGTGACAATTTTGCCAGCTTCCAACTCTCTCTATCCTCCCATACCCCTCCAGACAGGAGATGCCAACACAGTCTCAAGTGTCCACCTGATATAATTAGCTCACTCTTCATCAGCATCTCTCTCCTACCCACTGTCCAGTCCCTTCCATGTCTGATGAGTTGTCGTCGGGAATGGTTCCTGTCGTGTGCCAACAGAAGGTTTGGGGACCATGACCGCCGGGATTCCTCTAGTCTCAGTCAGACCATTAAGTATGGTCTTTTTGTGTGCACTACATTTTTAAAGACACATGATAAGCCTGTGTTCAAGGAGAGTGAAAGAGCCAAAGCCTATCATTTGAAGAAAAGCTGAAGGCAATGGGAAGGTATAATAAGAAATGAAAACTTTGGTAACAGCATATATGTGTGTGTATGTGTGGGTGTGCTCATGAATGCACACATGTTTGTGAAAAAGAGGGTGGATGGAGTGTTTTACACTGGATATCTTCACACATTTGAAGGGTGTGAGGGCAGGAGGGACTGGATTTGTCCCCTGTGAACCCAGAGAATTATACTAGAAACTGGTGGTTAACTATACTAAAACTTGGAGCATAAATTCATGCCCACATAAAGAGCGATCTACAGCAGCTGTTGTTGTCAGGTGCCATCGAGTCAGATACGACTCATAGCAACCCTATGTACAACAGAGTG
This sequence comes from Elephas maximus indicus, assembly GCF_024166365.1. NCBI lineage: Eukaryota > Metazoa > Chordata > Mammalia > Proboscidea > Elephantidae > Elephas > Elephas maximus. The sequence goes on from NC_064822.1 coordinate 123,598,219, forward strand.
AAACACTGCCTGGTCCTTCACCATTCTCACAATCATTGTTATGCTTGAGCCCGTTGTTGTAGCCGCTGTGTTAATCCATCTCACTAAGTGTCTTCCTCTGTTTTGCTGACCCTTTACTTTACTAAGCATGATGTCCTTCTCTAGGGACTAATGCCTCCTGATAACAGGTCCAAAGTATGTGAGACTTAGTCTCACCAGCCTTGCTGCTAAGTAGCTTTCTGGTTGTACTTCTTCTAAGACAGATTTGTTCATTCTTTCGGCAGTCCATGGTATATTCAATATTCTTCACCAACATCACAATTCAAAGGCGTCGGTTCTTCTGTCTTCCTCATTCACTGTCCAGCTTTCACATGCATATGAGGCAATTGGAAACACCATGGCTTGTGTCGGGCACATCTTAGTCTTCAAGGTGACATCTTTGCTTTTCTATACTTTGAAGAGGTCTTTTGCAGCAGATTTGCCCAATGCAATGCGTCTTCTGATTTCTTCACTGCTGCTTCCATGGGTGTTGATTGCGGATTCAAGTAGAATGAAATCCTTGACAACGTCAATCTTTTCTCCATTTATCATGATATTGCCTATTGGTCCAGTTGTGAGGATTTTTGTTTTCTTTATGTTGAGGTGTAATCCATACTGAAGGCTGTGGTCTTTGATCTTCATTAGTAAGTGCTTCAAGTCTTCTTCACTTTCAGCAAGCAAAGTTATGTCATCATCATAATGCAGGTTGTTAACGAGTCTTCGTCCTATCCTGATGCCCTGTTCCTCTTTGTATAGTCCAGCTTCTCTAACCACAGCAGTTAGTGTAAAAAAGTGAACTGGCTACTCAGGAGGCAGTGAATTCCCTGTCCTTATGGGCAATTAATTAGAGTCTGCGAATGTCTTGGAGGATATTGAAGCATTGGCTTGGCCAGGTTCTTGTCCAGTTCATTGTTTGTGTGAATAAGAATTGTGTAATTTTGTCACCCATACCCAAATCCACTGCCGTCGAATCGATTCCGACTCATAGCGACCCTATAGGACAGAGTAGAACTGCCCCATAGAGTTTCCAAGGAGCACCTGGAGGATTCGAACTGCCGACCTTTTGGTTAGCAGCCGTAGCACTTAACCGGTATGCCATCAGAGTTTCCTTGTCACCCATATGAGAGGTTTAATAGAAAAAAAAGTTTTCACAATTTCAGCCACTCCATTTAGTTGAAAGGGCAAAAATGCCACAAAAGTAGTCAATTAGCTTATTAAAGTTATCTCTTAAAAATGATTAATGCTAGATTATTTTGCATAAGAAGTAGATCTTGGTTTTACAGAAATTCTGGTTGAGTGATTTTGATGCTTATTAGCTGTAATCTGTTAAAATTTAACTAAGGGAAATGAATGTAAATAGAGTGTGCTGGGGAAAGTAGCAGGCAATGTTCCCTGAAAAGGGTTTTCAGAAGATGAAGAATCCAAGGGCAGACCTTTCTTCTTAGACATAGTATAAAAAAGGCAGTAGATGTTGGAGTTGTATGAGGAAAGAGTATAAATTAATAAGAAATTGCATATAATTATCTTTTGCTACCAAAAAGATACATATTTTTCACATGTATTTTTCAAAGTGTTAAATTGAAAACTGACATTATCTCAAAATATATTTACTAAATGAATAACTTTTTTTTATTATGCCTATTCTGTGTTGTGGGAGAGCTGGTGGTGCAGTGGTTAAGAGTTCAGCTGCTAACGAAAAGGTTGGCAGTTAGGATCCACCAGCTGCTCCTTGGAAATCTTAGGGAATAGTTCTACTCTGTCCTATAGGGTCACTGTGGATCCTATGTTGTAGTCTGATAACTTTGGATTAGTTACTTTAAAATGCATGTCGTTGTTGTTAGGTGCCTTCGAGCAGGTCCTGATTCATAGAGACTCCTGTGCCATCCTCACAATCGTTTGTATGTTTGAGCCCATTGTTGCACCCACTGTGTCAGTCCATCTAGTTTAGGGCCCTCCTCTTTTTCTCTGACCTACTAATTTACCAAGCATGATGTCTTACTCCAGGGACTAGTCTATCCTGATCACATGTTCAAAGTGAGGCAAATTCTTGCCATCCTTGCTTCTAAGGAACATTTTGGCTATACTTGTTCAAAAACAGATTTGCTTGTTCTTCTGGCAGTCCGTGGCAAAAGGAAACCCTTGACAACTCCAAAATAGTCCCTGTTTATCATGATTTTTTGTGTTTTTTATGTTGAGGTGTAATCCATTCTGAAGGTTGTAGTCTTTGGTCTTCATCAGTAAGTGCTTCACATCTTCTTAATTTTCAGAAAGCAAGGTTGTGTCATCTGTATATTGCGGGTTGTCAATGAACCTTCCTCCAATTCTGATGTGGTATTCTTCTTCATATAGTCCAGCTTCTTGGATTATTTGCTCAGGATACAATTTGAATAAGTATGGTGAAAAGATGCAACCCTGACACACACCTTTCTTGATTTTAAACCACACAATATTCCCTTGTTCTGTATGAAGGACTGCCTCTTGGTCTATGTACAGGTTCTGCATGAGCACAATTAAAATACATAAGCAGGTCTAATTCATTTTAGTTTGCTTATTGCATAATCTTTTAAAACTTCTAAATTTAATTTTCTGCTTTAGACTAGGTTCCAGTATTTTTTTTTTGAAAAACATTTAAGTTAATGTAACATCTTTTATAAAGCCGTATTAAATTGTATCACAAAATAACAATAGATTTTTTTAATTGATGTGTGTGGATTTGTTAAATACATATATATACTGCACTGTCTAATTCTTTGCAGTGATGGAAATACCCTTTATCTGTGCTATCTAATCAGAAATGCACTAGCCAGATCTGGCTGCTGAGCATTTTAAATGTGGCTAGTGCAACTGAGGAAAATAATATTAAATACTTAGGGATAAACCTGAGAAAAGTTGGGCAACCCCTACATGGTGAAAACTGTAAAGTATTACTGAGTAAAACGAAAAACAAGCCATAGACTGGGATAAATATTTATAGCAGCTTTTTTATTTGTAATAGCTCAAAATTGCAAATACAAATGTCTATCAACAAGCTAATGGATTAACAAATTGTGGTGTATCTATACAATGGTATACTACTCAGAAATATAACAAAGTGAACTATTAAACGTGGATTTACTATTGTAACTATTGATATATTCTCAAAATAACTGTGCTGAGTAAAGGCTGCCAGACTCCCCCAGCCCCCCCCCCAAAAATACTGTATGTTTGGGAATTAAAAGACCAATGAGGTGGCAGAGAAAGCGGAAGGAATACAAAAAAAGAGGACAATTTACACTATTAATTATAAGGTTCAGACTAGCACAGAAAGTAGAGAGGACAAGAGGGGGCTAGGCAAAAATGGGGTTATCTACCAAGGAAGATTGCTATCTCTTCCTGATATGACCCAACAGTCATGTCTCCTGATGTTTGTGTGGTCCATAAAGGCCCAGAGACCAGAACCTGTTGGCATGCTATAGCTATTGTGATGGTTAATTTTATGTGTCAGCTTGGCTAGGCTGTAGTTCCCACTAGTTTAGTTGCTGTCATGGAGTGGTTACATATGATTAAATCACTTGGCTTCTGTAGAGCAGATTATATTCCATAAAGTAATCTACTGTAATGCAATCAATCAGTTGATATTGTATCAGTTTAAGATGGATCCTAAGCCTAATAACTTCTGAGTTATTAAAAGACCAGAATAGGCAAGAGACACACAGAGGAGGACAGACAACATGTGATGATCATCTATAAGCAAAGGAATGCCAGGGATCACTGAAAGACACCAAAACTAGGAGAGAGGCTCACAGAAGGAATCAGCTAGGCTGAGACCCTGGTTGAAACTTTTAGCTTCCAGACCCATGAGAAAATAAATTTCTGTTCTTTGAAGCCACCTGCTTGTGGTATTTGTGTTTCAGCAGCACTATGAAACTAGGACTACTACATTCATGTCTTGCCTGGCATATGTTGTTATTGTCGTTAGGTGCCTTGGAGTCTGTTCTGATTCATAGTGAACCCATGTACAGCAGAACAAAACACTCCCCAGTCCTGTGCCATTATCACAATCACTGCTATGTTTGAGACCATTGTTGTAGCCATTGAGTCAATCCAACTAGTTGAAGGTCTTCCACTTTTTCGATGACCCTCTACTTTACCAAGCACAATGTCCTTCTCCAGGGACTGATCTCTCCTGATAACAGGTCCAAATTATGTGAGACAGTCTTGCCATCCTTGCTTCTTAGGAGCATTCTGGCTGTACTTCTTCCAAGACAGATTCGTTCATTCATGGACAGTTCATGGTATATCAATATTCTTTATGCCAACACCACAATTCAAAGCCTTCAGTCCTTCCTCGGTCTTCCTTATTCATTGTCCAGCTTTCGCATGCATATGAGGCAACTGAAAACACCATGGCTTGGATCAGGTGCACCTTAGTCTTCAAGGTGACATCTTTGCTTTTTAATACTTTAAAGAAGCCTTTTGCGGCAGATTTGCCCAATGCAATGCACTGTTTTGTTTCTTGACTGCTGCTTCCCTGGGTGTTGATTTTGGATCCAAGTAAAATGAAATCCGTGACAGCTTCAATCTTTTCTCTGTTTATCATGAGAAGATGGGAAGAATACACAGTGTCATTATACCAAAAAGAATTAGTCGACATTCAACCATTTCAAAAGGCAGACTATGATCAAGAACCGATGGTACTGAAGGAAGAAGTCCAAGCTGCACTGAATGCATTGGAAAAACAAGGCTCCAGGAATTGACAGAATATCAGTTGAGATGTTTCAGCAAATGGATACAGTGCTGGAAGTGCTCACTTGTCTATGCCAAGAAATTTGGAAGACAGCTCCCTGGCCAACCGACTAGAAGAGATTGATATTCATCCCTATTCCCAAGAGAGATGATTCAACTGAAAATGGAAATTATAGAACAATATCATTAATATCACAAGTAAGTAAAATTTTGCTGAAGATCATTCAAAAGCAGCTGCAGCAGTATATTGACAGAGAACTGCCAGAAATTCAGACCAGATTCAGAAGTGGACAGGGAGCCAGGGATATCATTGCTGATCCCAGATGGATCCTGGCTGAAAGCAGAGAATAACAGAAAGATGTTTACTTGTGGTTTATTGACTATGCAAAGGCATTTGACTGCATGGATCATGACAAATTATGGATAACATTGGGAAGAATGGGAATTCCAGAATACTTAATTGTACTCATGAGGAACCTGTACATACATCAAGAGGCAGTTGTTCAGACAGAACAAGGGGATACTGCGTGGTTTAAAGTCAGAATAGATGTGTGTCAGGGTTGTATCCTTTCATCATACTATTCAATCTGTATGCTGAGCAAATAATCTGGGAAGCTGGACTATATGAAGAGCAGGGCATCAGGATTGGAGGAAGACTCATTAACAACCTATGGTATGCAGATGACACAACCTTGCTTGCTGAAATTGAAGAGTACTTGAAGTACTTACTGATGAAGATCAAAGACCATAGCCTTCAGTATGGCTTATACCACAACATAGAGAAAACAAAAATCTTCACAACTGGACCAATGAGCAACAACATGATAAAAGGGGAAAAGATTGTAGTTGTCAAGGATTTCATTTTACTTAGCTCCACAATAAATACCTGTGGAAGCAGTAGTCAAGAAATCAAAAGATGCATTGCATTGGGCAAATCTGCTGCAAAGGACCCCTTTAAAGTGTTGAAGAGCAAAGATGTCACCTTGAAGACTAAGGTGCACCTGACCCAAGCCATGGTATTTTCAATCGCATCGTATGCATGTGAAAGCTGGACAATGAATAAGGAAGACCGAAGAAGAATTGACACGTTTGAATTCTGGTGTTGATGAAGAATATTGAATATACCACGGACTGCCAAAAGGAGGAACAGATCTGTCTTGGAGGAAGTACAACCACAATGCCCCTTGGAAGCAAGGATGGTGATACTGTGTCTTACATACTTTGGACATGTTATCAGGAAGGATCATTTCCTGGAGAAGGACATCATGCTTGGTAAAGTAAAGGGTCAGCAAAAAAGAGGAAGACCCTCAATGAGACAGATTGATACAGTGGCTGCAACAATGGGCTCAAGCATAACAACGATTGTAAGTGTGGCGCAGGACCAGGCAGTGTTCCGTTCTGTGGTACACAGGGTTGTTATGAGTCAGAACCGACTTGATGGCACCTAACAACAACAACAATTTCCCTAGACTCATATTTTCCACATTCCATGTTCTGAGTATTAGTGGGTTTTTACAGCTGTTTCTTCTCATTTTGAGTCATGCCACATCAGCAAATGAAGCTTCTGAAAGCTTGACCCCATCCACGTCATGAAGGTCGACTCTACTTTGAGGAGGCAGCTCTTCCCCAGTCATCTTTTGAGTGCCATCCAACCTGAGGGGGTCCTCTTCTGGCATTATATCACTCAATTTTCCACTGCTATTCTTAAGTTTTTCACTGGCTAATTCTCTTCAGAAGTAGACCACTAGGTCCTTCTTCCTAGTCTGTCTTAGTTTGGAAACTCAGCTGAAACTTGTTCATCGTATATGACCCTGCTGGTATTCGAATACCAGTGGTATAGTTTCCAACATCACAGCAACACGAAAGACCCCACAATACAGCAAACTAATAGACACATGGGGGTCCTGGCATATAGTAACCCAAAAGCCAAACCCACTGGCGTTGAGTCAATTCCAACTCATAGTGACCTTATAGGACAAGTAGAACTGCCCCATACGATTTCCAAGGAGTGGCTAGTGGATTTGAACTGCCGACCTTTTGGTTAGCAGCTAAATGCTTAACCACTGTACCATCAGGGCTCCTGGCATATAGTAGGCACTCATTAACCTTTAGTTCTTTTAAATCTTACCCTGTTCTCCCCTCTGCAGCCATTCCAACTCCATTTTTAGCTACCCAATTCCTTTTCGAATCATTCCTTCTTTAGTGTTTTTGACACTATGCTATACTCTTTTCCTACCTCTATTACTCATTATTTCTCTCCCTATCTGGCTCAGGCTTCTTTTCTGTCTCTAAATTAGTTGTTATCCACAGAGTAACTGGCTTTTTTTATTTTCCTATTAATATTCTAGCCTTTTGCATATGCATAATATAAATATTCACTTATAGATGAAGGAACCTCAAATCAGACTCTTCATCCTAAATTACAGCTCCAGGTTAATAGTGCTTACTAGGTTTAACTACCTAGATGTTTCACTGTTACCTCAAATTTGTTATGTCCAAAACTGAACTTCCCATCTTCCCTCCTAAACCCTTCTTCCTTCTTTGTTTACTAACCCACTATGATAACATTCCTTCCTTCAACAAATTCTAATTGAGCACTTACTATGTACTAGGTGCTAGGAAAAGACGAGCGGGCAACACAAATAAAAATCACTACTGTCTCTCTTTTCTAGAGATGCTGTAACAAAAATATCACAAGTGGGTGGTTTTAAAGAACAGAAATTTATCGTCTGACAGTTTTGGAGGCTACAAGTCCAAATCATAGTATTGACCGTGTTGATTCTTTATAAGGGCTTTGAGAGAGGAACTTCCATGTCTCTCCTCTAGCTTCTAGTAGCCTGACATTCCTGAACTTATAGATTGGTTTGTCTTCGTCATCACATAGCCACCCTCCTCTTTTGTGTGTGTGACTCTGCTTCCTTGTCTGTTCTACTCTTTTATAAAATAGAAAAGATTAGGATCAGGACCCACCTTACTTCAGTATGACTACATTAACATAACAAAAGAAACCCCTACTTCCAAACAGGATCACATTCACAAATACAAAGATTAGGACTTCAACATATCTTTTTGGAGGGAACAATTCAATCCGTAAAAACTACCATCTTTGTTGTTGTTAGTTGCCATCAAGTCAGCTCCATTCTCATGGTGACCCCATGCGTAATGGAATGAAATGCTGCCCAGTCCCGCTTATTGCCATGAAAAGTTGTTGGTCAGACTGTTGTGATCCATAAGGTTTTCATTAGCTGATTTTTGGAACTAGATTGCCAGGCCTTTCTTCCTAGTCTTAGTCTGGAATTACCACCTAGGATTTTACATGCTAGAGTACTCTATCTTCTCCCAGCTGCACCACATCATTAGATCTTACAAGGGAATCATCTTTAATTCCTTCCCCTCCCTTGATTTCCCAAGCCAATCTAGTCATCTACTTTTTTATTATCTTATATTCCTCTCTCTTTTTTAAGTTTCATATCTCTCGCCAATAACCTAATTCAGGGAGGCATTCAAGAACAGCAAATATAAGCCATAGCATCCCCCCCCTTTTTTTTTAATTTTTTTCTAATTATGTCCATTCTGGAACTCAGTGCCAGAACCAGCCTAGAGTACTGGTTATTTCTAGTTAGTGCTTCATGTTTTCCTGCTCCAGAACCTTTGATCAGACTGTTCTCTGGACCTAGAAGACCTTACTACTTCTGACTTCTGCACAAACAAGTCCCACTAATTTTTCTAAGTCCACTTCAAATTTCACTTCTTGCCATTCTTCTGAGAACTCTTTTCTGATTCTGTCATATCTCACTCCAAATAATCTTTCTACTTAGAACTAACACAGTTTGTTATCAAGGGCCTCGTACTTCTGACCGAATTGTAAAAGTTTGTTGTTGTTGCTGTCTTACTGGGCATGTACGTTATTCACCTTTACTACTGTGCAACCTACTTGAGTGCAGTTTCAGTCTGATTCACATTTCTGTGACACAACACTTAACACATTGCCTCACCTTCAATAGGCTTCTAATAAATATCAGTTAAATTCCACTCTGGCAGAGTGACTGGGTTCAATACTCAGCAAATATTTAACGTTTAGAAAATATTCAGCATTCACCAAATGACCCCTCTCGTCTTTACACTGTGGAGTATCCAGCAGCTGTCTAATGCTTCTAATGTCTATGTGCATGGAGAACTCTGGGGAGCAGGTCCAAGGGAGGGTTTATGGTCAGAGCAAAATGGCTTTGTCAGCCTTGTACACCCTTCCCCAACCTATCTCAGAATTATTTCCAAGTTAGTTTTGCTAGAGTTAGGGATCTGAGATTTCCTTGTTTGGGAAATTTCCAATTTTGAGGATTAAAAACCACTGGCATGTACTTTTAAAAGACACTTTTTCTTTTGACTCATTGCTTCATAAAAAACCAAAAACAAACAAACAACCAAACCTGTTGTCGTCGAGTCGATTCCAACTCATAGCGACCCTATAGGACAGAGTTGAACTGCCCCATAGGGTTTCCAAGGAGTGGCTGGTGAATTTGAACTGCTGACCTTTCAGTAAGCAGCTGAGCTCTTTAACCACTATGCCACCAGGGTTCCCATTGCTTCATAAACAGTGTTAAATATAGAATTACAAATAGGAATAAGTTATGTAAGTTTCAGGGCTTCCCCTCCAAAAACAATGCAGCTGTTTGTTTGATTGCCTTGCTTTCAGCCACAGATTAACTACATATTAGTCATCTATGATTGAGCTAGATGACTTTCTCTTCCTGGAGTTGTTACTGGTGTTGATTTGCTATAAAGAAATACTGACAAACTAAACTTTACTGCATTCAAAGTTAAAAATTAATAATGAATGACCCAGCTAAAGATTTATTTTTATCTTTGAAAATTGAATTGGAATTTCAGTAATGTAATTTATGGTAATTTTTTGTAATGTAATTTTGTTATAAACTTTATACTGAAAACAAAAACCTGTTCTGGATTTGTAGGGAAAATAACAGAACACAAGAACAAGCAGAATACAGCCAGTAAGAGACATATTAAATTGATTAAATTTGAACAGGGGCAGGATAAAATGTAACCTATATTTTACATGGAAGTGTTAGAAAAAAAAAGTAAAAGGTTTGTATTTAGAAACTTCCAAATATGTTTCTAAGCATAAAAAAGACAAATACTGCAAATACTTTGCAGGAGGGAAAAACATCAATTTATCCTGTTGAAATAGAACTTTTTATAAATGAATGTAAGGATAATTTTTATACAGGTCACGTCCCTAAGAACTTAGAATTAAGTTTGTGCTCTGAAGGTTAAGTTGTAAAGTTAACTCAAAACTGACCACGGCACTCGTTTGCAAGCTCTTCCTAAAGAGTTCAAATAAATACTGGGACAAGTAAGAGAGTAATCAGTCTGGTTATGTGAAAGTATTAGAAAAGAAAAATATTTCAATTAGAGGAGATCTTGGATAGTAAATGGAGCAAAAAAAAAAAAAAAAGGCACAGATTGGCAGTGCCTACCCAAGCATTTCCCAAGGAAGAAGCTGCTGTTGACACAAGAGTAAAATCCTTCCAGTCTGTAGGGTCGCCATAGTCTCTTTATTCATGTATTCATTCAGTATAAATAATTTATTGGACATCTACTATAGGTCAGGTATTGTTTTGTTTATGTTCTGCTAATCCAACAGTGAACAAAACAGACACAAATTCGTGGATTCATGGCGTTTACATCCTTGTGGGAGACACGAAAACTGATTCTTCCAGATAACTGCATGTTCTGAACACAGTGTACCATGCAGCCTTCTATGTTTAAGTCTGATTTCCCAGTAGTTTATCCATGAGAGCAAGAGCCAGCTATTATACAGGTATCCTTAACAGCTGTATTTCCCATCGTATTAACTACTACTTATGAGTTGCTAACAGTGTGTTGATCCCAACCCTGGTCCAACTGATCTCAAAGCCCGTTTACTCTGTGATATTCCTCAACCCAATAAATGATAATGATCGTATCTTTATAGCAGTGTTTTTTTGGGGAAGTAAGGAGTTGAGAGCTTTATAAGAATCACTCTGAAAATTTTGTATTTTCTAAAATATCAACATCCCTTTCTCTTCTTGACAATCTTTTCTATCATTGCTGTAGTTTATTATAAGTTTAGGTTCTTGAGCTCTTTGGTTATTAGACTTCCATTTTTAAAGCTTCTGCTATGTGTTGGGTTCTGGGTTAGGCACTTTACATCATCATAATCATACTTACACAGAACTAAGTATATGCCAAGCACACTGTTCTTCTAAGTACAGGTAGTTCCAATTTACGACGGGGTTCCGTTCTGATGACTCTGCTGTAAGCCGGTTCAGATATAAGTTGAATCTCTTTTTTTTTCTAGTTTTCATTGTTATTGACTTTTATTATCAGTATTTTTTGCAAATCCAATCTTTATTTGTCTTTGGGGTTTGGCATGATAATTATAACATCAGCAAATTACGCACTACAACATTGTATGTAGTACATACTGCTAACGATAAGATGTACAAAAAAACCCCAAACTGGACGGTAAGTGTGAATTGCCATAACTCGAATACTTTGTAAGTCGGAGAACGACCTATACTTTATACATATTGATTTGTTTAATTTTTAAAACAACCATCTCAGTGAGACAGAGGTGATGATTATCAGTCTTCAAGAGTTGAAAACACTGAGCCACGGATGATTTAAGGGATTTAGTCCAGGTCACACAGCTAGTGTGCAGTAAAGGCAGGGTTTGAAGTTTGGCTCCTGCTCTTAAGCACTATGCTGCCCTCCTCATGTTCTTATGTTGTTTCATGTAATTCTTATAACAATTCTGTAAATTAGGCATTATTATCTCCATATTAAAAAAAAAAAAATTATTATTTATTTATTTTTTTAATTAATAGGATAGGAAAAGAGAAACTCAAAGAGGTTAGAAAACTTTTCAAAAGTAATTCAACTAACAAGTGGTGAAGATGGGATTTGAACTGAAGTACATTTTCATCCAAAACATGCAGTTTAATATTCTTGCTTATCTATCAGTCTCATCTGAATTAAGTCTATGTGTCAATCTTTCCGAGCCCAGTCGTCTCTGGGGACTGATAAGGTTAAGTCTCTGGGCTTGCAAGACTGTAGTTCAGATGAAATTCATATTAATAATTTGGAGAGTTGAGTGCATCCTCAAATCAACTGTAAATTTAGATTTTTTTTTTTTTCCCTACAGATAGATATTATTCACAGTGAGATCATTTGGTGGCTTCCTAACTTCTTCTTCGTAGCTGGTCATTAAGCTGTTTTGTTTTTCTACTGCTGAATAGATGTAAAATTGCAATGTAACATTTTAAATATTTTTAATTCCACAAAAAAAAGAATTAAGAGATTTGGTGTTCTAGTCACGAGGGAACAATAGGTCTAGAATGATCCTTCTGTTGTAAGCAATTAGAAAACTGGATAAAACATGGAAAACAACTACATTTGGACAAATGGACAACAGGCTATGCAAGACTATGATCCAGAAGAAAAGAGAAACAAATAAGATGAGGCCTCCATTGCCCAGGCTTTCTGCTTGGAGGCAATTTCTGGATTGTGTTGTAGGAACAGGAAATGCAAAAACACCCTGACAATTGCAAATGAGGAGATGAAGATTGGTGTTTGAGAGTTCCAGTAATCTGCACAGGAGACCTCCTTGAGTCTCCGGCTAAAAATCAGTCTGCACATGTATAGAAGGAACTGGGTTGGACAACAGCATTTTCCAGGGAAAGAGCTAAAATAAATAATTTACAATAGCATCCAACACATTAAATGCTTAGGGATAAATTCATCAAAATATGTGCAAGAACTGAAAAACAAAACCTACAAACACCACTGAGAGAAACTAAAGAAGACCTAAATAAATGCATAGGCATACTGTGTTCATGTGTTGGAAGGCTCAATATTATTAAAAGATCAATAGTTACCATATTGATGTATGTATTCAATGTAATACTAAACAAAATTCCAGCAGGATTTTTTTTCTTTAGTAGAAATGAATAACTGATTCTAAAATGTTTATGGAAATGCAGGATTCTAAAATATTGTCAAAACAACTTTTCAAAAGAAGAATAAAGTTGGTGAACTTGTAGTAACTCATTTTAAGACTTACTATACACCCGTAGTAATCAAAGCAGTGTGGTATTAGCATGAAAATGGGTGTATGTTGTTGTCGTGAGGCACCATCAAGTCAGTTCTGATTCATAGTGATCTTGCGTATAACTGAATGAAACACTGTCCGGTCCCGTGTCATTCTCCCAATCGTTGCTATGTTTGAGCCCATTGTTGCTGCCACTGTGTCAATTTATCTCAATGAGGGTCTTCCTCTTTTAAGCTAACCCTCTATTTTCCTAAGCATCATGTCCTTCCCCAGGGATTGGTCCCTCCTGATGACATGTCCAAAGTAAGCAAGATGAAGTCCTGCCACCCTCGCTTCTAAGGAGCGTTCTGCTCTACTTCCTCCAAGTCAGATTTGTTTGTTCTTCTGGCAGTAACTGCTTCACGTCCTCTTCACTTTGGGCAAGCAATGTTGTGTCATTTGCTTATCACAGGTTGTTAAATAGTCTTCCTCCAATCCTGATGCCTTGTTCTTCTTCACACAGTTCAGTTTCTCAGATAATTTGCTCAGCATACAGATTCAATAAGTATGCCGAAAGGGTACAGCCCTGACGCACACATTTTCGGATTTTAAACCATGCCGTATCCTCTCGTTCTGTTTGAACACCTCCTCTTGATCTATGCACGGGTTCCAAATGAGCACAATTGTTTTGGAATGTAATCTTTGCAATGTTATCCACAATTTGTTATGATCCACGCAGTCGAATGCCTTTGCACAGTCAATAAAACAAAGATAAATACCTCTCTGATAGTCTCTGTTTTCAGCCAAGATCCATCTGACATCAGCAATGATATTCCCCATTCTACATTCTCTTTTGAACCTGGTTTGAATTTCTGGCAGTTCCCTGTCAGTGTATGGCTGCAGCTGTTGTTGAGAGTTCTTCAGCAAAATTTTGCTTGCATGTGATATAAATGATATTTCTTAGTAATTTCCACATTCTGCTGGATCACCTTTCTTTGGAATAGGTATGCATATGAATCTCTTCCAGTGGTCGGTTGGCCAGGTAGCTGTCTTCCAAATTTCTTGGCCTCGATGCGTGAGCCCTTCCAGCATAATATCATTTGTTGTGGCCTGGGGATTTACATCTGCAAATCAGCCAGTGAAAACCTTATGGATCACAACAGTCTGATCCCCAACATGACGATGGTATAGTGTTTCATTCCATTGTGCACAGGGTCACCATGAGTTGACAGCAGCAACAACAACATCAACAACCAAGTTGGAAATAAAATGAAACAAAAATTTAAGATTTAAAATATTTGTGCCCTCTGAATTTCAGCACCCTAGGGCAAACCTCTTTTTTTTTTTTAGGGCAAACCTCTAGCCTCCGTAGTTGAGTCCCTACTCTGGGAGTCCTGTTAAAGGTCAGCGAACTGACCTCTGACTACACCACAAACCTGCAAGGATCCTATTCCATTCCAAGCTGTCCATTCCCTTTTTCATCTCTGCTTGTATCTGGCCTGTAGCCAGAGAATCTTTGTCTGGGTCTTTTGATTATGTTTAAAGAATGTGGAATAACTTTAAAGATCTTGTTATTGAATAATGATAGAAGGATGTTATTTTAAAAAATCATTTTCAGGTTATCTGCAAGTCTGAGGATACATGTACAAGTTATAAAGGCTCTATTGGATCTGAAAAGTGGCTTCCATGACATCACACACACACACATCTCTCTGGCTGCTGCTTCTCAGCGTTCTTGGTAAGCTCCTATTTCCCAGTGTGTCGTATTAATGTTTGTCTTCCTCCAGAGTTGGTTCTAGCTCCTCTCCCCACCCCACCATGCCCACTGCATGGACAATCTCATGCAGTTCTATGGCTTCTATTATGATTAATATGCTTATGACTGCACATCTAAATTTGTGCTTCAAATTTCTCTCTCTTGGGCTCTCTAGCAATATCAGCTTTGTTATAATGCAATGTATGCATTCCTAAAAATCATTGTGCAATAAAAAACCTCAGGGCTTGTTGAGAAAATGAAATGACAACACCAAAAAACTTCTACAATGACACACACACACACAAAAGGTTAGGAACCTAAAAAAAAGATACCACAGTTTTACACATGTTAAACGATTAAGAACTACAGAGATGCTACAGTTAATACGGAACTTTACCTTGAAAAAAAAAAATCGGAAGTTTGCTTGTGGAAGTCGACATTGGCAGGGCTGCAGCTTGTAGTTATTGTGAAATGGTGGAAGAAGGGTTTTTTCCAGAAAGTTATAACACCAGATGTGAATGGGTGTGGCTCATTATATTCTTGTTGTCTCTTCTGTGTTGTTTTCGATGTTTTTCTACCCTCCTCCTTTCCTTCAGAAGCTGCCTGTATGTAGCCAAATTTGTCAGATGTCACGCACAAGAATTCTTTTCATCCAGCATTATAGTCATTATTTTTTGGCCGTTGGAATTGTTTCTCAGTAAGACATAAAACACCAGGCAACTGTGAAGTACGATTCAGCTGTCTTCCGATTTTCATAGGCATCACCATCTTCCACCTCTACCCAGCCATCCACAATAAGTTGTTGCAGTCTTCCGTGGTTAGATCATCAGGGAGAGCTCTTCAAAGTCTTAACTCTCCACCTCCTCAAATCTAACTTGATTTGTTAGATTAACAAATTGCACTGAAGATTCAAATCCTTCAAAATCATGAATTAAGTTGAGAATTTCCCACCACACACAATATAGTTTTTTGTTACATCATTCCATGCTCTCACAATGTCATCAATGGCCATTTTGACATAATTCTCTTCCAAAATTCCACAACAGTTTCTACATTCTCATTTTCAGTAGAAGCATATTAAATGTTTGCCTTAAATATGCGAAGTCCTAAATTCGGCTATCATATGTGTTCCCCAAAAATATGTGTCGACTTGGTTAGGCCATGATTTCCAGCATTGCATGATTGTCCTTCATTTTGTGATTTTCTTATATGTTATAAATCATAATCTCTGCCTGGTTAAAGAGGGTTGGATGAGATGTAACGCCCTTGCTCCAGTCACATCCCTGATTCAATGTAAAGGGGTTTCCCTGGGGTGTGGCCTACAGCACCTTTTATCTCTCAAGAGATAAAAGGAAAGGGAAGCAAGCAGAGAGTAGCTGAGCTCAAAGCACCAAGAAAGCAGCACCGGGAGCAGAGTGCACCCTTTGGACCTGGGGTTCCTGTGCAGAGAAGCTCCTAGTCCAGGGGAAGATTGATGAGAAGGACCTTCCTCCAGAGCCGACAGAGAGAGAAAGGCTTCCCCTGGAGCTGACTCCCTGAATTTGGACTTCTAGCCTACTAGAATGTGAGAAAATAAATTTCTCTTTGTTAAAGCCATCTACTTGTGGTATTTCTAGATGACTAAGTCAATATGGAATATCGAAATTTAGCTTTTGCAGCCTTAAATACTGGTGCAAGTTTTCTGTTTTTAAGAAGTAGGTCCTTCAAGACATGCATTTATAAGACACTTTTCATCAAAATTGAAAATTTGAATCAATGTATAGCCGCCTTTTTTAACTAACTTTTTAAATTATTACTATTGGAAAATCTATTGTGGCTTTCTCATTCTGCACTCATGGCTTCTGCAACAGATAAAGGTGGCAATGTCTGAAACCACCAAACCAGTCATTACTACCACTAAAAGGCGCCTCTTGACCAACTGGGCTCACAAGGACTCACAAGCACTCACAAGGACACATCAACTAGGCCCTGAGGTATAAAGACAATAGCTAAGATAATCTTGGAAAATATCTTCCAGGGAACCTTTCACATAGGCCAGAACACAAAAGACTTTCCACTCTTATCTTTTTCTATTAACATTTAGTGAATGGAATTTGTTGGACCAATGAAGACCCTCCTGATTGTCATTACTGAAACCTGTACCAATGATTGTTAAGAAAGATGATTCAAAATATAGGATCACAGTTTCTAGCCAATCTGTGAAAAGGTGAAGCTTTCACTGGTTTTACCCATTTTGTAATGTTAATATACAGTGATGACTCTAACTTTCCTTGGACTCAGGCAGACATGGCTGTGGCAGCATGCTTGTCCGTTTTCCCATTCTTGCTTATTCTGTAATATTTCATTGGATTTGGGCAGACGTGGCTCTGGCAGCATGCTTGTCTGCGTCCCACTTTTGCCTTTTTGAAAATATGCCAAATAAAACTTTCTTTTTGCTTTAAAGAAAAGGAGCCTCTTGAGTATTTGGTGATTTCTGTTTAAAGTCTTCATATATAGATGGTGCTTTCTCTTTACTTGTGACAAAAAATTTGTTCCTGATTAGTTTTTGTCACTTGATCTTCAATCCATATGCTCAACAATCACCCTATCTAAGAAACGTTCTATTTCTTTAGGCCGTATACTTATTTGACTTCCCAGCACTTAAAATTATTGCAGCTTTAGATATTTCCTTTATTTTCACAGTGCTGTCTCTGATGATCCACTATGCAGAAGTCTTTATTCCTGTTGTTCAGAAGATACCACGTTTCTTTCAAAACACTGTATTATTTCAAGCTTCTCAAAAATTAAAGTTTTCCTTTGCATGCACTGATTGGTGTTTTGAACCAGGATGTTTAGACATGTTTGGAATGTTGAATGAGTGTTTTGGGTTTTTTCTGTGTTTTGTTTTGTTTTTTAGGGAATTTCACAAGTTCAGAAGAATAGCAAAATACAGTTTCATGGAATAATACAAAGAGTGAGTTGAGGAAGCTGGTAGACATTTGAGGTATGTGGGAGTGTGAGTTTTGCACATTGAGTGACAGATTTTTGTATTTACCTAGCATTTCTCAGAATGTATTCATATGTAAACAAGCATAAAATTCATATTATGCTCAAATGCTTCCCTAATGTATGAATAGTGTTGGAACAAGTTTGCTTTTTCAAAAAATGTGTTATAGCATAACTGAGTCATCAGGCTGCCTAATATGGATGCCCCACGGGACATTCAATTCAGCATGTTGAAAACGTAGCTCATCACTTTTTCTCTCTCTCTTTTTTTGCCCTTTTTTCACGGTCTTATTTCACCATACTATTCCTTCTCACCTGGATTACTGCCTCAGCCTCTTAATTTTCTGAATTGTTCTTCTCTAACCTACACTTCTCCCTGCAGCCAAAGGTGTATTTCTAAATTACAAATTTTGATCTTATCTTGCCTCTCTTTAGAGCCTGCCCATGGCTCCCCATTTTAGTCAGGATAAAATATTCAATCTCCTTACCACAGCTTAAGAGCCCTTTTATCCTTCCCCCTCACATTTTGTCTTAGTCATCTAGTGCTGCTATAACAGAAATACCACAAGTGGATGGCTTTAACAAAGAGAACTTTATTCTCTCACAGGCTAGAAGTTTATTCTCTCATAGGCTAGAGGTCTGAATTCAGGGCGCCAGCTCCAGGGGCAGACTTTCTCTCTCTGTCAGCTCTGGAGGAAAGTCCTTGTCATCAGTCTTCCTTTGATCTGGGAGCATCTCAGCGCAGGAACCTCAGGTCCAAAGGACATGCTCTGCTCCCAGTGCTGCTTTCTTGGTGGTATGAAGTTCCTCTCTCTGCTCGCTTCCCCTTCCTTTTTATCTCTTATGAGATGAAAGGTGGTGCAGGCCACACCCCAGGGAAACTCCCTTTACATTGGATCAGGAAGGTGACCTGAGCAAGAGTGTTAATCCCACCCTAATCATTTTAACCACAGGCAGAGATTATGATTTATAATACATAGGAAAATCACAAAATGGAGGACAACCACACATGGCCTAACCAAGTTGATACATATTTTGGGAGGACACAATTCAATCCATTATACCTTTAAAGGCTCATTTCTTGCATCTCCTGGCCACACACTTAGTTTCTGATCTTAGCACATACTGTTCTTTCTGTTTCAGCACGTACCCACCCCACTAATTTGACTTTCAGGTGTGCTTCAGACAACCTTCCCTTTTGGAACTCTTCCTTCATTACTTGGTCCAAGCAAGATACACTTCACTTGGGTTCTCATAGCAACTTTCTCTGTCAAGGTATTTGTTGCACAATTTTAACTCCCTGATTACTCATTACTTATTACTCATTACTCAAAAGCAGAGACTGTCCTTATTCACTGTTGAATCCCTGTAACCTTACATACTACCGGACACATTACAGTAACTCAATGAGTATTTGTTACAAGAGTGAATGAAAGCAACCTAATGGCATATGTCAAGCTGAGGGCAAGGAAGAACCTTTCAAAAACTCATCATACCATTTACTCCAAGGCTTATTTAACTTGTGGAGAAAACTAAAGCTACTCTAAATTGCTCAGAGATTAGTCTGGTGTCCTATGGAAAAATATGTAGCTTTTGTATTTCTAGAGGTATGTGGAGATAGAAGGAGTGACAGTGTTCAGCTGCTTCTAAAAGCTCTGCTCACTAACCAAGAGTTCCCTAGCTTACAAATCTGAACTATTAAAAAGGTAGTCTTATTCTGCAAGAAGGTTAAATATATTTGTTACTAGAGAAATCTGTGTTGTAGTTTTGCAGATGTTAAAGAAGCTTGAAAAATCATATATTTGAACCACATAACTTTAAGGCTGAAACTGAGACAATAGAATTTTAGCCACTTGCTGTTATGAATTGAATTGTGTCCCTCCAAAATATGCGTTGAAGCCCTAACCCCTGTACCTGTAAGTACAACCCTTTGGAAAGAGGGTGTTTCTTTTGTTATGTTAATGAGACCATACCAGAGTAGAGTGGGTGCTAAACTTAATCCTTTTTGTGTGCTGCCTTATAAGAAGAATAGACTAGGCACAGAAACACACACACCAAGGCAGATGCCATGTAAGAACCAGTCTACAAATAAAAGAACACTAAGAATCACTGGCAGACACCAGAAGCTAGAAGAGAGGCCCACAGAGGAATCAACACAGCCAAGATCCTGATTGGGATTTTTAGCCTCCTGAATTGTGAAAAAATAAATTACTGTTCTTTATAGCCACTTACTTTTGATTTTTTTTTTTGTCATAGCAGCACAAAGGTAACTAAAGTAAATGAGACACTTGTTATAAAACATACAGGTGGCAGAGCTGGGATTAAAACCCAAGTCTTCTGATTTTTACTTTAGAATTTTGGGGGTTGTTGCTTTTTTCCACACATTAGCCCATTGCTGTCAAGTTGATTCCAACTCATAGTAACCGTGTAGGACAGAGTAGAACTGCCCCACAGGGTTCCCAAGAAGCACCTGGTGGATTTGAACTGCCAGCCTTTTGGTGAGTAGCTATAGATCTTAACCATTATGCCACCAGGGTTTCCCCTTTCCACACATTACTCATTATAAAATAAATTAAGATTCTAGGGTTTTTTTTTTTTTTTTTACCATTAGTTTCAATTTTTTTATGCTGAAAATAACAACTTCTTGCTATATTTGTTTAAAAAAAATTAACTTAAAGTAGTAAATACTAAATTTTAATTTGAATGTTAGCATTAATGGGCTTCATTATCTCTTGGGATATCAGCACAGAGAATGATTAATGATTTCTTTTTTTTACTT
Organism: Elephas maximus indicus; assembly: GCF_024166365.1. Classification (NCBI taxonomy): domain Eukaryota; kingdom Metazoa; phylum Chordata; class Mammalia; order Proboscidea; family Elephantidae; genus Elephas; species Elephas maximus. Next base: position 123,618,571 of record NC_064822.1, read on the forward strand.
TTAAACCAATATTTACTGACAATAAATAGTCTAAATATTCGGTTTTGAGTATGAGTCAAGCTCTTTCTGGAATCAAGGGCTACAACGCTCTCCTCAAAGTACCTCAACTAATGTGTGATCTAACCGAATGTGGAAATTACCAAAAAATATCATTAATATCACACACAAGTAAAATTTTGCAGAAATCATTCAAAAGCAGCTGCAGCAGTATATTGACAGAGAACTGCCAGAAATTCAGGCTAGATTCAGAAGAGGACATGGAACTAAGGATATCATTGCTGATGTTGGATGGATCCTGGCTAAAAGCTGAGAATACCAGAAGAATGTTTACCTGGGTATTATTGACCATGCAAAAGCGTTGAACTGTGTGGATCATAGCAAATTATGGATAACATTGTGAAGAATGGGAATTCCAGAACACTTAATTGTGCTCATGAGGAACCTGTACATAGATCAAGAAGCAGTTGTTCAGACAAAACAAGGAGATGCTGAGTGGTTTAAAGTCAAGAAAGGTGTGCATCAGGGTTGTATCATTTCACCATGCCTATTCAATCTATATGCTGAGCGAATAACCGGAGAAGCTGGACTATATGAAGAAGAATCGGCCATCAGGATTGGAGGAAAACTCATTAACAGCCTATGTTATGCAGATGACACAACCTTGCTTGGTGAAAGTAAAGAGGACTTGAAGCACTTACTGATAAGATCAAAGACCACAGCCTTCAGTATGGCTTATACCTCAACATAAAGAAAACAAAAATCTTCACAACAGGACCAGTAAGCAACATCATGATAAATGCAGAAAAGATTGAAGTTGTCAAGGATTTCATTTTACTTGGCTCCACAATCAACAGCCATGGAAGCAGCAGTCAAGAAATCAAAAGATGCATTGTATTAGGCAAATCTGCTGCAAAAGAACTCTTTAAAGTGTTGAAAACCAAAGATGTCACCTTGAAGACTAAGGTGTGCCTGTTTCAAGCCATGGTATCTTCAATTGCATCGTATGCATGTGAAAGCTGGACAATGATTAAGGAAGACCAAAGAAGAATTGACACCTTTGAATTGTGGTTTTGGCGAAGAATATTGAATATACCATGGACTGCCAAAAGACAAATCTTTCTTGGAAGAAGTACAACCAGAATGCTCATTAGAAGCAAGGATGGTGAGACTGTATCTCACATACTTTGGACATGTCAGGAGGGATCATTTCCTGGAAAAGGACATCATGTTTGGTAAAGTGCAGGGTCAGCAAAAAAGAGGAAGACCCTCAACGAGATGGATTGACACAGTGGCTGCAACAATGGGCTCGAGCATAACAACAATTGTGCGGATGGTGCAGGACTCAGCAGTGTTTCATTCTGTGGTACATAGGGTAGCTGTGAGTCAGAACCAACTTGACTGGCACCTAACAGCAACAACAACCATATGTTTCATGGGGCCCTGGTGGCACAGTGATTAAGAGCTCAGCTGCTAACCAAAAGGTCAGCAGTTCGAATCTACCAGCCGCTCCTTGGAAATCCTATGGTGTAGTTTTACTCTGTCCTATAGCATCGACTATGAGTCTGGATTCACTCACTGGGAGCCTGTTACCACTTTTTTTTATGTTTCGTGCAAGAGTACTCATGAAAGTAAGAGAGACAGAAATCTCATACGTACACCAGTCTCATATTCCTATGCTTCAGGAATTAGAATAATTCAACCAAACTCTTACAACAAATTTATCTTGTTTCTCCCTTACCAAAAAATTATCGCTATGAGTTGGAATTGACTCGAAGGGAAAGAGTTTATAATGATTTATCAGCCATCTGCTTCAGCTTGCTTTCAACCTACCACTTTGCTCTATGAAGCTCATCTCACTCTTGTCCCAGCACTTCCACTTACTCACCCTTCTTGCTTGTAACTTCCTCACCTTTATAGGTCCTTATTGCTACTGAATTAAATCTCTCATACATCTTGTTTGTCTCTTCTCCAGTGTCAACAGACTATTCCTATTTCCAGGTCAAACTCCTGAGAAAAACATCTGACTGGCCTAGTTAGCTAATTAAAATAATCTCTACTTAACCAGAACTTCTGCATCAGTTTACCTCATAGGTCACTAGCTGCACTCTCAGATCAGGTTCTCACTTCTGCTGCAATCAACTGTGGTGGGGACGGTGGGGAAGCGCAAGATGACATCCAGCAGAACAAGGTCATTCATACTTAATGAACAGTACTTTTTTAGCAGCTGTCTGAAGATAAAAAAGCATCCCCTAGAAAGGAAGTTTTGTTGCAGTAAGAATTACGACGGATTAATCCAATACTGTGATATATATTCATACGTACATACATACACCCCTTACTGTTGAGTAGATTCCAACTCATAGCAACACTGTAGAACAGAATAGAACTGCCCCATAGCTTTTCCAGGGCTGTAATCTTTACAAAGCAGACTACCATATCTTTCTCCTGAGGAACGGCTTGTGGATTTGAAACACCAACCTTCTGATTAGCAGCCAAGAGCTTAACCACTGTACCACCAGGGCTCCTTTACTACATATAGTACATATAAAACTCATTGCTGTTGATTTGAACTCATGGCTAATTTTATGTGTCAACTTGGCTAGCCTATGGTGCTGAGTTATTTGGTCAAACACTAGTTTATGATATACAGTAAGACCTGTGAAAGCTGGAATCTGTATAAGGCAGAAACATGTTAGGGAAGGAAAACTCAAATATTTTCCACAAAAAGAGGGATAGAAAAGTGATAAGACTGCACCATGTCAAAGGTGGAAAACTTTCAAGACCCAGAAAAACAAGGCAGCCTCACCGAATTCCAGCTCTCATAGGTTTCACTGTACTTACATGTGACTAGCAGGGTTGCTATGAGCTGCAATCGACTTGTCAGCACTGGGTTTGGTTTTTTTTCAGTTGGCATTTAAATCAATTGGCCTTAAGTAAAGTAGATTACCCTTCAGAATGTGGGTGAGCTTCATCCAATCAGTCCATGGCCTTCAGAGCAAAATGGGAGGTGTCCCAAGGGAGGATTCTGCCTCCAGACTATAAACAGATATCCTGCCAGAATTCGTCTCTCTCCTTCACTACCTTTGGGGCACAAGACTGCTAGGATTTCCAGCAGAGACATTGCCCATCCCTAGGCTGAAGAGAGATAAAGGAAGAAGGATGGAGCTAGTTGAGCAAAGTTTTTCTCTTCATAAGTCATATGTTTGTGTCCCTGAATTATTTTAAGTTAAATATTATGTAATTGTAAAATGTCAGAAGAATATATAATCAAATGGAATGAAAAAATTATTCAAAGGTAAATGAATTATAAACTGTTGTATATCTGTACAATGGAATACTATTCAGCAATAAAAAGGAATAATTACTGATACATGCAACAACATAGATGAACCTCAATTGTATCATGCTAAGTGAAAGAAACCAGAGTCAAAAGGATACATATTCTATGATTTCATTATGTGACAATCTGGAAAAGGCATAACTAAGCAGACAGGGAAAAGATCAATGATTACCAGGCAGTAGTAGAAGTGACTGACTACAAAAGAAAATGAAAGAATTTTTTTTGGCGGGGAGGGGGAGTGGTGGTTATGGAACTATTCCATATCTTGATTGTGTGATGGTTGCATGACTACATTCATTTGACAAAACCCACAGAACTGTACACTATGAAGGGTGAATTTTATTTATGTAAATTACACCTCAATAAGCCTTATTTTTTTAAAGCTAAATGAAAATTAATTTTATCTGTTACTTGTAAGTACAATTCATTCCAAAGATTCGATTAGAATTTCTTATATGTGGAGACTTTCATTTATATTTGAAAATGCTTAGACTTGAAAGTATTTCATGATACAAAATTTAATGAGGCTTATGAAATTTAAAGAAAAAGATTATTCCCAAGCGAAGTCAATTCATAAATAAATCTCATTTTCTTTTGACAGTTTTCAGTGGAATTCTTGATTAATCTGCAAAGGAAAATGTTCATGAATTTTTCATCAGAATATTAGATGGTGTGGTAGATTTATTTTGATTAGCAGTTAATAATTTGAATATATATGGAACCACTATTATTTTTTTCTTCTAGAGTGATTTAAAACTTTTTAGACCGGTAGTCTCCCAACCTTTAAGCTTGATACAGAACAAAAAGAATATTTTCATGAAGCTATCAAAATTGATGTTATCAAAAGTGCCAGAGACTTTGACTTATTTTTGCTTTAATTATATCAATTCCAGTAACTTCTCCTCAAGTCAACTGGGACTCCCAAATGTGAAGTGCGTAGATATATTACAGTGTGGGACTCTCTCCCAATTTAAAAGCTACCCTCGTTTGGATAAGAAAACATTTCCCCTCTTGTGGAATGCAAAGCACTTGAAATGACTGTTAGTCTCAAAAAATATGAAAATATAATTTTAACTGATTTTGCCTATGAACTTTGAATATCTTGGTCCATTAATCTATAATAATACCATATCAGGTTTAATGTTCTCATTTTGTAATTGTTCATCACCTTATGGAAAACCATCTCATTCATCAATCTCTTTATCTAAAGTTAAGATACTTTTATTACTCCCATTTTAATAGAAAAGCTGGAATTATTTTCAAATATCCAACTGTTTCGTGACAATTCAGCATTATAAACTCGTATTTGAACTTTAAAACTGCATATTCAGAACATGTGTTAGCTTACAAAGGAAATTGTCCTTTACTTCATCCAAATGGATATTACTGAGTCAATTTCTAATGAATAACTAACAAGATTACACGGAATAAGTTAAGAACAAAAGTCATGCTCTGGGTTAGGCCAATACATTTTTTTCCCCATAAATATTCTTATATCAGTGGATTCTGTGCAGTTTAGCTTTGTGGTAAATTACTTGTCTGAAATCCATGATGATTCATACTAGGTTAGTAGAAGCAAAATCAATCTCAGAACAGTTACCTTGGGTAAGACAATGAAATATATGTTTAATTTCATATGTTCTGTTTTGTTATAAAAAAATGACTGATATGTACACCCATAACTTTATATTCATACAGCTAACTGGGATGCTTTTGTATTTTTTTACTCAAATTTAATAATTTTTTAAACTTTTAATTCTGATTTTGTAAAACTATTTACCTGAGAGACTCTGACTCTTTCTATGATGGGGGTGAGGGGGAGGAAAGGAGGGTATTTCCTATAGAGAATAAGTGATTTACCTGTGAAGGTTTGCAATAAATGCTAGAGAATAATGATAATGATAGCACTTACACTACATACAACACAAGGATTAGCGTAAGCCATTTATATATATTTACTTAAGTTCATTTATTGAAGACATATGAGGTAGCTACTCTTATTAACCTCGTTTTAAGGATGAGGAAACTGAGGCACAAAGAGGCTCCATCATGTGCCAAAGTTCCACAGCTGCGGCTAGAACACAGACAGTTCAGCTCCAGGGCCAAGTTCTTACCATGATTTGGAATACTTCAAATACTTGGAACTGTACTAATGACCCAGACTATGCTTAGTTCAATACTATGATACTTACAAATGTGGTTCTGTGTTAAGCTAGAATGAGTGAATTCTACCCGTATGGAATAGCTCTCACCCATGAGAAATGTTTTGGACATTGATCTCTAGCCTGGAATCTGTCTCACTCCATGGCAGCATGTGTTGCTGTTGTTGTGTGCCACCAAGTTGATTCTCACTCTTAGAGGCCCTATAAAACAGAGTAGAACTGACCCACAGAATTTTCTAGACTGTAATCTTTACAGGAGCAGATCACCAGGTCTTTTGTCCCTCCAAGCCAGAGAGGCTGGTGGGTTCAAATTGCCAACCTTTTGGTAGGTAGTGGAGTGCTTAACCATCATGTCACTAGGGCTCTGCATGGGGACATGCAGAGTTTATTATATGGCCTATGATAGTGCAAATGGTAAGGAAACTCCTTAGAGTAATATTGGGAAAATTATTTAGGAAAATTAAATATCATATAATATCCTATCTTTGAAAGTTCAGGGATCCATTTCTACAAAGATGCTATTATTAAATTATCATGAAATGTGGAGTCAAACAATGTAAGTTAAATCATAAAACTGGCACTAACTTGAGTTAGTGTGTGACAAGGAGTAATTAGCTAAACTATGACATTCATTTTCCTCATCTTTTATAAGCCATGACTTCCAATAGCTATAAATGTCTTTTTTAGTGTTAAAGTTTTGTTATATGATAAATTTTTCTCAACAACTGGAAAATACCACTCTAATTGAAATACATTTTTAAAGTTTTACATCTGAAACCAAAACACCATAATTTAATTTACTAAAATTTCTTCAGGACTCATCCAAAATCTAGGGAGGAGGTTGAAAATGAAATGGAACATAGTTCAAAATATATTTTATTTTGCCTGAGAAAATGCTAAAGAAAATCCTTACTTTAAAAATAAAATAATAATAAAATTGGAATGCAATAATGTCCTGAGAATTTTTTTGGACCAATTTGTTGTTTAGAAAATATCCTAATAAATGGACCATAACTGTATATTTGAGTCATTTACAACTTCACAAAACACTTAAAAAATTTTAGGTCACTTCATGTATAAGTATGCAGAATTTCTAAGGGAAACCAAAAACAGATCAGCCCACTTACCCATTGTAACTATACGTACGACAAGATACAATTCACCTTGAAACAGCCTGAGTGAATTGTCACCGTAAAATGAAAGCTATATCTTACTACTGTTATCTGGCTCATGTTTGCACTGATTTATCCTCACTTATAAATGCAAATGTCCTATCACTGCCCAAAGATTAGGGAGTTGCAAAAACAACAACAACAAAAAATAAGAAAAATATTTAAATTATAAGGAATGATAGTAAATGTGTTCTGATGTTTTCCCTAAATATACTACTTTGCAACTTTTTAAACACTTAGAAAAAAGGGCAATTTATATTTTTTATGTTTCCATAAAATTAAAAGATTGATGACGTAGTTAGGAACCGTGGACTTAACGGTATACATTTTATTCCTTTGCCTTATCTGCATTAATAAATTTCAGAGTCTGTGAATTTTAGAAACAAAACAAAAAGAAGTTACCTGTTTTCTTCTCTCAGATTCAGCAGAAAACATTAACACGGAAAAATTCTAAGAATAATTCTCAGATTATTTAACTGCATTTCTTAGAAGAAATTCCTTTACGTGTCCTTAAGGGTTCTAGTAATCATTGTTAAGTAGCACAGGATTGGAAGGAGAAATGATCCGGAATCCATAAATAAGTTCAAAAATGTACTTCAGGGGTCTCTTTGAGTGCAGTAAAGTGAGCTGTCATTCCAGTAGGGTTTACAGGGAACTGTCTCTGATATACAAACCCTGGTGGTGTAGTGGTTAAGAGCTGCAGCGGTTAACCAAAAGGTTGGCAATTTGAATCCACCAGGTGCTCCTTGGAAACTCTATGGAGCAGTCAGAATCGACTGGAAAACAATGGGTTTGGTTTTTGTTTTGTCTTTGATGTGGCACTTTACTTCAGGGCTGGGGAAGCCCATTGAAAAAGCCATGAATATGAAATCGCCAAATTGTGACTTTGCGATTGGCTTTCTGTGTGAGCTGAGGGAAATGTCTTAATTCCAACACAATTTTTTTCCTACATAAAGTTAATTATTAATTCAGTTACACACACACGTATTAAGTATTTATTAATAGTTGTGACCCACTTTTCTCACAGAAATCTGTGTGGCTTAATAATTAACCTAGTGATTATAAAGATGTGGAGGTTATTTGCGGAAGAAAAGTCATGCCAAGGAAGTTGAAGGTAAATCACCAGAAGAGGGCTTGCTGACTGCCTTGAAAAGACCTCACCAGGTGGGGTTAGTGTGGTGATGTGACCAAGATCCAGCATCTGGTCCTCAGGATTCCACACTCTAAAACTAGACTGTTCAGCACCTGTCCATAATTAGCCTCTGGTCAACGCACTAATGCTAACCAACCTTTGCTCTCTCTATATGTAAACCAGGATCCAACTACTTCTTTCCTAGTGAAGATGGCCATCCTTTGACCAAAATGATCAAATATTTTTCTCAAAGTAGCTTCTTCCCCCCAATGTTAATCAGAATGTGGCTGTCTCAGGAAAGAATATGACAAAAGTAGTTGGATATTCCTGAAAAGGATTTGGCTAACAAATATGCCAACTTCACAGCAGAGAACAATCTCTAGAATTCTCAGATTCCTTAAATTCAGACACTACTTCACATTCTATGTTTGTCCCCAACTTTTGCTGACACTTTCTTACTTAGATATAAATACTTCTGATTGAGCCAAGTTAGCTGTCCCCAGTCAAGGAGCTGTTCCAGGGCTAGGAGACATTTGGTCTCCTCCCATCATATGTTGACTTAAGTAATTTTTTTCTCAGAGGACAATAAACTTAGAACTTATCTCCAAGTTCTTGGGAGCACCTCACTCTGCCCCTATGTACTATCTTTAAAAGTTCTTAGCATATCATGGGGAGAAGTATATAGTTTTTCTTGAATATTCATAGAACAACAAAATATACAAAACAATTTGGACAGAGTGTATAATTTTGTTAAAATAACCAATGAATGAAAAACAACAAAAAATTAAAAAACTGGCTAAGTTTGCAGAAATGCTTAAATCATGAACTAGGGTAAGAAAATATATTTAGGCTAGGTAATATTTTAAGACTGAGTTTTAGTGGCATAGTAATCGTAGTACTGCCATTTCTGGTGCACTTTTCTCTTAGCTGAATCAATAAACATAATCCAAATCAAGTAAACTAAATGATTTTGCAAATTGTGACTGGAGTGGAATTCATGACTATTCTCCTAGACTCATTTATATCGAGGTCAGCCTTAAGGTCTCTCAACCCAGAAGCAGCAATCGTCTTTTAGGAAGAGAAAGGAAAGAATCAAGGTCATCTTATGTGGGATTTCTCTGCTTCCTGACTGCTCTGTCCCATATCTGCCTGCCCCTGAAACTCTCCCAGATTTCTCTGCAGCCCATATTGGACTTGTCTTTGTATTTCTGCTGAGGTTTGTCATCTCTTTCTACTCCTAAAGTTTTAGTTCTAACTCATAGCGTTTACCTTGGGTTCTGCTGCTTCTGAGAACTCTTGGCCCATTTCTGATTGGGTTCAACTCAGGGCCTCCTGATCAAGTATTACCTGTATCCCCACTTCAGTCCTTCCACTCCCTACCAGATATGGAGTTCTTGCTTGGACGGTTGCCTCCTGGTTAGATTTAACTCTATCTGCCTATCTCTATCGCTATCTCATCTTGATCATTCTCATCGCATATCACATGACATAATTTCTCCAATCTTAAAAAATAAAAAAAATTTCTCAATGCCACTTTCCCTTCCATCTACTACCCCACTTCTCTCCTTTCCTTTGCAGTAAAACTCCTTAAAAGAGTCGACAATAACTTTCTGCTTCCAATTTCTCTCTTCCAATTTCTCTTGACTCCACTTCTTTCAGGTTTTTGCATCCAACATTCAATCAAAATTTCTCCTACCAAAAGAAAATTAAGAGCCAATGAACTCCACATTCCTAAACCCAACGATTAATTTTCAATCCTTATGTTACTTAAGCTACCAGCAGCATTTGACGCAGTGGATTGCTATCTCCTTCTTGATTTGTTTTCTTCATCTGGCTTCACTTGACTCCTAAGCATAAACCTCTCTTATCTGACTTTTCCTTCTTAGTTTCTTCTCTTGGCTCCCTTCTTCTCTGTGACCGCTAAATGCTGGAGTTCTTCCAAGGCTCAGTCTTTGTACCTCTTTCCTTCCTGGTCTGCTCTCTCACCCTTGTTGATTATATCCAATCTCAACCCTTTAAATACCTTCTATGTACTGATGACTCCAAATTTATATCTCCATCTCATCTTTCACCCCTGATGTTAGATTTGCATATTCAACATCTCCATGTCTATGTCTAATTGACATCTCATCAGGCTTTCCAACACAGGCTCCTTTCACATCTTGCCTATTTCAGTAAATGGAAACTTCATTTTTATAGTTACTTAAGTCAAAAGGAAACCCTGGTGGCATAGTGGTTAAGTGCTACAGCTGCTAACCAAAATGTCAGCAGTTCGAATCTGCCAGGCGCTTCTTGGAAACTCTATGGGGCAGTTCTACTCTGTCCTATAGGGTTGCTATGAGTTGGAATCAACTCAACGGCAGTGGGTTTGGTTTTGGTTTTAAGTCAAAAACCTCAGTGTTATCGTTCATTTTCTTTCACATGCTATATATTATCTATAAGCAAGTCCTGTTGGCTCTACATTCAACATAAAACAAAATATAACTGCTTTTCGTAAATGTTATTGTCACCCCTGTGGTCCAAACCACCATATTTCTCATGTAGATTATTATACAGTTTCTTGGCTGATTTGTTCTCAACACAGTAGTCAGAGTGACCCTATTGAAGAATCTTAGTCCATTCACTTCCCACTCTGCTAGATGACTATTTCATACCTTCATCTTTCTTCTCATGCCTCCAGTAATCCTTCCCACATCATAACTCTACTGATGACACTGCATGTTCTTAGATCATGTCACCCCTCTTCCCAAAACTCTTCAAGGGCTTTCTACCTCATTCCATATAATTCAAAGTCCTTACAAAGACCTACAAAGCTCATTACTTCACTAACCACATCTCCTATGACTTTATCCCTTGTTTACTGTGCTTCAGCCACTCTGAATACCTTTTTATTCCTTGAACACTCTAGGCAAGCTTCCACTTCCAGTTCTTTGCACTGGCTGTTCCCTCTGTTTGGAATTCTGCCCTCCAATATCTGCATGACTCACTCTTCCAAGTCTTCACTTGAAATGTCACTTTCTCAGTGAGGCTATCTCTGGCCACTCTATTTAAAACTTCAACCCTTCTCCAAAACTTCCTTTTGCTTTCTCATCTTTACTTTTCCCCATAGATTATGCCACCATATGACATACCACATATTTTCCTTATTTGTCTTTTTAAAATGTTTGTCTTTCTTACTAGAATGTAAGATCTGCAAGGGCAGGTATTTTCTGTATTTGGTTCACTGCCATAGCCCCCATGCCTAAGAGTCTCTGTAACATAGGAACTTGCTCAATAAGTATTTGTTAAATGACTTAATAAACATCTGTTATTCAGCAATCAATGCAAATATAGCATAACATTTAATATTATTTTACCCTAGAAATACTATCCTGGAAGGACCATTGAAAGCATATCATATTTAGTTTTTATTATAACATTTCTATATGATTAGACTCTCCAATTCCATTAAAAAACATTTTTGAGGACAGAGTCAGTATCTCTTGCATCTCTAATAATAAATGTTATAAGGAGATCACAAATAAGAGATTGTGGAGTCTGCAAAGAATTTTATTCTTGATCGTTTAAAAATACATTAGAGTTGTAAGTCCTTCTCCTTTTACCTTTTTTTTTTTTTTAATCATACTTTAGATGACGGTTTACAGAACAAACTAGTTTCTCATTAAACAGGAGTGACTTCATTAGTGAGCTGAAAGTGTGTCCAGGAGCCATACTCTCAGGGTTTCTCTAATCTCTAGTCTCTGCCAGGCCAGCAAGTCTGGTCTTTCTTTTTGAGTTAGAATTGTGAAGAACATTTTTTGTCTACTTTTAAAAGAGTATATTCTATGTCCTCAGCAACGAATAGAGAATTTGAAAACAGGAAGAGAGTTTAAAGTTATAGAAAAATAGGAAATCCTGGTGGCATAGTGGTTAAGAGCTGTGGCTGCTAACCAAAATGTCAGCAGTTCAAATCCACCAGGCACTCCTTGGAAACTCTATGGGGCAGTTCTACTCTGTCCTATAGGGTAGCTATGAGTTAGAATCGACTCGACAGTAACGGGTTTGGATAGAAAAATAATGTAGGTGTCTCATCACAGCCTTGATAAAGGGCCAGATTAGAAGAGAAATGGGCTGAGTGAGGTTGATCACTAAATCAGTCATATAATATGCCACAGTATAGCAAATACAAGGATTAGACAAATTTAGATTACATGAGAGAAAAAAACAATGGAAGTAGGTGAATGTAATGTGTCCTGGTTAAATTGTAGGGGCACATTCTATATCAGGAATCCAATTTTGAAGCTAGATGACTTAGCTCTCTATTTGTAAGGACTGGTAGTTATACTTTGCAAAAGTCAAGCCATTTAAAAAAATTTATTTGAATGTAATCTTTAGATAATAACGTTAGGAAAGACCAGTGTTTCTCAGGAATATGATGTAGGCTATTGAGGACCAAATTTCCAGCTATATGCGATTATTTTCAGCCTCTTATCTGCCAGGGGTTGGCAAACTAGGCCTTGAGTGCCAAATCTAGCTGCCTTCCTAATTTTGTAAATAATTTTTTATTGAAACACAGACATGTCCATTCGTTAAGTACTTTCTATGCTTATTCTACCCGACAATAGCAGAGTTGAGTAGCTGCAATGGAGACCGCAGACTGTATGGCAAAGCCTAAAATATTTATTATCTGACTCTTTATAGAAAAAAGTGTGCCAATTTCAGATCTTTGTGGTGATCTCTATATCTCAATAAGTCTTTTCACTGGAGACCCAACTGAGAAATAGAAAAACTCAAAAAGAATAGGGAACTATAACTAGTAGAATCGTAGTTATTTCGGGCTTGTTAAATGGTTGATTTACATAATTAAAACATCCAAAGCTTTGCCTACACTCATTCTAAACAAATGACTACTGTCCTAACTTTTTAGTCACACGAAAATAGCACTGGAAACAGATTTTGAAGATCTGAATTCAAGTTTCCCTCTGCCAATTTACTAATTCTGTAATCTTAGATAAATCACTCAAAAAATCTCTGAAGCCATAACCTTCTATCCTGTAAAATGACAGGAGAAATGTTTTTACAACTTGTTGTAAAGATTGAATGAGACAATAAAAGTAAAATTACTCTATATATTAAATTATTATAACATTATCAGATATTGTTCATGATCCTATGGATGTATATAGAATATTTGTCAAGAAAATCAACTAGGTCATCAGATTGGTTTGAATGATAGGTTGTTATAAAGATTTATTGAGATACTCCTCATAAAGCACACAGAACAATGCCTGACAGCATCAGGTATTATGTATTTTATTCTTATCATCATTATAATATAGTGACCACTTGTCCTTCTTAGATGCTAATACTTGAATGCTCTCAGCTCTTGGCCAATCTTGCTGTGTCCTAATGTGGGTTAATGAAAGGATGAAGACCAGTGAGTACACGGGGCGAACAGTCACATTCCAGAGCTTGTGTACATGTGCTTTGACTGTCTACCATTCCATAATTGTAAAGGTTATCTAATAAGTCTTCTTAAAGCTTAATTTAATCTTCTGGTCCCTAGTTATCATGTTTCATACAGTTTTATTGATGTTTATTTTTATGTGCATATCTTTGTTTATTATTTTATATCTCTCAGTGCTTTTCATTAATACTGGGAAAATAAGATATTTCTTTTCACTCAGAACTCTATGCTGTTACAATTCATGATTTAACCTGAATCCAGTATTATGTACTTTTAGAAAACTTTTGCATTTAGAAAGTCTGTTTAACTAGTTGAAATGAGACAGAGATGGACGGACATGAAAATCTCAGGCCATTAATTAAGAGAGAGAAAAATATATGTATTTTACCACCCTAAAGAGAGCAGAAGGATACATTTAAATTTTTCTCTAGGGAGTGTTGCAAAATGTAATATTAATTTTACAATTACTTTGGGATTTGTAACAAATTTAAGAGTAGAATCTTCAAGCAATTATATTGATCTTATTATTAAAATTAAGAAATCCAGGTACTGTCTAATCTGTAGCCTAGGTAGGGCAGGGACTCTCTTTTTCCATTCCTGAAGTGTAACCTCCAGCTCTCGCCAGTAGTGACTCTCTGTGTCATGATCTACCTCGAGGGGTCAATGTATCTCTATTCCCTTTACCAAGAGAACTTGAAAAGAAACAGAGGAAATCTGGCCTTGCCTCCCTTTGGCCAACACACCCAATTGGCCTGGTCAGACCAAACACTAGGAGCAACCATGCAAGTGCACAAATGTTTTTGTTCTTATTTTTTACAGAAGGACCAGGGAAATTTCAGAAGTTTTACAATAGCAGAGGGACAAACATTGAGATTCTAGTTAACATGCTCTTGAACCAGTTGCCACTGAGTTGATTATGACTCATAGTGACCCTGTAGGACAGAATAGAACTGCCCCACAGGGTTTCCAAGGAGCAGCTGGTAGATTTGAACTGCTGAGTTATTGATTAGCAGCCAAGCTCTTAACCACTGCTCCACCAGTGCTCTTGAACAGCACAAGAGAAAACACTTTCAGACTTAGAATTTTGGAGTGTGTCACCCAACAAATGCTCCCTCCACTCCTAATCTCTCTCTTTCTTCTTGTCTCCTCTACACTTTTAATTCTCTCCTCAAGCCTCTCTCAGTCCTATCACAGAACAGCTATGCCTGCCCAGAAGATTTTGTCCCTTAATTCATTTTTGCATGATATAAACTAGAGCATGTGTCTGTCAGTTTGTTGTACTGTGGGGGCTTGTGTGTTGCTGTGGTGTTAGAAGCTATGTCTCTGGTATTCAAATATCAACAGGGTCACCCATGGTGGACAGGTTTCAGCTGAGACTCCAGACCAAGACTAGGAAGAAGGACCCAGAGGTCTACTACTGAAAAGAATTAGCCAGTGAAAACCTTATGATTAGCAGTAGAACACTGTCTGATATAGTGCCAGAAGATGAGCCCCTCAGGTTGGAAGGCACTCAAAATACAACTGGTGAAGAACTGCCTCCTCAAAGTAGAATCAACCTTAATGACATGGATGGAGTCAAGCTTTTGGAACCTTCATTTGCTGATGTGGCACCACTTAAAATGAGAAGAAATAGCTGCAAACATCCATTAATAATAGGAACATGGAATATATGAAGTATGAATCTAGCAAAATTGGAAATCATCAAAAATGAAACGGAATGTATAAATATCGATATCCTACGCATTAAGGAGTTGAAATGGACTGATATTGGCCATTTTGAATCAGTCAATCATATGGTCTACTATGCCAGGAATGACAGCTTGAAGAGGAATGGTATCCCATTCATCATTAAAAAGAACATTTCATGATCTATCCTGAAGTACAACACTATCAGTGATAGGATAATATCCAAAGGTAGGTCCAGTTGATAAGACTATTATTCAAATTTACACACCAACTGCTAAGGCCAAAGATGGATAAATTGGAGATTTTTACCAATTTCTGTAGTCTGAAATTGATCAAACACGAAATCAGGATGCATTGATAATTACTGGTGATTGGAATGCAAAAGTTGGAAACAAAGAAGAAGGATCAATAGTTGGAAAGTATGGCTTTGGTGATAGAAATGATGCCAGAGATCTCATGATAGAATTTTGCAAGACCAATGACTTTTTCATTCCAAAAACATTTTTCAACAACATCAACGGTAACTGTACACATGGACCTCACCAGATGGAATACACAGGAATTAAATCGAATACATCTGTGGAAAGAGACAACGGAAAAGCTCAATATCATCAGTCAGAACAAGTCCAGGGGCTGACTGCAGATCAGACCATCAATTGCTCATATGGCAGTTCCAGCTGAAACTGACGAAAATTAGAACGAGTCTACAAAAGCCAAAGTACGGCATTGAGTATATCCTACCTAAATTTAGAACCATCTGAAGAGCAGATTTAATGCGTTGAACACTAATGACTGAAAACCAGGTGAGTTGTGGAATGACACCAAGGACATCATACATGAAGAAAGCAAGAGGTCATTGAAAAGGCAGGAAAAAAATAGGAGACTGAAATGGATGTCAGAAGAGATTCTGAAACTTACTCTTGAACATCAAATAGCTAAAGGGAAAGGAAGAAATGATGAAATAAAAGAGCTAAACAGAAGATTTCAAAGGTGGCTACAGAAGACAAAATAAAGCATTATAATGACATGCGCAAAGACCTGGAGTTAGAAAACCAAAAGGGAAGAACACACTCAGCAAATCTCAAGCTTAAAGAACTGAAGAAAAAATTCAAGCCTCAAGTTGCAATATTGAAGGATTCTGCAGGGAAAATATTAAACAATTCAGGAAAAATCAAAAGAAGATGGAAGAAATATACAGAGTCACTATACCAAAAAGAATTGATCGACATTCAACCATTTCAGGAGGTAACATATGATCAGGAACCAGTTGTACTGAAGGACAAAGTCCAAGCTGCACTGAAGGTATTGACAAAAAAAAAAAAAGGCTCCAGGAATTCATGGAATACCAATTGAGATGCTTCAACAAACTGATGCAGTGCTGGAAGTGCTCACTCATCTATGCCAAGAAATTTGGAAGACAGCTACCTGGCCAACTGACTGTAAGAAATTCATATTTATGCCTATTTCCAAGAAAGGTGATCCAACCGAATGTGGAAATTATGGAACAACATCTTTAATATCACATGCAAGTAAAATTTTGCTGAAGATCATTCAAAAGCTACTGCAGCAGTATATCAACAGGAAATTGCCAGATTCAGAATAGGACATGGAACCAGGGATATTATTGCTGAAGTCACTTGGATCCTGGCTGAAAGCAGAGACTACCAGGAAGATGTTTACCTGTGTTTTATTGACTATGCAAAGGCATTCGACTGTGTGCATCATAACAAATTATGGACAACATTGTGAAGAATGGATATTCCAAGACACTTAATTGTACTCATGAGGAAACTGTACATAGATCAGGAGGAAGTCGCTCAAACAGGACAAGGGAATACAGCACGGTTTAAAGTCAGGAAAGGTGTGCATCAGGGTTGTATCCTGTATGCTGAGTAAATAATCTGAGAAGCTGGACTATATGAAGAAGACCACGGCATCAGGATTGGAGGAAGACTCATTACCAACCTTCATTATGCAGGTGACACAACCTTGCTTGCTAAAAGCTTAGAGGACTTGAAAGCACTTACTGACGAAGATCAGAGACCACAGACTTCAATATGGATTACCACCCAACATAAAGAGAAAAAAAAATTCTCACAACTGCACCAATAAGGGACATCATGATAAACAGAGGAAATATTGAAATTGTCAAGGATTTCATTTTGCTTGGATCCACAATCAACACCCATGGAAGCAGCAGTCAAGAAATGAAAAGACACATTGCAATGGGCAGATCTGCTGCAAAAGACCTCTTTAAACTGTTGAAAAGCAAAGATGTCACCTTGAAGACTAATGTGCACCTGACCCAAGCCATGATGTTTTCAATCACCTCATAGGCATGTGAAAGCTGGATGATGAATAAGGAAGACCAAAGAAGAATTGATACCTTTCAATACCATGGTCTGCCAGAAGAAGGAACACGTCTGTCTTCAAAAAAGTACAGCCAGAATGCTCCTTAGAAGTGAGGATGGCGAGACTTTGTGTCATATACTTCGGACATGTTATCAGGAGGGATCAGTCCCTGGAGAAGGACCTGATGCTTGGTAAAGTAGAGGGCAGTGAAAAAGAGGAAGACCTTCAGTGAGATGGGTTGACACAGTGGCTACAACAATGGGCTCAAGCATAACAATGATTGTGAGGCTGGCACATGACCAGGCAGTGTTTTGTTTTGTTGTACATAGGGTTGCTGTGAGTTGGAACCAACTCGATGACACTGAACAACAACAAACTGGAAGAAACTCTTAGCTTTAGGTTATGTGCTGTGGTCTCTTTGCCTAATCTTGACAGAGGTGGTGGTGGTCAAGGTGGGAATGGACGTTAATTCCCCAATATGGACAGACTGTAAATGTGTTTAATTCTTCATAATTTAACTAGATTTTTCATAGTCTGCCCTTTCTGCTCAGTAGTAAGAACAAAACACGTGAACAGAAAAAAATAAGTAAATAAGTAGCAATGAAGGCAGCAACAAAACTGCTTAGTATTCCTTCCTCTAAATTACTCAGTTTATGGTTTAAAAGTTCCTTTTACATAATCATGCTGTGAAATTAAGTTTAAATTCAACCAATTCAAACTTAAAATTCCCTTTCAGGGGTGTTTTTTTCTCTCAGTGGCTCTCTGTGCTCCCTTCCCTTCCCTGGATGATACCTGAGTATAGTTGGAAGCCGATAAGAGCAATAGAGAGAAATCTGGTCTAACTGCTGGCCACTCATTCTCCCTGACTTTCATCAAGACATCTCATTCCATCTTGTCTTAGGGTGACAGCCTTTATCCTAGCTGTATTCACTGCTGATATTGGTCTCAGCATAGGCAGTTCCTTATGATCAGAAACTCTGCTGGGGACTTTGGGTAATGGGGCAGAAGAAAGCCAGGCAATTCTTCCCACAGATAGCAATTATAAAAACCAGATGAAATTATTTAAATCATAAAATGAAAGTATTGGAAAATCACCAAAAGCAAGGACAAACTTGACAAGACTTTTCTCTTGAAAGACTGTTAAAGTATCTGGTAATAACTGTGAATTTATGGTTTTGTCTCAGGGAGGCACTCTCAAAATCACCTACTCCAACTCTGGCAGAATAAAATTGTAGTCTTACCAATACAAGGTGGCAAATCAAACAGGTCAGAACAGCATTGAAACTGGAAATTCAAGAAGGAAATTTTGAAAGCAGGAGAGCTACAGAAAGCCTAGATCTAAAATCTGAACATAAACTCTGTCCAAATTCCTGACTGGCCACTATGCACATGTGTGGGTGACTCCAGGAAGACGGGTGAAACAGCAGGAATTAGACACGGATCTGCTCTTTCAGAACAGAATTTCCCTGGTTGAGATTTGTGAGTTCTCTTGGCCTTAGATTGATTGACTTTCCCAATATGCACAGAACTCAAGTGGAAGAAAGCTGAAACCTTTATGGGCTTGTAGAATCAGAGGACAGACTTGGGCCTGGCAGAGCCAAGGGAAATTTGAAGAAGGAAACCAAGAAAGAAGGAACCACAAAGAATGTGGGCCTCAAAATATGAGCATAAACTCTCAAAATACTGGCTGATTGCTAAATTATGTAAGTGTAGGGGAGACCCTCAGGGGAGTAGGATAAAAAAAGCAGCAACTGCAAGAAGAAAAAAAAAAAACTAGTGGGGTCAGCTACTGCACACTGTAAGAGACATATTTCACCGTTTGATTCAACACAAGTTAACTGCCCACTAGTAGAAAACCAACAATTTTCAGAAGAACAAGACAGATTCCAGAGTTGTTCAACATAGTATACACAATGCTCAGTTTTCAACTACAAATTACTAGAAATGCAAAGAAATAGGAAAGTGTGAATCATAGTCAAAAAAAAAAAAAAATAGAAACTGTCTCTGAATAGGCACAGGTATTGCAGGCAAAACTTTCAAGCACCTATCACAAATGTCTTCAAAAAAATTAAGGAACCTGAAGCCAACACATTGTTATCAAGTTGATTCTAACTCATAGCAACACTATAGAACAGAGTAGAAATGCCCCATAGAGTTTCCAAGGAGTGGCTAGTAGATTCAAACTGCTGACCTTTTGGTCAGAAGCCAAGCTATTAACCACTGTGCCATCAGGGCTCCAAAATAAAGAAAACATGTTGCAGAGTAATGAATTACTTAATATGGCCTTTCTTGCCATGGTCTTGTAACTCCCCCCCCCCCCCACAGATGACTGGGCAAGACTGTGCAGATAGGACAATTGTGGCCCATCAAGGGCATTGGTCAGTTTTGTCTTAAAGGAGGGCCAATTCCAGAACACAGAGAAGAGCCCTCCACCACCAAGGAGGAGAGACCCTCCTGAGAGATCAACAGGAGGGACCCAAAGGGGATGGTGCAGTGGGTTTCTGGGCCCAAAGAGCAAGAAAGCCGTGTCCCTTTGGGCAGAGACTGAGGGCCAGGGAAAAGCATATGCCTGACCCATGAATTTGGGACTTGTCAGCCTCCATAATCACGTGAGCTATTTCCTTTATATGGTTCATGAATTCTGTGAGACGTTGCAGTGAATAAGGGAGCCTAAAGATGGGGAGGGAGAATACCAAAGGGAGAGGGAGTAGTTGATGTTAGAGATGATGGAGTAAGTAGTACAGCAGCTCGGAAAAGTTAGACATTTAGGGCATCTTTAACCTCCACCTCATTGGAACCAGCTTTGTGCTGATCCTTATAAAAGAAATTATTTGCTTAGTTGGTGTCAGAATGGTGGGTTTTGCTACAACAACTCAGACTCACTGGAATATGTTGTTTTGGAAAAAAGGGGATAAATGGATGAATGAGAAACTTTTGGTTTCTGGATGGAATAAAAGGCACCTGTGGATTGAAGCAGCTGTTACATCACAATCAGTTACTCAAGGCAAAAGCTATTGGTGGGATTTAGGAAAAAAAAAATTTTTTTTTTTTTAGGAAGGGTGGATTTAACTCCTGAGGAATTGGCTCATTGGATACATATGGAAATACAGAGTGATAAGAAAGGGACCAGAAGTAAAATTCCTTGGTTTCAGTTATCTGTATCAGCTGCATTGGTAGGGAAAAAAGAATGTAGGGACTGATTTTAGCACTGAACCAAGCCCAGATTTGGTCCAGTCAGAGCTACAACCACTAGTCTCAGGGCCAACCTGGAAAAGGAAAATCATGTTGGAACAATAGGAAGTTCCTCTAATACCGTTGGTCACCCAGAAGGTAGTCTGGAATTGAAATGGACAAATCCAAGAAGCTATAGAACCCGGGACATATAGCGTAGATTGGTATTGTCAGCTTCCTGAGGAATCGTTACTAAAATGGATTGTGAAAGTGACTAATTTAGGGTCAGTATCTTTAGTTTTGAATGCTACAGAATGGAAGAGTATGTTTGGGTTAATACAAATGACGATACTAGATCCATTCACACAGCAGGTTAACCCAGAGTGGACAGCCAGCCTGGTAGACTGGATAAAATTTGCAGTGAGATTTGTTTATCCTGAGAAGGGAAACTGCCCGCTCCCCATCTAAATACCCGTTAGAACACTCCAGAGGAAGCAGCTGATGTGCTGCTCATGCAAGTCATGCTGGAATGGCTTTATGGTGATCGAGGTATTCATCCAACAAGTATGCCCCTTACACACGTCATGGTAGATATGGTAATCAAGGGATCCCCTTCTACATGGGCACCCTATGTAACCTTGCTACTGTGAAACAAAGCAACAATCTGAGAAGCCTTGTTAGATCTGTTGGCATGGCTTCCCCACTTGGATCTTACAGATGTAAGAAACATAAAGGTGATTTAGAGGAGAGTGAGAAGTGGCAATGGGGAAAGAACTTACCCCACCAGGACAGAGATTTTTAGATGGTTACTAAAAAATGGGATGAATATAGCAGATATTGATGGAGTTGAGACAAAGGTCCTAAGGCAACACTGCAGGAGGTGGGGTAAACCAATGGAAATTTCTGTTGGTCCCCCAAAATTAAAGAGGCCTAAACAACTCCACCCTATTCACCCTAGCCAGGAGGTATTTAATGATAGGATTTCCCACCTGGGACCATTTGAAGCAGAGGCTCAGCTAGTTGATCAATATAAAGATTGACAAGGGCGCCAAGGTCTTCTGGTCCAGCCCCCAGCAGGGGACCTAAGGCCATATGCATATGTGTGGGTGAAATGGCCCAGGGATGGGGAAGAGATCTTCTTGGGGCTCCTGGACACAAAAGCTCAATGTACTGTAATCCAAAAACCTGTCAAGAAAATCTTAAAGGGGCCTAAGGTTAGACTGGGGGGAGGGGGGATATGGAGATGCAATGATCAATGGGACTAAGGTGGAAGTTTGGATGAGAACTGGAAGATTTAAACAGATCTTGTATGAAGCAGTTGCATCTCTCTTACCTGAGTGGATTACTGGTATGGCTATTATGTCTAATTGCGAAACACCCTCTTTACCTGATGCTGTAAAACTAAAGGCATGTTAAGCCTGCCCTTAGGCTGGTATTGATTGGACATGCTAAATGAAAACCATTAGAATTGCCTGAACCCACTTAAGTTGTTCAGTATAGGATACCTGATGGACAAAAGGAGATACTGCCTTGATGATAGACATGTTAAAGGCTGGAGTATTGGTGCCAATAAATTCTCCATATAACAGCCCTGTATGGCCCGTGAAAAAGGCAAGTCATTCATGGAGGCTGACAGTACACTCTCGAGGCCTAAATAAAGTAGTGGCACATGTGGCCTCAGTTTTTCCAGACATGGTATCAGCAGTACAGAAAATACTGCAGGCTAAAGGAGACAGGTATTCAGTGACTGGTCTTGCAAATGCCTTTTTCTCCATACCAATGTCAGAAAAGAGCCAGCTGCAGTTTGCTTTCACATGGGAAGGATCTCTACTTACTTTCA
Source organism: Elephas maximus indicus (assembly GCF_024166365.1). Classification (NCBI taxonomy): domain Eukaryota; kingdom Metazoa; phylum Chordata; class Mammalia; order Proboscidea; family Elephantidae; genus Elephas; species Elephas maximus. Next base: position 123,640,872 of record NC_064822.1, read on the forward strand.
CTACATTGCCATGGGGTTACCTGAATTCACTACTTACTGTCATAGTTTGGTTAGAAGAGAATTGGACTTGGTGCAGATCTCAATTGTAATGATACATCACATTGATGATATTATGTTAATATCAAACACTGAAGAACAGGCTAGGGCTGATTTGAGTACAGTGGTGGCCCACATGACCAACAGAGGCTGCTTAATAAATCCAGGGCCTGCCCCAAACAGTGAAATTCTTGGGAATAACTTGGATAGTAGCCACCCGTGACATTCCTCAGGCAACTAAGAATATGTTGTAGTTGCTACCTACCCCCAAGACTAAGCAGGGGGCCCAATGTTTGGTTGGCTTATTTGGATTTTGGAGAACACATATTTCACATTGGGCATATTGCTGTTCTCATCCGTAAAACCACTTGGAAGAAAACTGCATTCAAGTGGTGGCCAGAGCAACAGCAGTGCATGCCTGAATTACAAAAGTGGTTCCACTTTCCATACATTTAGGCCCTTATGATCCACATTCAGATATGGCTTTGGAGGTGTCTGCCACGTGTGCTTATACAAACTGGAGCTTATGGCAAAAATCTGAGAATGCTGCCCTAGAGTCATAACTGGGATTCTGGACTAGAAAGTTTCCAGGTGCTGCAGCACAATACATGCCATTCAAAAGGCAATTGCTTGCCTGTTATTGGGTGTTGATTGAGACTGCCTCAACGACAGAAGGACATAAAATCATCATGAGACCTGAAATACCTATAATGTCTCAAGTGATATCAGAGAAAAGCTCTAATAAGGAAGGTGATACCCAAAATAGTTCCATAATAAAATGAAAATAGTTCATACAAGAACAAGCTGCTAGAGAAATGCAGAGAGGTACCCACCATATCCATGAGCAGGTAGCCTTTTTTTTCCCATAGGCTCTACCCTGGAACCCCCTGAGAAGCTGCCAGGGCCCACTGCTACATGGACAGTCCCCTATGAACAACTTTCTGCTGACCAGTAGAAGACTGCTTGGTTCATGAATGGTAGTACCAGGGTACATGAACAACATGTGATGTGGAAATCTGCTGCGTCAGGACGACCAGCAAATGGAAAGGCTATGATTGAAGAAGGTAAGAACAGGTCAACTCAATGGGCTGAACTGAATGCTGTCTTCTTAGCTGTGATAGAAGAATTGTGCAATGGTGAGAGCCCATATGTTTAGATTTTTACTGATTCATGGGTAGTGGCCAATAGCCTGGCTATATGGTCAGGCAAATGGGCAGTGGAAAATTGGATTATTAAGGGGACATCCATGTCAGGCCTGGACCTATGGAAAGCACTCTGGGAATTTAGAGGACACATCAGAGTAGGATGGCCATCAGAAAAAAGCCCCGTCCTGAATCAGAAGGCAACCAGGTTCAGCAAGTGGACCTGTTGGTATCCTCACTTGAGGTGACCAATTGGGTCTGTGAAATTAGCGAACATGGGGGTGCTGCAGCAATGCAGCGATGGGCTGAATCTAGACACAATCCCCTTGCACCCTCTGAGGCACAAAATGCCAATGAGGACTGCTCCGTCTGCCAGCAAGAAAGACAGAAGTTGCAGATGGCTATAGGGTAGATTCCCTGGGAGGAAGGCCCTGCGCATAGCTGGCAAATTGATTATATTGGACCAATGATGCCAGTGGTACCAGGTGGCTACAAATGGGTCCTCACAGGAATAGATACTCTGGACTGGGATTTGCATATCTTGTGACAGATGCAAATTCCAAAAATGCCATTAAGAGATTGAAACAAAAGATACTGTACCAATTTGGGCCACCAAGTTATATTTCATCAGACCAAGGAACACACATTACAGCCCACAGGGTGCAGCAATGGGCCAAGAAATATCATACTCAACAGACATATCATGTTGCATACCATTCTCAGAGTAATAGTTTGAATGAAAATTGGAATGGACTATTGAAACATTTGTTATCTAAGATGGGGGAGGTAAAGGCATGAAGAGCTGACTCACACATCTTCATGAGTATGTGCTCACACTCAATATGAAGGGGACAAAGGGAGGCTCACCACTGGACAGATTCCTATGCTTCTCTGGGGGATCTCAGGAAGAAAGGGTGAGGGAGGGTGCTGTTGTCACTGTACAGTTCTTCTCCACATCACCTAAAATTGTTTTTTTTCCTGCCAGATGCTACAATTCCAGGACCAGGGATACAGCTGAAGGTGCCAGAAGCAGAGATGACCCTTAAGTAAGAGACAGTAACTATACACCTCAACATGTATGCCAGAATTCCCAACAGCCTGATGGGGTGGATTGTACCTTCCCCACATCTGCAAAATTGGGGTTGATAATGAATACCATATTGCCTAGTGGGTGAGACAGCCCACTAGTGTTGTAACTATGTAGCCTTACCCAACAGGAATGGGAGTGGACTGAGGCAGACTGGTCTTGCTACCAACAGTCTGACTAGCACAACAATCTGAACCTGATGTTTCTTCAGGTGGAAAAGTTTTGGTAAAAATAAATGACAAATGGAACAAAGGAGAAATAATAGCTGAGGGTAAAGGAAAGAATAAAGGGTTTATGCAGCAGGGGAAACCTTACATTATGCTAATACCTCAAGAGAGACTCAGAGCAAGTGAATAATCTTCTCTTAGTTGAATTTTATCAGAGGCCAGAAAGGGTGAAGACAAGATGAACTGTTGGAGAGCCTGACCAAATCAGATGGACACCTGCGGCAGACCTGAACAGCTGGTATCTGAGTAACTTCACCCTTAGGACTCTTTGTCCTACTGAAGGACTAAGTGTTATGACTGTTTTGGATTCATAAAATGATTGGAAGGGGGAAGTTGATCCTTCAAGTATGAAAAAACCATGGCTAGAAAAGCCAGAGGGTGGCTTGTGGTCTAATGAATTACTTAATATGGCCTTTCTGACCATGGTCTTGTAACTCCCATCCAGGTGATTGGTGGGACTGTGCAGATAAGATAATTGTGGCCCACCTCAGGGATTGATCAGTTTTGCCTTTAAAAAGAGACAATTCCAGAGCAGAGAGAAGAATCCATCACCACTAAGGAAGGAGAGACCCACAGGAGAGACACTCAGAAGAGATCTGCAGGAGACAGTATGGTGGGCTTCCGGGCCCACAGAGCAAGAAAGCTGAGTGCCTTTGGGCAGGGGCTGAGGGCTGGGGAGAAGCCTACACCTGACCCATGAATCTGGGACTTGCCAGCCTCCACAATTGCATGAGCCATTTCCTTTATATGGTTCATGAGTTCTGTGAGATGTTGTAGCAAATTAGGGAACCCAAAGATAGGAGGTAGAGTACTGAGGGGAGAAGGAGCGTTGATGTTAGAGATGGAGTGGTACAGCAGCTTGGAAAAGTTGGACATTTGGGACATCTTTAACCTCTGCTTCATAATAACCAGCTTTTTGCTGATCCTTAGAAATTACTCATTTACATTTGTTTAAATAAAGTAAGACATTATATTAATGAGAGAACAGGAAGAGAATTGCAAAAGAGAAATGGAAACTACTTTTTTTATTTCAAATAGAAATTCTAGAGCTAAAAAGTAAAATTACCGAAATGAAATATTTAGCATACAGAGTCAACAGCAGTCTGAGATAACAAAAGAAACAGGGGACTTAATGATACAGTAATAGAAATTATTTAATATGAAGAACAGAGATTTTTAAAAGAAGAAGAATGAAAAACTTACAAAGCCTCAGTGATTTGTGGGACAATATCAAGCAGTCCAAAGTACATTTAACTGGAGTCCTAGACAGAAAGGAGAAAGAGAAAGAGGCAGAAAAATATTTTGAAGAAATAATGGCTGAAATTTTTCCAAATTTAATAGAAGCATAAACTTACGATCCAAGAACCAAATTGAATAAATATAAATAAAACCACACCTAAGTACATCATTGTCAAACTGCTGGAATCCAAAGATAAAGATACAATCTTGAAAGCAGCAAGAGAAAAAAGATACTCTACACAGAAGGAAACAATGATATGATAATTGACTGAGTTTGCATCAGAAACAATGGAAGCCAGAAAAAATTGGAAAGAAATATTCAAAGCTCTGAAAAAAAAAAAAAAAAACTTATAACAAAATTACATATCCTGGGAAATTATCCTTCAAAAATAAAGGCAAAATAGAGATACTTTTAGATAAACAAAAACTGGGAGAATTTGTTATTAACAGACATGCACTACAAAAACACTAAAAGAAGTTCTTCAGAAATGAAAGAAAATCACATGAGATGGTACCTCAGACAAACAAAAAAGGATGAAAGAGCTCCAGAAATTGTAAATATGTAGGTAAATATAAATGACTAAATACTTTTCATTTCTATTCTCAATTTCTTTAAAAAAAAAAAGTGAATGTTTAAAGCTAAAAGTATACTGTATTGTTGGGTTATAATGTATATAGTTGTAATATACCTGAGAACAGTAGCACAAAAGATGAGAGGATATTGCTGCAAGGTTCTGATATTTTTTACTGGATGCAACTAAAGGTGCATATTGTTATTCCTAGAGGAAACACTATTAATAATGACACAAAGAAATTCAGATAAAAGGCCAATGATGGAATTAAATAGCATACTAAAAATATCTGCTTAATAAGTTAAAAAAAAAAAAAGAGGAACAGAACAGAAAAGTTAATAATGACAAATATGAAAATGGAAGATCAAATCCAACCATTTCAAAAATTACATTAAATGTGAGTGGACTGAGCAACCCAATCAAAAAGCAGAGATTGCCAAACTAGATAAATAAGTAAGAACCAACTATATGCTAACTGCAAAAGATACGCTTTGAATACAATCAAATGGGTGAAAATAAAAGAATAGGAAAATGTATCATGAAAATAGTTATTATAAGAAAGCTGGAATGGTTATATTATTGTCATATAAAATAGGCATTAAGACAAGGAGCATTACTACAGACAAAGACAATTATCTCATAATGAATAGATTATGTCAATACAGCAGGAAGGTATAAAAATTTTGAGTGTATATGTGTCTAATAACAGTCAAAATGCATGAAGCAAAAACTTAGAACCAAAAGGAAAAAATAGACAAATCTACAATTATAGTTTTGTGATTTCGCAACTCCTCTCTCAATAACCTATAGAACTAGATAGCAATAAGGGTATAGAAGACTTCAAAAACACTATCCACCAAGTGGGCCTAAATGGCCTTTGTAAAAATACTCTATCCATCATCAGCAGAATATACATTATTTTCAAGTGCACATGTAACATTCACCAAAAAAAAATATATATGGAAAATATAAAAATATTTAGAAAAGTAAAAAAACATCACATTTAGATAGCCCATGAGTTGAAGAAGAAATCACAAGGAAAATCTGAAAATATTTTGAACTGAAAAAAAAAAGAAAATATAATTTATCAAAATTTTTAGGGAGTGCCTAAAGAGGTGCTTAGAGGAAAATTAGCTTTAATCACTTATAAAGACAGAAGGTAAAAATCAGTGGTCAAAGCTTCCATTTTAAGAAGGTAGAAAAAGAGGAGAAAAAAATACCAAAGGAAGTTGAAATTCCTTTGAAGCACAGGGTTCATAAAATCCTCATTTAGCCATGTCTGACTCCACTCTGCAACATTTATCTGGATCCCTCACTCCAATTGTGCACAGGAGCTCTGACAGAAAAAAAAAAAAAAACCGGTTGCCATACAGCCAATCCTGACTCATGGTGACCTCACCTGTTAGAGGAGAACTGCTTCAGGAGGTTTTCTCAGCTGCAGTCTTTACAGAAGCAGATTATCAGAACTTTTTCCATGGTGTTGCTGAGTGGGCATAAATTACAACGTTTGAGTTAACAGTTCGGTGTAAACCATTTGCACCAGTCAGTAACCTAGAATTACCATTAATTTTTAGCTACCTTCCAAGCTTTTCCATATCCTTTCTACAGCTTGCTGTGCCAGCTGAGATGGGGAAGAATACGCAATACCTATTTCAAACTTTCTCCTCTCTTTCTAGAGCTGTTCCACTGTATAATTTTATTGTAGCCATCCCACATTGAGAGTGGAGAGATAGTCTTTAAACCTGTTTCCTCCCAGAGTTCCAAGAAAGGTGATCATAATCTGATGCCTTTCCCACTCTACCCCACTATGGGGCCTTGGAAAAGGCCAAAGCCCTTCAGCGTTCCTAACTATTTTCTCTTTCTCCTGTCTCTCTTTTTCTCTTTCTGCTAGGCTTCTCCCTGTGGCCCAGGAAGGTGTTGTTGATATATAATATCAAACATCCTTCATTATTTCCTATGTTATGCTTAAATTTTTATGAGCTCTGTGCTTTCGTCCTTCAAATGTTGGCTTGATTTTCCAATCCTTCTGGATATCAAAATATAATTATTTCTCTTTTAATCTTCTGTTTCTTACAAATCAAAAGCCTTTGGGTTTAAGACTATTGTGCCACATTTTGTGAGTTAAAAAAAATCTATTACTTCAAATTAGTTCTTGTTCCAAGGCTGTATCTGCCCTTCTCCTTTCTCGCTCACTAGAATCAAGCAATATCACTGATCCGCTTGGTGGAAAGACAGCATCAGAGCAACTAAAATAATGCCAGTAAAGGATACGATGTTAGGTCAAGCTTTCCAGGTATTTAATTATTTTGCTTTCTAATCCCATGTTGGAGCCCTGGTGGCACAGTTTTAAGAGCTACCAAAAGGTTGGCAGTTTGAATCCACCAGCCTCTCCTTGTAAACCTTATGGGGCAGTTCTACTCTGTCCTATAGGGTCGCCGCCATGAGTTGGAAGCGACTCAGTGGCAACAGGTTTGGGTCTTTTTTTTTTTTTTTAAATTCCATTTTGTGGTTTTGCTTTTGCTCTCTAGAATACACACCCACTATTATTTTGTTGAGAAACATTTGATTCTCCCCTTTCTTGACTGAGGCAAGAGAAACCAGAGTAACTGCCAAAGATCGTTTTCCTGGCATGGTGAAATCAGAAATTATGTCATTTCCAATGTACCAAGTCTGAGTACATCTCCGAATGTTGGTATGTTTTTGATGAAGGGAGGGAAAGATTTTTCCGGGTCACCTTGCCACAAACCTATGCAAATATTTCTCATTCCCTCTAGGAAGTCATGGAATTATTGCAAGGAACTGTGAATTCATATACTATTCAAAGCATTGATCATAGATTAAATCAGCAGAATATCTCATGCATTACACATGCATTACCTCTATTTTCCAAATGCATATAGATGTTATTGTAATTGACAAAATGCCAACCATTTAAAGTAGTGTTGAATTCATAGAACCTATCTATCGTTTTATAATTTTTGAATCAATGGATACTAGAATTACAATTACTGTCATATAGGATTTCATTATCTTGTTGTTGCTATTAACAACATCATTATCATAAGAGAAAGTTTCGGTGCCATAATTTTTTTCCATTGCCTTACCTATCTGAAGAAGCAATTCTAGATTGTGCTATACTGGAAAGTCTCATTTTCTGAGGGATCTTTTGAGTTTTTCATGTTATTCCTTTCTAAGTCTTAATATCAGCAGCATGACTTCCTAGTCTCCTTTGGCAATCACAGCATTCTCTGGAAGAGAAACCTTGCAAGTTTTATTGCCTACAAACTTTTTAGGAGAGGCATAATTTTTTTCTTTACCACATTCCCAGTCAGGAACAGTTATTTCAGTCAAGCAATTCTATGTAATAATAGTCTGCTTACCATATCTGCCCATTTGGACCATCAGAGTACTTTTGTAGAATTACATTTTTATTATAAAAATAATACTTTGGGTATACTTTCCCACTTTATTAAGGAAAACACAATTTGTAATGACTCCATAATACTTTTTGTTGTTGTTTGATTAAAGTTTTCATTGCTTTGTTTACCAAATATTTACACTATTTCCAGTTTTTTACTGTTGTAACTAGGTAATAACAAATACCCTAATATGTAATTTTTTCTTTTGATAAATTCATAGATGCCAAATTTACTCCATCAAAGAGTATAAACATATTTAAGGCTCTTAATATATATTGCTAGGTTGCTTTCCAGAAAGGTGGGGCCTGTTTAAATTTCTTTTTCAATTCCCACTGTGAATTTAGGAGGAATCACTTCCTCTTTACCAAAACTGATTATTTTTGTTTTTTTAAATTGTTGATAATTTCATGAAAATTATTGTTACAAACATTGAACTGTTTCATGTTTTATTATCCACTTGCATTTCTTTTGAGAATTATCTATTCTTGTTCTTTTTAGCACTAGAACCTAGTTTTCTGTAGAGCTTTATCTTTTTATAGAATTCTTTATTCTGCATCATTTGCAGCTAATCTTCGATGTCCTTGCACTAAAACTATCAATTTTACCTCAATTGTACAGTCTCTCCAGTCATTATAACTATGATTGCTCTAAGTTCATACATTAGAGGATCTTCCTTCTCACCTATATTTATACAACTTTTTTTTTTTTTTTTCATGTTATAGTACAGAATTGAGCAAATGCTGGAACCACTCTCCAAAATTGTTCCTCCCCATTTTGCTGTGAAATGATTTTTCTGTCTGGGTTGTTTCTCTGCTTCAGGTGCTTTCAAATTCACAAGCTCTTCTGAGAAGCACAGGGGTGGGGTGTGAAGCTTGTTAAGACACTCTAGGTTTGGGTGAGAAGGCAGTCTTCCCCCTGCACGGAGGTTATTAATTCTTTGCTAATCACTATCTCAGGCTATTAAATATCCCCTCTGAGAGAGCCACGTGGAGTTTTACTATTTATTGCTTCATGATACTGCAGTCTGTAGAACTCATCACCCAATTTGTAGCCACTGCAACTTTTACATTGCAGAAAAAAAAAAAAAAATTGGCAATGAAAATGACTTATAGCCTATTATTTCTATTTTGAATCTTATGGCTTCTTTCCAGAGGTAATAACACTTAAAACTCAAGCTGATAATGTATTAATTAAACTAGTAAAAAGATGTAATAGAAAGAATGAGGGCTTTGGAATCAATTGGACATGCATGTTCACCGCCAGTTCTGCCATTAACTAGCTGTGTAACTTTGGGTAGGTTCTTAACTTCCCTAAGCTTCAGTTTCTTCATTTATAAAGTAGAATAAATAATACCTACCTTGGAGGTTGTAAGAATTAAGTAGATAATATGCATGTGCTATACATAGGATCAAATTGTTCAATCCAACTCACACAAATCAGAAATCCTAACCAGAGTCAAGCTTTGCTAATTATTTCAAGAATTCAGGTAATCAAGAGGCATAAACAAAGCAGAAGGGTCTGGGATAGACCCTGTAGTTCCCTAAATTCTTTTTCCCATGCTAAACATGTGCTGCTCTACAATGTCTGTGGAATTTTGAGTAACGATGACATTCTATGAAACCATTTCTTAGGTGTCATTTTGGCATCAAAAAGAACCTCATTGAGGTGAGTAGTCTCAAGACAATTTCAGTTACCAGACACAGGATCTATTAATCAACTCTGTTCCCTAAACAAATTAAGATGCAAGAGCTTTCCTCAGACATTAGAAACTTTGTTGGCATTCCTTTAAAAAAGTGTCTTCAAATTAAGAAGACATGGAGAATATGCTCCAGGTCATCAGAGGGATTTACACATTTTTTTGTAACATTTTTCCTAAATGTTTTATCATTTAGTTGCCATTGCAGGTGGTATTTTCTTTCATTATATCTTCCAGTTATATGGTGCTTTTATTTTTGAAGTATTAACAACTCGACAACACTGGGACTGGGTTTATTAATTTCTGCATATTAATTAGCAATTTTATATCCCAATTTATTATTGAAGCCTCTTATTATTTGTAGCACTTTTTCCAGCTGAATCTCTCAGAATTACCAGCTGTCTTAGGCTGGGTTTTCTAGAGAAGTAAAACCAGTGAAGCATGTATATATGTGTGTGTGTGTGTCTGTGTGTGTGTGTACATAGAGACAGATTTATCTCAAGGAAATGGCTCACCTGATTGGAGAAGTTGGCAAGTCTCAAGTCTGAGACTGATGTCTGGGCCAGGCATCAGTCTGGAGGCTTCTCCTGACATATGTAGCTGCAGGGGCTAAGGGACATGAGATTGGCAGATAAGATGGCACAATGGAGGCTCACAGGCTGCAGAAGACAACAAATTCAAAGATCAGGTAGTAAGAAGGCAGATTTCTGGCTCATAGGCTGCAGAGACTGATGAATCCCAAGATCAGCAGGCAATGCAACAATCCACTGGCTCGAGTTCCAAGAACCGAAGATCAGGTGATGATGATGCCCTAGATGCAGGATCCATAGCAACTGAGCTTTGCCAGATCATCTGCATATATATTGGATGCAGGCCACACCCCAAAGAAAATTCCCTTTTCAACTGATTGGCTGTTCACATCAGATCACAAACCGGAGGATGACTGCCTCAGATAATGAAATAGAGGATGAATACATCATTACATAACTGTCAAACCACTGAGAATCATGGCTCAGCCAAGTTGACACACAGCCTTAACCACCACAGTCCACCTCTTGTCAGCTTGGCACCTGTACATATCTCCTTAAACAATACACAGTCTCTAAATAAAGACAATTATAAAGTCATACTTGCGCTAACATGATACAACTAATGCGTGTACAACCAAACACACCCTGGATCTGTTTACATTTTATATCGCTAAGTGAAGAAAACAAAAATATCTGATGCAACATACAATGAAGAAATACTCATAACAATTACAGTCTGTGTTTCTGCAATTAGTCATGTGGTCATAGCTTGTCTTTAGAACTATCTTCTTCCATCACCCATTCTGTATACCCTTTACCCTTAGCAAGCATCTCAGCTGGTTGCAGTTCTTTGCCTGATGGGGTAGCCCAAACCATTTCTGATAGATCTGTGCCATTAGTAGTCATATCAGAATTGGGTTGCTGTAGTTTTCCATTGACTTTAATTACAGGACATAGTAGTACTAAGAGATGCCCAAAGGAATCTCCTATATTTCAGACACAGTCTTCTTTACATCCATTGTGTGATAATCTGATTTCCCCCTCCTAATCAAGATCAATCACACCACCCAATACAGTGACTCCTTTCTTTATTTGTTGAACCAGAGGCATGAGGAGCCTAAAGTGGCCAGGTAGCATTCTTAACTCCACTTTAACAGAATTGGCATTGTGTTTCCAGGTGGGTGTGTTCCTTCCTTTGGAACTAAGACCTCTAGACCCACAGAGCATAGGGCTGTGGGGACAGGAAGCAAAATTTTTTTATGAGCGGGTTATAGTAAGTGGTACAACTCCCATTTCCACCCCTTGGTTCCTGGACCTGTGAATCCTGGCTATGGGAGAAACAGCACAATATATTGGATGCTGGTTTAAAGCATATAGAGGTTCCTGGAGCACATCGCCCTAACCCTGCAAGGTATTGCTACCTAGTTGGCACTGCAATTGTGTCTTCAGAAGGCCATTCCATCATTCTATCAAGCCAGCTACAGTGAATTTCATGACCATATGCCCACTGCCACACTTCATTTGCTGTGAAGTGAGTCCCTTAATCCGAGCCAATGCCGTGTGGGATAGCATGATGGTGGATAAGACATTCTGTAAGTCCACTGATGGTAGTTCTGGCAGAAACATTGCCTGCAGGGAGGCAGAATTTGTATCCATAGTAAGTGTCTATCCCAGTAGGAATGAAACATTGACCTTTCTATGATGGGAGTGGTCCAATGTAATCAACCTGCTACAAAGTTGCTGGCTGATCACCTCAAGGAATGGTGCCATAGTGGGGACTCAGTGCTGGTCTCAGCTGCTGGCAGATTGAACACTAACCAGTGGCTGTAGCCAAGTCAGCCTTGGTGAGTGGAAGTCCATTTTGCTGAGCCTATGCATAACTTCCATTCCTGCCACTATGGCCCCTTTGTTCATGAATCCATTAGGCAATGACAAGAGTGGCTGGGGAGAGAGGATGACTGGTTTTCACGGAATGTGTCATGCTTTCCAATTGATTGTTAAAAGTCTTCCTCCACTGAGGTCACCCTTTGAAGAGCATTCACATGAAACTCAAATATATTCACTTCTTATTCACTCAAATATATTCATTCATAGAGGTCTATCCATGTAACTCTTCCCCATGTCTCCTTGTCACCAATTTTTCCATCATATTCCTTCTAAGTCCCTAACTGTTCAGCCAAACCACTGACCACAGCCCATGAATCAGTACATGATTGCACATCTAGCCATTTCTCCTTCCAAACAGTGAACGACCAGGTGCACTACTCAAATTTCTGTGCATTGGGAGGATTTTCCTTCATCACTGTCCCTCAGAGAGATCCCACAAAGAGGCTGCAGTGCTGCCACTGCACACTTTTGAGTAGTGCCTGCATATCGTGCAGAGCCATTTGTAAACCAGGCACGACTTTTCTCTTCTTTAGTTAACTGATCATAAGGAGCTCCCCATGAGACCATGGATGTAGACTGGGAGGGCAAAGGTAACCTGACAGGAGTGGAGACTATGGGCATTTGGGACACTTCCTCATGCTACTTACTTGTGCCTTGAGTTCCTACTTGAGCCCAATCTTGTATACATAACCTCCGTTTAATGATGGAGTGCTGCTGTGCACAGCCAACTTTACGATTCTGTGGGTTGGATAACACCTGGTTCATGGTGGGCAGCTCAAGACGCATAGTGGCCCATGGTTAGATGTTCAGTCTCTACTAAGTCCCAGTAACAGACAAAAAGTTATTTCTCTTAAGGACAGTAGTTGTCTACAGAGGATGGCAGTGTTTTGCTCCAAAATCCTAAGGGTTTGTGGTGTAATTCTCCAGTAGGGGCCTCCAAAGACTCCAAAGAGCATCTCTGTCTGCCACTTACACTTCAGACACCTTTGGATCAGCTGAATCATATGGCCCAATTGGCAGAGCAACTTGTTTGGCAATCTGAATTTATTTCAGAGCCATCTCTTGTCTGAGCTCTAGTCAAAACTATCAGTTTTTCAAGTCACTTGATAAAGAGGCTGTATTAGTACACCCCAATGAGGGGTATGTTGCCTCCAAAATTCAAAGAGGCCCACCAGGCATTGCCCCTCCTTTTTAGTTGTAGGAGGGGCCAGATGCAATAACTTATCCTTCACTCTAGAAGGAATATCTCAGCATGCCCCACACTACTGGACTCCTAGAAATTTCACTGGGGGGGAAGGCATCCGAATTTTTTTCAGGTTAATTTCCCACCCTCCAGCATGCAAATGTCTTACCAATAAACCTAGAGTCATGGATACTTCTTCCTTACTAGGTCCAGTCAGCATAATGTCATCGATGTAATGGAACAATGTGACATCTTGTGGATGGGAAAGTTGAGTAAGTTGCCTGCAGACTAAATAATTATGGAATAGGGCCAGAGAGTTGACATAATCTTGGGGTAAGACAATGAAGGTGTATTGCTGGTCTTGCCTGCTGAAGGCAAACTACTTCTGGTGATTCTTCAAAACCAAAATTGAGGAGAAGGCATTGGTCAGATCAATAGCTGCATACCAGCTGCATACCAGGTACCAGGAGCTGTATTAATTTGATCAAGCAATGAAACCACACCTGGGACAGAAGGTACAGTTGGAGTCATCGCCAAGATCCATCTGTTTTCTGCACAAGCTAAATAGGTGAGTTGAATGGGGATGTGATGGCAATCACCACTTCAGCATCCTTCAAGTCCCTGAAGGTGGCAGTAATCTCTGCAATCCCTCCCAGAATGAGGTATTGCTTTTTGGTTTATTTTTTTTCCCAGGTAGGGGCATTTCTAATGGCTTCCACTTGCTCTTTGCTATCATAAGCCTTTACTCCACATGTCAGGGGCCTGACGTGAGGGTTCTTCCAGTTGCTGAGCATGTCTATCCTAGTTATGAAATCTGTAACTAGGGAAATCACTACAGGATAGGTTTGGGGACCCACTGGACCCACTATGAGATGGACCTAAGCTAAGACTTCATTAATAACCTGACCTCCATATGCCCCCACTCTGAATGGTAGGCCACAGTGACATTCAGGGTCTCATGGAATTATTGTCGGTTCAGAGCCCATGTCCAGCAATCTCTAAAAAGTCTGATTGTTTCCTTTTCCCCAATGAACAGTCACTCTTGTAAAAGGCCATAGATTCCTTTGGGGAAAGCTGGGGAAAAAGTCAATAGTAAAAATTTTCATCAGTGCAATGGTGTCCTTCCTCAAGGGGACACAATCTCCCCTTCATTGGAGGGGTCATGGCTCTTTAAACTTGCTCAAGTCTGGGAATTGATTGAGGGGTTGTGATTCTCTATTCTGGTGATTCAAGTTAGACTACCATTCATTTGACCTAGAATTCTTCAGCTTGTACAGATCAAGTAAATATTTAGTAGATTTTCCATCTATTTCATTCCTAGGGATACCATGACTAAGTAGCCAAAGCCATAAGTCCATATGAGTCAGACTATTCTGATTACTGTTTTGACTCTGCAGTCCATGACAGTAAAAACACCCACCCCGTCTTTGTTGATTGAGTGCTACCATTTGGACCCTGCCACAATGGGGTCTAATCATCCCCATTGCAGTTGGATGTCTTAATTCAGTTAGGGCAGGTCCCACTGTCAAATCTGACTTACATAAAATAGCAATCACGGTAGTCTTCAAGGATACTGGGGCTTCCTTAACAAATTTGTTCCTCAACATTGTGGTAAAAGATGTGTCCTCTGGGCATTCCATGTGTGGGTCTGTGGGTCTAAGCTGATGAACCCACTCTAAAATGCCAATTTCCCTAAGCCTTTGGAACCTCCTTCTATAGTATACCAAAGCAGGTCTGGTACTTCAACTTGATTTAGTACAGGCTTTTTTACCATGTAATCCATGCATCAGTGACTCAACCAAATAAACTATTCCATCCTTTCCTAATCTCTCTGGCTGAATCATTGAATTAAAAATCTGAGTTTTTAGTGTGTCCATCCATATCAATAAACTAAGAATGATCTGACTTCATATTCCTTGCACCATTATCCCACACACTTAATAGCCATTTCCACACATATTTCCCAGGTTTCTGTTTGTACATATTAGAAAAGTCAAGCAGTTCTTTTGGAGTGTCTCATCCTTCCCCCTTGGTTACATTTTGTACTTCACCTTTTGGGGCTTAAGTTAAGTTATAGGTCTAGCAGCAAAAATGGGTGGTGGGGGTGAGTACTGGGAACATTCAGCAATGTCTTGTAAGACATCTACTTCAGGTGATGCCCCAGGCAATGCCCCAGGTACCACCCCAAGTGATATCTCAGACAAAGGCTCTTCAGACATAGCTGGGTTAATTTCATCAAATGGGGGTGGAAAGGATAATGGTTTTAATGGGGAAAGTGGCTTAGCAGACAAAGAAGAAGTGATCTCTTCAGATGGGAGTAAGATGTTGGTTCTGTTGGTAAGCATCATTCCACAAAATGTAGGGGCTCAGTGTCCCCAGATTCCTGATTATCTGCCCATATGACCCCATCCCAAGTTTTAGGATCCGTTTTCTTCCCAAATCAAATTACAATGCCCTCATTTTAACTTCGGACACCATTCAAGGTTAGAAATTCAATCGGCATTGTAATTCAGCCACTCTTATAATAAAACTCTCGGTTTTGTTTTTGGCAATATCAGCTCCATTACTACAAGAAATAAGGTTTTCTTTCAGGTCACAAGTGGCAACTTTGAGGTCTTTAATGCAGTGCTTGAGCTGTGACTCTGAAGCCCTGAGCTCATCTCTGCCTTTTACCACTTTGTCTAGTGAAAGCAGGACCAACCAACAAGCTTTCCTGTTTTTCTCATTCTGATGAAATTGTAGAAAAGTATCAAGCATGATCACCCAGAGCCTTGTTTCTCACCAATAGTTGGTGATATTTTGTATATTAATATTGCCGCCTCAAACCAGGGATTTGTAGCTCCCTTTTTACCACTGAAGGCAGAGTCATCAGTTCCTTTAAGATTAGTCACACTTGAGAACCAATTTAGAAGATTCATCCTTATGATTTTTTCTCTAGAACCACTCTAGGTACCAAATGTCTTAGGCTGAGTTCTCTAGGGAGGAAAAACCAGTGAAGAATATATAAAAAGTGACTATACACGTGGACCTCACCTGATGGAATACACAGGAATCAAATCAGTTACATCTGTGGAAAGATGTAATGGAAAAGCTCAATGTCATCAGCCAGAACAAGACCAGGGCTCAATTGTGGAAGAGACCATCAACTGTTTACATGCAAGCTCAAATTGAAACTGAAGAAAATTAGAACAAGTTCATGAAAGCCAAGGTATAATTTAAATAGATCCCACCTGAATTTAGAGACCATTTCAAAAATAGATTTGATGCATTGAACACTAATTACTGAAGATCAGATGAGTTGAGGAATGACATCAAGGAAATTGCACATAAAAAAGCAAGAGATCACTAGAAAGACAGGAATGAAAGAAAAGACCAAAATGCATGTCAGAAGAGACTCTGAAACTTGCTCTTGAAAGTACAGTAGCTAAAGCAAGCAGAAGAAATAATGAAGTACAAGACCTGAACACAAGATTTCAAAGGGCAGCTCCAGAGGATGAAGTATTGCAATGAAATGTGCAAGAACCTGGAGATAGAAAACCAAAAGGGAGAACACACTGAGCATTTCTCAAGCTAAAAGAACTGAAGAAAAAATTCAAGCCTCAAATTGCAATATTAAAGAATTCTATGGAGCCCTGTTGTCACGGTGGCTAAGAGCTCTGATGCTAACCAAAAGGTGAGCAGTTTGAATCCACCAGCCACTAAGTGGAAACTCTGTGGGCAGTTCTACTCTGTCCTATAGGGTTGCTATGATTTGGAATTGAGTCAACAGCAACAGGTTTGGTTTGGGTTATGGGCAAAATATTGAAGGACACAGGAAGCATCAAAAGAAGATTGAAAGAATACACAGAGTCACTGTACCAAAAAGAATTTGTCGACGTTCAACCATTTCAAAAGGTAGCATATGATCAAGAACCAATGGCACTGAAGAAAGAAGTCCAAGCTACATGAAGACATTGATGAAATACAAGGCTCCAGGAATTGACGGGATGCTAATTGAGATGTTTCAACAAACAGATGCAACGCTGGAAGTGCTCACTCATCTATGCCAAGAAATTTGGAAGACAGCTGCCTGGCCAAGTGACCAGAAGAGATCCATATTTATGCCTATTCCAAAGAAAGGTGATCCAACAGAATGTGGAAATTACTGAATAATATCATTAAACCACATACAAGTAAAATTTTGCTGAAGATCATTCGAAAAAGTGGTTCACCAGTACACTGACAAGGAACCACTAGAAATTCAAGCCAGATAAAGAAGAGGGTGTAGAACAAGGAATATCATTCCTGATGTCATATGGATCTTGGCTGAAAGCAGAGAAAAGCAGAAAGATGTTTACGTGTGTTCTATTGACTATGCAAAGGCATTCGATTGTGTGGATCATAACAAATTATGGATAATGTTGCAAAGAATGGGAATTCAGAATATTTAATTTTGCTCTTGAGGAACCTGTACATAGACCAAGAGGCAGTCGTTTGAACAGAACAAGAGGATACTGTTTGGTTTAAAATCAGGAAAGATATGCATCAGGTTTCAACATACTTATTCAATCTGTACCCTAAGAAGTAATCCAAGAAGCAGGACTAAATGAAGAAGAACATGGTATCTGGATTGGAGGAAGACACATTAACAACCTGTGATATGCTGATGACACAAGATTGCTTGCTAAAAATGAAGAAGACTTGAAGTACCTACTGATGAAGATCAAAGACTACAGCCTTCAGTATGGATTACACCTCAACGTAAAGAAAACAAAAATCCTCACAATTGGATCCATAAGCAACATCATGATGAACAGAGAAAAGATTAAAGTTGTCAAGGATTTCATTTTACTTGGACCACAATCAACACCCATGGAAGCAGCAGTCCAGAAACTAAGCCACATATTGCATCAGGCAGATCATCTGCAAAAGACCTCTTTAAAGTGTTAAAAAGCAAAGACATCACTTTGAGGACTAAGGTGGGCCTGATCCAAGCTGTGGTGTTTTCAATCATCTCATATTCATCCAAAAGCTGGACGATGAATAAGGAAGACCAAGGAAGAATTTATGCCTTTGAATTTTGGTGTTGGCAAAGAATATTGACTATGCCGTGGACTGCCAGAAGAATGAATAAATCTGTCTTGGAAGAAGTACAGCCAGAATGCCCATTAGAAGCAACGATGGTGAGGCTTCATCTCACATACTTTGGACATGTTGTCATAAGGGAACAGTTCCTGAAGAAGGACATTGTGCTTGGTAAAGTAGATGGTCAGTGTCATAGATTGAATTGTGTCCCCCAAAAAATATGTCAACTTGGTTAGCCCATGATTCCCAGTATTGTGTGGTTGTCCTCTATTTTGTGATCGTAATTTAATGTAGAGAGGATTAGGGTGGGATTGTAACACCAGCCTTACTCAGGTCACCTCCCTGATCCAAGGTAAAGCAAGGGGCTTTCCCTATGGTGTGGCCTGCACCACCTTTTATCTCTCAAGAAATAAAAGGAAAGGGAAACCAACAGAAAGTGGGGGACCTCATACCACCAAGAAAACAGCACCAGGAGCAAAGTGCGTCCTTTGCACCTGGGGTCCCTGAGCCTGAGAAGCTCCTTGATCGTGAGAAGTTTGAGGACAATGACCTCCTTCCAGAGCCGACAGAGAAAGAAACCTTCTTCTGGAGTTGACGCCTTGAATTTGGACTTTTAGCCTACTTTACTGTGAAGAAATAAATTTATCTTTGTTAAAGCCATCCACTTGTAGTATTTCTGGTATGACAGCACCAGATGACTATGACAATCAGTAAAAAAGAAGAAAACCCTCAATGAGATGGATTGACACAGTGGCTGCAACAACAGTCTCAAGCATAACAACATTATGAGAGTGCAGCAAGATTAGGCAGTGTTTCGTTCTGTTTTACATAGGGTCTCTATGAGTTGGAAATGATACGACAGCACCTAAGAACAACATGTATACAGAGAAAGAGGGAGAGTGAGAGAGAAATTGAGAAAGAGGGAGAGAGACTTATCTCAAGGAAATTGTTCACATGGTTTTAAAGGCTGCCCAAATCTGTGGGTCAGCCATCAGTCTGGAGTTTTCTCTTGACTTATGCAGTTGCAGGGGCTAAGAAACCAAGATTGTCAGGTCAGATGGCAGGCCACTGGCTCACAGGCTGCTGAGGTGCCAAATCCAAAGATCAACAGGCAATACAGCAGGATGTTGGCTTAAGTCCCACAGACTGGATGTCAAATAATGACAAGCTGGATGCAGGATCCATAGCAAGTGAGCTTTGTTACAGCATCATATATATATTGGATGTAGGCCACACCCCCAAGAAAACTCCCTTTTCAACTGAGTGGCTGCTCACATCAGATCACAGAATTGGGGATGACTATATCAAATCACATAATGGAGGATGACTACATCATTACATAACTGTCAAATCACTGAGAACCATGTCCTAGTCAAGTTAACCACAACCTTAACCATTATACCAATTTTATAATCAAAATATCTAGAAATAGTAGTTTTATCACTCTTTTTTCAGAATCTCATTCCTAAAATATATTTCTCTTGTTTAAATTACATTGGATAATACTTCGCGTATAAGATATCATCATGCTAAGAAACTGTCCATTTTATTGAGTGTTGTCACCAAGAATAGACATTGATACCATATGATCCAAAAATCCCACTCCTAGGAATATATCCTAGAGAAACAAGAGTCATCACATGAATAGACATATGGACACCCATGTTTACTGTAGCACTGTTCACAACAGCAAAAAGATAGAAACAACCTAGATGCCCATCAACAGATGAAGCAGATGAATGGATAAACAAACTGTGGTACATACACACAATGGAGTATTATGCAACGATAAAGAACAATGATGAATCTGTGAAGCATCATAATATGGGTGAATCTGTAGGACATTATGCTGAGTGAAATAAGTCAATCACAAAAGTACAAATATTGTATGAGACCACTACTGTAAAAACTCACGAAGTGTTTACACACAAAAAGAAACAATCTTTGATGGTTATGAGGGAGATAGAGGTGGGGATGGAAAGACACTAAATAGACAGTAGATAAGTGGTAACTTTGGTGAAGGGTAAAACACTACACAATACTGGGGAAGCCAGCAAAACCTGCACAAGGCAAGGTCATCGAAGCTCCATAGACACAATCCAAACTCCCTGAGGGACTGAATTGCTGGGCTGAGGGCTGTGGGGACCATGGTCCTGGGGAACATCTAGTTCAATTGGTGTAACATACTTTATAAAAACAAAGTTCTACATTTTACTTTGGTGAGCAGTGTCTAGGGTCTTAAAGCCTGTGAGCGGCCATCTAGGATACTCCACTAGTCTCACCCCTTCTGAAGCAAGGAGAATGAAGAAAACTAAAGATACAAAGGAAAAATTAGTCCAAAGGACTAAGGCACCACATCTACCATGGCCTTCACCAGACTGATTCTAGTACAACTAGATGGTGCCTGGCTTCCCCCAGTGACTGCTCTGACAGGGATCACAACATAGGGTCCTGGGCAGAGCTGGAGAAAAATGTAGAACAAAATTATAACTCGAAAAGAAAGACCTGACTTGCTGGCCTGACAGAGACTGGAGAAACCCTGAGAGTATGGCCCCAGCACAACCTTTCAGCTCAGCAATGAGGTCACTCCTGAGGTTCACCCTTCAGCCAACAATTGAACACACCCATGAAACCAAACTAGACTAAAGGGGCACACCAGCCCTGGGGCAAGGGGTAGATGACAGGAGGGAACAGGAAAGCTGGTAACAGAGAACCCAAGGTTGAGAAGGGAGAGTGTTGACATGTCGTGGGGCCGTTAATCGATATCATAAAACAATATGTGTACTAGCTGTTTAAAGAGAAACTAGTGCTTTCTGTAAACCTTCATCTAAAGTACAATAATAAATAAATAAAATCTAAAAAAAAGATGTTGAATTTTGTTAAAAGTTATTTTGTAATAAATATAGAAGGTCATATAATTTTTCTTCTTATATATTATATTATTTCTCCTTGGGATAAGTATATTTCTTATTATTGAAATATACTTACATATTTCTGGAATAAACCCCACTTGGCCATGATGTATTACCATTTTTTATTAAATTAGCTGCTGGATTTTTTTGCTAATATTTTACTTAGAATTTTGTCTTCCATTCAAAAATAAATTGCTATGAGCTTTTAAGAAATCCAGTCAAGTTTTACGGGTAATGTGACATAAACCATACTTTGTTTCTTGCCCCTCTACTCAGAGTCCCACTTCTTGATTTGCCAAAGCCTAGCTCTCCTTTTGTTTACCTGTGTTTTATTGAATATGCAAAGGCTTTCAAACTTGGGGATCCTAACAAATTATGGATAATATTGTGAAGAATGAGAACTCCAGAACACTTAATTGTGCTCATGAGGAACCTGTATGTAGATCAAGAGGCAGTTGTTTGGACAGAAAAAGGGGATCCTGAGTAAATTAAAGTCAGGAAAGGTGTCCCCTCTGGGGACCATCTAATAAATCTTTAAGGGCCAAATACTAGTTACTTCTGTTGGTGGACTCTGGCTGGCTAATCCTGCACTATTCTCTTGAGGAGAGCCTTGGCCACCACACAACCTGTGGCCCATCTTGTCCCTGTTGTGGTTGTTAGGTGCTATTGAGTCACTTCCAACTCATAGCAACACTAGGTACAACAGAACAAAACACTGCCCGGTCCTGTGCCATCTTCACAATCGTTGTTATGTTTTAGCCTATTGTTACAGCCATTGTGTCAGCCCATCTCCTTGAGGGCCTTCCTCTATGTCACTGACCGTCTACTTTACCAAACATGATATCCTTCTCCAGGAATTTACCCTCCTCATAACATGTCTAAAGTATGTAAAACCAAGTCTTGCCAGCCTTACTTCCAAGGGGCATGATGGCTGTACTTCTTGCAAGACAGGTTTGTTTGTTCTTTTGGCAGTCCATGGTATACTCAATATTCTTCACCAACACCACAATTCAAAGGCATAGATTCTTCTTTGGTCTTCTTATTCATCATCCAGCTTTCCAATGCATATGTTGTGATTGAAAACACCATCACTTGGATCAGGCACATCTTAGTCTTGAAAGTGACATCTTTGTGTTTTAACACTTTAAAGAGGTCTTTTGCAGCAGATTTGACTAAAGCAATGCACCATTTCATTTCCTGACTGCTGTTTTCATGGAGGTTGATTGTGGATCAAAGTAAAATGACATTCTTGAAAACTTTAATCTTTTCTCCATTTACCATGGTGTTGCTTATTGGTCCAGTTGTGAGGATTTTTATTTTCTTTATGTTGAGGTATGACCCATACTGAAGGCTGTAGTCTTTGATCTTTGTCAGTAAGTACTTCAAGTCCTCTTCACTTTCATCAAGCAAGGTTGTGTCATCTGCATAACACAGTTTGGTAATGAGTCTCCTTCCCATCCTGATTCCATGGTCTTCTTCATATAGTCCAGCTTCTCGGATTGTTTGTTCAGCATACACATTGAGTAGGTGTGGTGAAAGGTTACAACCCTGAAACATACCTTTCCTGACTTTAAACGACACAGTATCCCCTTTTTGTGCCCAAATAACTGCATCTTGATCTCTGTACAGGCTCCTCACGAGCACAATTAAGTGTCCTGGAATTCCCGTCCATTCCAATGTTATCCATGGTTTGTTATGATCCACACAGTCGAATGCCTTTGCATAATCAATAAAACACAGGTAAACATCTTTCTGCTTTTCTCTGCTTTTAGCCAGGATCCATTGGACATCAGCAATGATATCCTTTGTTCCACATCCTCTTCTGAATTCAGCTTTAATTTCTGGCAGTTCCCTGTGGATGTACTTTTGCAGCCGTTTTTGAATGCTCTTCAGCAAAATTTTTACTTGCATGTGATATTAATGATAGTGTTAGATAATTTTTGTATTAGGTGGGATCACCTTTCTTTGGGATAGGCATAAATATAAATGGCTTCCAACCACCCACTTGGCCAGGTAGCTTTCTTCCAAATTTCATGGCATAGACGAGTGAGCACCTCCAGTGCAGCATCCATTTGTTGAAACATCTCAATTGGTATTCCGTCAATTCCTGGAGCCTTGTTTTTCCTCAATGTCTTCAGTGCAGCTTGGACTTCTTCCTTCAGTACCATCGGTTCCTGATCATATGCTACCTCCTGAAATGATTGAAAGTTGACCAATTTTTTGGTATGTGACACTGTGTATTCTTTTCATCTTCTTTTGATGCTTCCTGCATCGTTTAATATTTTCTCTGTAGAATCCTTCAATATCACAACTGGAGGTTGAACTTTTCCTTCAGTTCTTTTAGCTTGAGAAATGCCAAGCCTGTTCTTTCCTTTTGGTTTTCTATCTCTAGGTCTTTGCACATGTCGTTATAATATTTTACTTTGTCTTCTTGAGTCACCATTTAAAATCTCCTGTTCAGCTCTTTTACTTCATCATTTCTTCTGCTTTCTTTAGCTACTCTACATTGAAGAGCAAATTTCAGAGTCTCTTCTGACATCCATTTTGGTCTTTTCTTTCTTTCCTGTCTTTTTAATGACTTCTTGCTTTCTTCATATATGATGTCCTTCCACAATTCATCTTGTCTTTGGTCATTAGTGATCACCATATCAAATCTATTCTTGAGATGGTCTCTAATTCAGGTGGGATATACTCAACTTTGGCTTTCATGGACTTGTTCTAATTTTCTTCAGTTTCAGCTCGAACTTGCATATGAGCAATTGATGGTCTGTTCCACAGTTGGCCCCGGGTCTTGCTCTGACTGATGATATTGAGTTTTTCCATTGTCTCTTTCCACAGATGTAGTCGATTTGATTCCTGTGTATTCCATCAGGTGAGGTCCATGTATATAATTCACTGTTTATATTGCTGAAAAAAGGTATTTGCAATGAAGAAGTTGTTGGTCTTGAAAAATTCTATCAAGCCCCCATGTTTGTTTACTGTGGGAGCTTGCATGTTGCTATGATGCTGGAAGCTTTGCCTCCAGCATTGAAATACCAGCAGGGTCACCCATGTTGGCAGCTTTCAGGTGAGCTTCTGGACTAAGACAGACTAGGAAGAAGGACCTGGCGGTCTACTTCTGAAAAGAATTAGCCAGTGAAAATCTTATGAATAGCAGCAGAACATTGTCTGACATAGTGCAGGAAGATGAGCCCCTCAGGTTGAAAGGAACTCAAAAGACAACTCGGGAGGAGCTGCCTCCTCCAAGTAGAGTCAACCTTAATGATGTGGATGGAGTCAAGCTTTCAGGATCTTTATTTGCTGAAGTCGCACCACTTAAAATGAAAAGAAATAGCTGCAAACATCCATTAATAATAGGAACATGGGATTATGAATATGAATCTAGGAAAATTAGAAATCATCAAAATGAAATGGAATGCATAAACATCGACATGCTAGGCATTAGTGAGCTGAAATGGACTGGTATTAGTCATTTTGAATCGGACAATAGTATTGTCTACTATGGCAGGAATGACAGCTTGAAGAGGAATGGCGTTGCTTTCATCATCAAAAAGAATATTTCAAGATCTATCCTGAAGTACCCTGCTGTCTGTAATTGGGTAATATTCATATGACTATTAGTCAAATTTATGCATCAACCACTAAGGCCAAAGATGAAGATATTGAAAATTTTTACCAACTTCTGCAGTCGGTAATTGATCAAACATGCAATCAGGATGCACTGATAATTCCTGGTGATTGGAATGGGAAAGTTAAAAATAAAGAAGGATCAGTAGTTGGAAAATATGGCCTTGCTGATAGAAACGATGCTGGAGATCTTGTCCCTAGAGATGCTTACTGCTTCCTATCTGGGCCATTCTCTCATGAACAAGTACCAGGTACAAAGAATGGACTGTGCTAAGGACAGTGGACAAGACAAAGAGAACATAGCTACTGCCTTCAAAGAACTTAAAAGCTAGATGGATAGAGAGGCCAAGTGAGGAGTGTGTGTGTGTGTGCACGCGTGTGTGTGTGTGTGTTAGGGGAGGAGAAAGACGAGTGTAGTGAATCAGCCACAAGCATTAGTAAAAAGATAGCTACATGTCTTAGCAGCCAAAGGGGTAGCACAAAAGGTTTCTAAAATAGATGAGAAAGTAGTGAGGAGAAACTTCCTGGAGGACATGCTTCAGAATTGGTCTTTGAAGATTAAAAAGATATGTTTGGGCCAGAAGGAGAGTTTCTTCTGTGGGAAGAAATGGCATGAGTGAAACAGTTAGAGGCAGAAATATGTGAAGCATATTATTCTGGCTACAGTGAAGGTTTCATGGTGGCAGCAGGAACAGAAAAAAGCCTAGAAATGTAGTTTGAATCCAGATTATAGAAGAATTTGAATGCCTGGATAAGGGATCTAGCATTTATCCCATAACTAATAGAAGACTTTCACTGAAAGCAGATTCTGTTAGTAGTTAAATAAAGAGGATAATAAAAGAGGAGATCAGATAAGGAGAGAATAAAAAGGTTCAGAATAAAGTGGGTAAGTAGTAGGAAGACAGATAAAAGAAAGAAAAATGTCAACACTGCAGTTTTTCTAGTCTCCTCATTTGCATATCATGGGGGTACATAAAATGATTAGATGCTATATGAAATCAGTGATGCAATCCATACTTATGGAGATATGTTCTGTAAAGTGTAGCAGGTACTCAAATTACACAAACCCTCCAGGAAAACTGCTTTATGACCGTATGTGCATGTGCGTATGTGTGTGTGTGTGTGTTAAACTAGTACTCCGGAGTAGGAGCTTTTGTATATGAACAGTTTTGTATATAAAGCAGATGTTTGCTATTGTTATTGCTTGAGTGAGACATCAGTACATCACAGACATTTCCCTGTCATCCAGAGTTATGTGACTCTTTCAATTGTTTGGTAATTGTGTGCAGCAGCAAGTGTTTCTGAGCTGAGTTCAGTCCTTACATGGATTTTCTATTAGATGTCCTGGTGAGCTCACCAGTAGGTTTTATAATAAAAAGTGGCATAATAAAATTTTCAATTAATTGAAAGTACCAATGCACCAAACTTGCATGGTAATTGTATTGTTTATTGCCACGACGACAAAGTCCCCCAAAATTTAGTGATTTACAGCAGCAATAAGCATTAGTTCACAGATTTTCCTTAGGTCAGGATCCACGAAAGAATTAATTGGGAGGTTCTAGCTAGAAGTCCCTCAGTCAAGATGCTGGCTGGGACTATAATCATCTGAAAGCCTGACTGAACTGGAGGATCTGCTCCCAAGATGGCTCATTTATATGGCAGGCAGGTTGGTGCTGGCTGTTGGCAGGAGTCCTTTTCATAGGGCTGCTTAACTGTACTCATGACATGGTGACTAGATTCTCCTAAAGCGAATGATCCAGGAGATCAAGGCAGAAGCCCCCGTGCTTTTTATGATGTAGCCATGAAAGTCCCACATCATCTTCTTTGCAATACTCTATTGGTTACAAAGGTCAGCACTATTCAGTGTGGGAAGGGACTACACGAGGTATGAATATCAAGAGGCAAGGCTCATTGGGAGCCATTCTGGAGTCTGGTTACTACAGTAATTGCATCATAAAATGGTGCTCTTAAAAATGTTTTTTTTCTTAGCTAAGTTTCTACAGTAAAAAAAAAATTAAGTCACATTAAGATGTGATAGATTAATGTGTTTAAAAATAATTTGTCTAGTCAGTATTTAAAAAGAAAAAGGATTTTGTAATAACCACAAATCCAAACTATACAATTGCAGTTGTAGAATGGTATCTTTTTTGAAGTTTGCTATTTATTTTAAACATCTTTTAAGTGGGTTTATAGTTACATGTTGACTTGCAATAGGAATCCCTTTACAAATCCATATTAATAAGTTTTAGACTTCAATTTTTAGCAATATGGTGGACTAGTGTGTCAGAGAAACCCCTTCTAGCACAGCTCATGTTAAAATGATGAGTAATAAGTGTTTTAATGCATGATTGAGTTAGTGACTAAATTAGAGAATTTTTGGAAGCCATAAGCCACAAGAAACTACAAATCCACAGGGGTAAGTGTTCTCTTAAGAGGACCTGGCAATTCCTGGTAGTCTAGAGCTAGGGTTTTAATAGACTACTTGCACTTGGAGTGGTGAAGGGAAGTAGAAGGGAGCTCTCCATTTAAAGGCAGAAAACCCAAAGGTTTACACCATCAGTGACTACACAAAAAAACTCCATGCTGCCAAAGAAGACATTGCTCCTTTTCATTGGCTCTGAGGAGGCAGTAGGAAATGCCTTTCCTGCAATTCTCTAGTCACCTTGCCCAACAGGTTTGGGTCCTGAAACTACACTCCCTATGTAGCTCCCAAAACTCCAGACCAAAAGTTGAATTTAAAGCAGCCCCAAGTTGATAGTGCTCCCAGGTGCCTGCAGAATTGAACAGTAAATCTCTCTGGGAGAATGTACTTTTAACACACATGCTTCCCACTAATGAAAATCTAAGGAAAAAGAGATTCCAATAAGAAAGAACTCGCTGAATACTTGAGGAAACAAACTTTCCTGAGCAAGCGTTGGCTGAAACAACAAACTACAGATGAAGATCCTCAAAGAACATAGGCTTTGGAATTATCAGATATAGAGTATAAAATAAGTATGTTTAATAGGTTTAAGTAAGTAAAAGAAGAAATTTTAAGTATTATCAAGAAAAAGAGACTATCAAAATTGACCAGAAAGATTTGAAAATGTAAAAATAGAAAGATATCATAATTGAAATTAGAAGTTCAGAACAACAAATTAAATAGCAGATAAAGACAGTGAAAGAGAGTTCTAGTAAAGTAGAGGATAGGCGTGAAGAAACTGTATGAAATGAAGTACAGGTGGACAGCAAGATGGAAAATAAGACAGACATAGAGGATAAAACGAGAAGGTCCGATGTTCATCCTGCTAGAGTTCCAGAAGGAGATCACAATGAAAATAGGAGGGAGGCAATATTCAAGCAGATGATGACAGAATTAGTGAAAGAGGCCAACTCTCAGATTAAGGAAATACAATAAGTCTCAAGCAGGATAAATAAAAATACGCAAAAAAGGAAAAGTTCTCAATACAAAAGATTAAACACAAAAGGAAAAAAAAAGCTCACAAACAGAAAAAGTAGGACAAATAGAAAATTAGAGAGTAGAGGTTAAATCCAAATATGTTTCTAATTATATGCAGCAAAACTGGATTAAACTCTCTAGTGAAAAGGCAAAGATTGTCAGACTGAACAACAGCCAAAAAAGCCTAATCATACATTGTTTAAATGTAAATATGTTTCAGATGTGTCTGAAACATAACAACATGAAAAAATGAGAATAAAGTGAAGGAAAAAGATTTACCAGGTGGAAGAAAGCTGATATGGCTCTATCTTCAGCATGGCTGGAGGTAAAGAAGGTCATCACATACTGATGAAAGATTCAATTCTCCAGAAGATGATCGAGTGGCCAGATTTAGCAAATAAAAATACAAGACACCCAGTTAAATTTCAATTTTAGATAAACAACAGTTTTCTAAATCTAAGCATGTCTCAAATATTGCATGAGACATACCAAAATATTTGTTTACCCTAAATTCAAATTACCTGGGTATGCTGTATTTTATCTTGCAACACTAGAAGACAAATATATCTCCATAATGTCTCAAAATACATCAGGAAAAACATGCTTCCCTGGGTGGGGCAAATGGTTAAGTTGCTCAGCTGCTAACCAAAAGGTTGGCAAATCAAACCCACCCAGTGTCATATCATAAGAAAGGCGTGAAGATTTGTTTCCAAAATGTCACAGTCATGAAAACCCTATGGAGCACAGTTACGTTCTGTAACACACGGAGTTGCTATGAGTTGGAATTGACTCAACAGCAACTGGCTATAAGGAGAAATTGATAAATCTTACAAAAATTTTAACACACTCCTCAGTAATTGACAAATACAAAGGCTTATTCTAATGGGTAATGTTGTACACAAAAATAAGATAGAATATACATTTTTTTGTAAACGAAAATAGATCACCTATCAGGCCTTATAATAAATCTTGATAAATTTAAATCTTTTTCTGTTATTAATGATTTCCAAATTATTTAGATTGTAATCAGAAATTGATTGAAATGTCTTTTACAAAATATATCCTCTGATTACAATGCAAATAAAGTAGAAATCATCAATAATAGAAAAAAAACATAATTTGGAAATAAAAATAGAGCCTAAAATTTCAAATACCCATGCCTAAAAGATGAAAATTATAAGGGAAATTAAAAAATACTTGGAACCAAATGATTAGAAACCCACATAATAAAACTTGTGGGACATAACTAAAACAGTATTTAAAAAGAGATTTATGTCTTTAAATGTTTATATTAGAAAAGAAGAAAGGCTAAAAATAACTGAGGTAAGCATTCAACTTAAAAAGTTAGAAAAATAACAACAGATTACACCCAAAGAAAGCAGAAGGAAAGAAATAATAAACCTAAAAGTGGAATGGAATAAAATCGAAATTAAAGATATAACAGATTGGATAAACAAGGTCAAAAGGTGGTCCTAAGAAAGACTAACAAAATTGACAAAGAGAAAGAGCATAAACAAAAATTATTTAGAAGTGAAACAGAGACTATAACTCTTGAGAGAGAAAAGGCTAAAAAAATAGTTTAAAAGTATATGGCAATAAACTTGAAAACTTAGCAGAAATGAAAAAATTCCTGGAACAATATAACTTTTAGATACCGAAAAAAAGAAAATATTTGAACTGTCTTATATTGGCATATTTTATATGAAAATTGACCAATAGTGAGAATTTTTTTCTGCTAAGTAAAAAATAGAAGGAACTATTTTTTTTTTCTACTAAGTGAAAAATTGTCTTGGAAGAAGTGCGGCTAGGATGCTCCTTAGAGGCAAGGATGGTGAGACTGCGTCTTACATACTTTGGACATGTTGTCAGGAAGGATGAATCCCTGGAGAAGGACATCATGCTTGGCAGAGTACAGGGTCAGTGGAAAAAAGGAAGACCCTCAATGAGATTGATTGCCATGGTGGCTGCAACAATGAGCTCAAGCATAACAACAATTGTGAGGATGGCACAGGACTGGGCAGTGTTTCATTCTGTTGTGCATAGGGTCCCTATGAGTCAGAGCCAACTCGATGGCACCTAACAACAACAAGTAAAAAAGAGGCCTAGAAGATTTATGGAGAAAAATTCCAGCATTACTCATCCTTTTTCAGAGGATAGTAAAAGAGGCAATACTCCCCAACTTTGACACCAAAATAAGACAAAGAAAATATGACAAAGAAAAGTTACAGGTCATATTCATTCGCTCATAAAACATTTGCAAATTTAAGCAACCCGAATATATTAGAGAATAAAAATGATGGTATACAACGAATAACTTGGGTTTAATCAAGAAATGGAAGGTTGATTCAACATTAGAAAGTCTATTAGTATAATCCACTGCATTAACAGAATAAATAATGATTAAATATATAATAATCACAATAAACCCACAGTGACCCTATACAACAGAGTGGAACTGCCACACAGGGTTTCCAAGAAGTGGCTGGTGATTTGAACTGCCTGCCTTTTGGTTAGCAGCCATAGCTCCTAACTAACCACTGAGCCACCAGCCTTCGATAATCACAATAGTGACCAAATGTATGATAAAATTCTTGGTCAATTGTGCCTGATAAAAATCTTAAAAAATTAGGAGTAAAAGAAACACGAAAAAGGGTTCCTGCAAAAAACTGACTGCAAAACTGATACTTAAAGGTAATATAATAAAAGCATTTCCATTAAGAGAGTAGTAGCTATTTTTAGTTAGTATTTTACTGGATTTCTTAGAAAAAGAAATAAAATATATAAGAATTGAAAATATAGAAACTCCAGTGCCTTTATTCACAGAAACTATCATTACATACATTAACATTTCTGGGGAATTATTTTAATTATATTTATCATTAGAATTTTGCTGCATTCATTGCCAAAAAGAACATTTCAAGATCTATCCTGAAGTGCAACGCTGTCAGTGATGGGATAATATCCATAAGCCTACAAGGAAGACCAATTAATACGATTATTCAAATTTACACATAAACCGCTAATGACAAAGCTGAAGAAATTGAAGATTTTTACCAAATTCTGCAGTCTAAAATTGATCAAACATGTAATCAAGATGCATTGATAATTATTGGAGATTGGAAGGTGAAAGCTGGAAACACAGAAGAAGGGTCAGTAGTTGGAAAATATGGCCTTCGCGATAGAAACAATGCCAAAGATTGCATGAAAGTATTTTGCAAGATCAATGACCTATTCATTGGAAATACCTTTTTTTTTTTTTTAACAATATAAATGGATACTATACATGTGGGTCTGGCCAGATAAAATGCACAGGAGTCAAATCGACTGCACCTGTGGAAAGAGACATTGGAGGTCAATATCATCAGTCAGAATAAGGTCAGGGACCGACTGTGAAATTGGTCATATGTGAGTTGCTTGTGTGCAAGTTTGAGTTGAAACTGAAGAAAATTAAAACCAGTCCATGAGAGTAAAAGTACAACTTTGAGTATATCCCACCTGAATTTAGAGACCATCTCAAGAATAGATTTGACACATTGAACACTAATGATAGAAGACCAGATGAGTTGTGGAATAACATCAAGGATATCAAACATGAAGAAAGAAACGGGTCATTAAAAAGACAGAAAAGAAAGAAAAGGCCAAAATGCAATTCAGAAGAGACTCCGAAAGTTGCTCTTGAAAGTAGAGTACTTAAAGTGAACTGAAGAAATGATGAAATAAAGGAGCTGAACAGAAGATTTCAAAGGTCAGCTTGAGAAGACAAAGTAAAGCATTATAATGAAATGTGCGAAGAATTATTGAAATACGTTAAAGGCATATATATATATATCCCACGTGTCTGTCAGTTTGTCGTATTGTGGGGGCTTTCATGTTGCTGTGATGCTGGAAGCTATGCCACCGGTATTCAGATACCAGCAGGGTCTCCCATGGAAGACAGGTTTCAGCTGAGCTTCCAGACTAAGACAGGCTAGGAAGAAGGACCCGGCAGTCTACTTCTGAAAAGCATTAGCCAGTGAAAACCTTGTGAACAGCAGTGGAACATTGTCTGATATAGTGCTGGAAGATGAGCCCCCCAGACTGGAAGGCACTCAAAAGCTGACTGAAGAAGAAACAGCTGCAAACATCCATTAATAACTGGAACTTGAAATGCACTAAGTATGAATCTAGGAAAATTGGAAATATTCAAAAATGAAATGGAACACATAAACATCGATATCCTAGGCACTAGTGAGCTGAAATGGACTGGTATTGGCCATTTTGAATTGGACAATCATATAGTCTACTAGGCTGGGAGTGAAAACTTGAAGAGGAATGGTGTTGCATTCATCATCAAAAAGAATATTTCAAGATTTATCCTGAAATACAATGCTGTCAGTGATAGGATAATATCCTTACATCTACAAGGAAGGCTAGTTAATACGACTATTATTTAAATTTATGCACCAACCACTAGGGCCAAAGATGAAGAAATAGAAGGTTTTTAGCAGCTGCTTCAGTCTGAAATTGATAGAACATGCAATCAAGATGCATTGACAATTACTGGTGATTGAAATGCGAAAGTTGGAAACAAAGAAGAAGGATTGGTAGTCGGAAAATATGGCCATGGCGATAGAAACAATGCCAGAGATCGAATGATAAAATTTTGCAAGACCAACAACTTCTTCATTGCAAATACCTACTTTCACCAGCATAAATGGTAACTATACACATGGATCTCACCAGATGGAACACACAGAAATCAAATTGACCACATCTGTGGAAAAAGACGATGGAAAAGCTCAATATCATGTGAGAACAAGGCCAGGGGCCGACTGTGGAACAGACCATCAATTGCTCATATGCTAGTTCAAGCTGAAACTGAAGAAAATCAGAGCAAGTCCACGAGAGCCAAAATTTGACCTTGAGTATATCCCACCTGAATTTAGAGACCATCTCAAGAATAGATTTGACGCATTGAACACTAGTGACCGAAGACCAGAGAAGTTCTGGAATGACATCAAGGACATCATACATGAAGGAGGCAAGAAGTCATTGAAAAGACAGGAAAGAAAAGACCAAGATGGATGTCAGAGGAGGCTCTGAAACTTGCTCTTGAATGTCAAGTAGCCAAAGCAAAAGGAAGAATTGATGAAGTAAAAGAACTGAACAGAAGATTTCAAAGGGTGGCTTGAGAAGACAAAGTAAAGTATTATAATGACATGTGCAAAGAGCTGGAAATGGAAAACCAAAAGGGAAGAACATGCTTGGTGTTTCTCATGCTGAAATAACTGAAGAAAAAATTGAAACCTTGAGTTGCAATCGTGAAGGATTCTGTGGGGAAAATATTAAACGATGCAGGAAGCATCAAAAGAAGATGGAAGGAATACACAAAGTCATTATACCAAAAAGAATTAGTCAATGTTCAACATTTCAAGAGGTAGCCTATGATCAGGAACCGATGGTACTGAAGGCACTGGCAAAAAACA
The DNA here is from genome assembly GCF_024166365.1 of Elephas maximus indicus. Taxonomy (NCBI): domain Eukaryota; kingdom Metazoa; phylum Chordata; class Mammalia; order Proboscidea; family Elephantidae; genus Elephas; species Elephas maximus. The sequence goes on from NC_064822.1 coordinate 123,674,397, forward strand.
AGGCTCCAGGAATTGATGGAATATCAATTAAGATGTTTCAGCAAACAGATGCAGCACTGGAGGTGCTCACTCATCTATGCCAAGAAATATGGAAGACAGCTTCCTGGCCAACTGACTGGAAGAGATCCATATTTATGCCTATTCCCAAGAAAAGGTGATCCAATCGAATGTGGAAATTATAGAACAATATCATTAATATCACATGCAAGCAAAATTTTGCTGAAGATCATTCAAAAATGGCTGCAGCAATATATCGACAGGGAACTGCCAGAAATTTGGGCCAGTTTCAGAAGAGGACGTGGAACCAGGAATATCATTGCTGATGTGAGATGGATCGTGGCTGAAAGCAGAGAATACCAGAAGTATGTTTAAAAAAAAAACAGAAGGATGTTTACCTGTGTTTTATTGACTATGCAAAGGCATCCGACTGTGTGGATCATAACAAATTATGGATAACACTGCAAAGAATGGGAATTCCAGAACACTTAATTGTGCCTATGAGGAACATTTACATAGATCAAGAGGCAGTTGTTCAGACAAAAAAAGGGGATACTGATTGGTTTAAAGTCAGGAAAGGTGTGTGTCAGGGTTGTATTCTTTCACCATACCTATTTAATCTGTATGCTGAAAAAATAATCCAAGAAGCTGGACTTTATGAAGAAGAATGGGGCATCAGGATTGGAGGAAGACTCATTAACAACCTGTGTTATGCAGATGACACAACCTTACTTGCTGAAAGTGAAAAGGACTTGAAGCACTTACTGATGAAGATCAAAGACCACAGCCTTCAGTATGGATTGTACCTCAACATAAAGAAAACAAAACTCCTCACAACTGGACCAATGAGCAACATCCTGATAAACGGAGAAAAGATTGAAGTTGTCAAGGATTTCATTTTACTTGGATCCACAATCAACAGCCATGGAAGCAGCAGTCAAGAAATCGAACGACACATTGCATTGGGTAAATCTTCTGCAAAGGACCTCTTTAAAGTGTTGAAGAGCAAAGATGTCACCTTGAAAACTAAGGTGCACGTGACCCAAGCCATGGTATTTTCAATTGCATCATATGCATGTGAAAGCTGGACAATAAATAAGGAAGACCGAAGAAGTACTGACGCCTTTGAATGGTGGTGTTGGCAAAGAATATTGAATATACCATGAACTGCAAAAGAACGCACAAATCTGTTTTAGAAGAAGTACAACCAGAATGCTCCTTAGAAGCAAGGATGGTGAGACTTCGTCTTCCATACTCTGGACATGTTGTCAGGAGGAATCAGTCCCTGGAGAAGGACATCATGCTTGGCAGAGTACAGGGTAAGTGGAAAAGAGGAAGACCCTCAACGAGGTGGATCGACACAGTAGCTGCAACAATGTGCTCAAGCATAACAACGATTGTAAGGATGGCTCAGGACCGGGCAGTGTTTCATTCTGTTGTGCATAGGGTCGCTATGAGTCGGAACCGAGTTGACAGCACCTAACAACAACAAAAAACAAATATATATATATACCAAAAACCAAACCAAACCCTTTGCCACTGAGTTGATTCCAACTCATAGCAACCCTAGAGGACAGAGTAGAACCGCCCCATAGCATTTCCAAGCAATGAGCTATTAGTTTGATTTCTAATAACCTGATATTTAATGTTGTTTTAAATTTGCTGTGCTGATAGAAAATTAGATGTAGCAGCTTGTCCCGGATGTCTGAGTAAATTAGTGATTCAGCTTGTAACCAGAATTATAGTTTCATCTTCCCATGTCCTTTTATTTAGACCACACCATTTTCCAACAAGCTATTAATTTTGGTAGCTTTCAGTTTTCTTAATAGGATATTTTTAAAAGTATCTGTGTTCAAAGGTGTTGTTGGCTCTATCCACAGCTTTGATTTCATCACTTAGGGTGAAAATGGTATATGCTTTCAGCTTCCTTAACATATTCTGAATTCTTTCCCTTAAACGCAGAGTGAAACCAGCAAGAAAAACAGATGCTTAATTGAGCCAGGCAGTAACCACAATCTGGCAGAGCATGAGCATTTAGTAGAACCAGTCTTCAATTAGCCATGCCCAATCAGAAATAGGAAACAAAAAATAACATTTACTGATCATCTACTATGTACCAGGTGCTTTTTTTTTTTTTAATCCTTACAACACCACAAGGCAGATATTATTTTCTCTGGTTTATTGAAGAAGCAGAGATACAGAAAGATAAATATTATTTCTCTCTATAATCCCACACGTAGTCAAGATGGGATCTGAAACAAGGTCACCGTTGTTCAATCCTCATGCTCTTTCCTCCATACCACGCTGACGAACACAAGGGCCTCCGTGTGAGGGTCTTCCTCTTCAGGCCATTTGGTGTTAAGAAGAGTATGCAGCCTCTCTTAAAAGGCAAGCAGAACAGAACTCTTCCCCAAGCAGATTAACTTATTATGAACTGCCAGTTTTAAGGCCGTTTATGTACCATGGAATGTAAAACTGTCAAAATTTAACCTATAATACAGTACTTTTCAAATCAATTTAAAGCTATTATCAGTCACTTTTTCTAACCCTGGGTCAGCACCACAGTTTTGGTAGCAACAAAACCCGACAGATGAGGTGGGACCAAGATTGGGAATGGAACTAGACAGGTGGGTGGGCATAATAATTAATGCAGTACACAAACTAGGGAAAATGACCAGTTTGTGGAGCTAAGGTGTGAAGTTATCAAGAGCCCTAAAGGCAAGCCTAGCTACCAGATTAACCTGGAAGAAGCAGAAATGTTTATAATTTGACTACTTGGCTTCTGGCAAGGACAAAAGAGATCTAAACTGAGTAGGGAACACAGGCTACAGAAAGGTCATGGAGTAAGAACCGGAGTCAGTGTCCCGGCAGGGCAGCTGACACAGGAAGAGGTCCAATCCAAGCATAAGGCTTGGTCTAGAGATGGACATGATAAAACAGGAAAGGGAGCTCAGCTGGGAAAAGATGCACTGGATCTCAGCAAAGGGATATTTGTCTACACGAATCCATAATCTAGATGTCGATCTTTGGAAAGGATATCTTTGTCTTCTGAATTGATTTGCAGCAGCTTTTCTCTTATGGGCAGGCATGGGCAAGATTCAGATACTCTTTTTTTGAATTTTGAGGAACTATACAATCATTCACATCTTTTTTTAAGTTTGATAGCTAAAGTTTTTTTTCTCCTATTTAAATAATTACAATGGCTGTAATTCTCTATGCATTGCAAATATTGACATTTTAAAATAAAATAGTTACATCACATTTTTACATGCAGCCAATGGAATCTAAACAAATTGATATCCTTTGTAATCTATTTTAAGAATATGCAAATGACTTCTGCTTTTAGAGTCAGAAATTTGATATTGCTCCTTTTCTCTTCAAGCATGTATTTTCATTCAACTTCCACCAGACAATTTTGTATTACATATTTGAAACTATTTCTATTACTTACTCCATCATACACTTCTGCAAATAAATATGCATATAAATTGAGACTAAAATGTTTTAAAGCCTTATTTGACAATGTTGTTGTTGTTAGGTGCTATCCAGTCAGTTCCAACTCATAGCAACCCTATGAACAACAGAATGAAACACTGCCCGGTCCTGCACCATTCTCACAATTGTTGTTATCCTTGAGCTCATTGTTGCAGCCACTGTATCAGTCCATCTTGTTGAGGGTTTTCCCCTTTTTCGCTAACCCTCTATTTTACCAAGCATGAAATTCATCTCCAGGGACTGATCTCTCCTGATAACATGTCCAAAATATGTGAGACGTAATCTCACCATCCTTGCTTCTAAGGGATATTCTGGTTGTACTTCTTCCAGGACATATTTGTTAGTTGTTTTGCCAGTCCATAGCATATTTAATATTCTTCACAACACCACAATTCAAAGGCGGCAATTCTTCTTCAGTCTTCTTTATTCATCATCCGGCTTTTGCATGCGTATGAGGTGATTGAAAACACCATGGCTTGAATCAGGCACCATGGTTTTCAAGGTGATATCTTTGCTATTTAACACTTTAAAGGGGACTTTTGTAGCAGATTTGCTCAATGCAATGCATCTTTTGATTTCTTGACTGATGCTTCCCTGAATGTTAATTGTGGATGCAAGTAAAATGATATCCTTGACAACTTCAATCTTTTCTCTGTTTATCGTGATGTTGCTTATTGGTCGAGGTAGGACAGTTTTTGTTTTCTGTATGTTGAGGTGTAATCCATACTGAAGGCTGTGGTCATGGATCTTTATAAGTAAGTGCTTCAAGTCCTCTTTGCTTTCAGCAACAAATGTTGTGCCATCTGCATGACGCAGGTTGTTAAGGAGTCTTCCTCCAATCCTCATGCCCCTTTCTTCTTCACATAGTCCAGCTTCTCGGATTATTTGCTCAGCACACAGATTGAATAAGTATGGTGAGAGGATACGACCCTGATGTACACCTTTCCTGACTTTAAACCATGCAGTATCCCCTTGTTCTGTTTGAATGACTGCCTCTTGGTCTGCGTACAGGTTCATTATGAGCACAATTAATTGTTCTGGAATTCCCATTCTTCTCAATGTCACCCATAATTTGTTATGATCCACACAGTCAAATGCCTTTGCATAGTCAATAAAACACAGGTAAACATCCTTCTGGTATTCTCTGCTTTCAGCCAGGATCCATCTGACATCAGCAACAATATCCTTGGTTCCATGTCCTCTTCTGAATCCGGTTTTAATTTCTGGCAGTTCCCTGTCGATATACTGCTGCATCTGCTTTTGAATATCTTCAGCAAAATTTTACTTGCATGTAGTATTAATGATATTTTTGATAATTTCCACATTCCATTGGATCACCTTTCTTGGGAATAGGTATAAATATAGATTTCTTCCAGTCAGTTGGCCAGGTAGCTGTCTTCCAAATTTCTTGGCATAGATGAGTGAGCACTTCCACACTGCATCTGTTTGTTGAAACACTCAATTGGTGTTCCATCAATTCCTGGAGGCTTGTTTTTCACCAATGCCTCAATGCAGCTTTGATTTCTTCCTTCAGTACCGTAGGTTACTGATCATATGCTACCTTCTGAAATGGTTGAATGTTGACCAATTCTTTTTGGTATAGTGACACTATGTATTCCTTCCATCTTGTATGGATGCTTCCTGCTTTGCTTAATATTTTCCTCATAGAACCCTTCAATATTGCAAATTGAGGCTTAAATTTTTTCTTCAGCTCTTTCACCTTTAGAAATGTTGAGCGTGTTCTTCCCTTTTGGTTTATCTCCAGGTCTTTGCACATGTCATTATAATAGTTTACTTTGTCTTCTCAAGCCATCCTTTGAAATCTTCTGTTCAGTTCTTTTACTTCATCATTTCTCTTTTCCCTAGCTATTCTACATTTTACACTATTTGACTATAGTATAAAATTTATTCTGGGTTCAGTTATAATTACAATTATTATTAACAAATTGATCATAAAATATATCACAAAAAATTTTTTAAATATATCACAAATTTTTATAATTACTAACTATAGTAAAATTTCATTAGACTACATGTCATAATTAGATAAATGTGCTTTCTCAATAGTTCTTGTATTTTTGGATGTTACTTATTGCTCAAATCAGATAGGATTTAGCATGAATTATACTGTAATATTTCATATTTTGAAGATTGGGAAACCTTATTCAAGCAAAAAATTAATGAAAATGAAAGAAATTTTGTGTATCAGTGTCACTCAATTTTTAATAAATATTTTTGACATAATGGCAAAAATAATGTATTGATATACTAACAAAAATATACTTAAACAATCTATTGTTTAAATTGAGTCTTTCTTAAATTTTGTTGAGACAAAGATACTATTGACTCGCAAAAATATTTAATAGCCAATTTTTTGAGTCATTCCTTTTCCAAACACTGACATTAATGTTTCCAAGTGATGCTTTGTTTGACACTATGAAAGAATATAACATGGTAAAATTAGGGATTAATGAGAAGTATATCTTTTATTAAGTGAGAAAAGGGCAATTATAAAAATAGAGATAAGAAAGAAGAATTTGATTGCTCCTCGTTCAGAGGTGGATTTTCAAGGAGATACCAGACTTAGGAAAAAGACATATGAAAAGTGAAGATTTGGAATTTGACTACCTTAAAACTATTCATGGCCACAAATCTTTTGGAAAGCCTTCTTTTTTCAACAGGGGTTTTAGCACTCTAGTTTTGAGACTTTTTTTCAACTACATCAAAGGGTAAGGTCCTCTGGGGGAGCAGTGTCTTAGTTATCTAGTGCTGCTATAACAAAAATATCACAAATAGATGGATTTAACAAACAAATTTATTTTCTCACATTTTAGGAGGTGAGAAGTTTGAATTCAGGGCACTGGCTCTAGGCGAAGGCTTCCTCTGTTGGCTCTGGAGAACTGTTCTTATTCCTTGCCTCCCTGGCGATCTTTATGTGGCATGGCGTCTATCATCTCCCATCTCTGCTTCCTTGTTTAAACTCTTTTATGTCTCAAAAGAGACTGATTCAAGATACACCCTATTAATTCCTGTCTCACTAACATAACAAGGACAATCCGCTTCCAAATGGGATTATAACCACAGGCATGGAGGTTAGGATTTACAACACATATTTTTAGGGGACATAATTCAATCCATAACAAGTACTTTACTTTCTAACTCTCTGGTCTTATCTCAGGATAAATCCTCTTACAACACAAATTGAATCCTAGATTGGAGTAAATTCCTTCCCATAATTAATATAAAACTTTGAAACTTCTGTCCAGGTTGGTAGCTGAAGTTCTTCCAGTGGTTTAGCTGAGAAGCCAGTATGTTTCTATGGTCAGTCTACTAAAAATTTGAAGTGATGGCCCTGGGAGTGTCTTCTCTGCCTTTACTTAGCTAGCAAATCAGCACTGAATTTCATACGGATGTCACTATGAGTCAGAATTGACTCGACAGCAATAGGTTTGGTTTTTTGGTTTTAAACATATGTTTTCAACAGGGCATTGAACTGGTTTGTTCTGGCTGGAACCACTGCAGAGAATTTGAATTTCTAACAAGTTCCCTGCTGAGAATTCGCATCTCTACCTCAGGATATACTGAATCAAAATCTACATTTTAACAAGATCCCCAGGGGATTCTTATGTATAACTTCCTGGGAACTTGTAAGAAATGCAAATACTTAGCAGGCATCTTGTTGGAAATGCAAATTTTCAGCAGGGGTTCCAACTGGAATAGATGGGTTTGAAGTTCTAGTTTTCAAACTAAAGATCAAAGAATAAAAAGAAATTGATCTATGGCAGCAAGATTTCATCAAGAGCACAACATTCCCAAGAGTAGTTCTATCTAACTTAGGAAGTGTCCTCAGTTTTTCATTTTTGTTAGAAACTTAAAACAGGACCCTCTATAGTTCTCCACTTCCTTAATTGGCAGTAGCTTTAGCCAGGTGCAACTTATTTAATATATAACAATATTTTTATAGTAGTTGAGCTCAGAAACTTTTAGGTGGAGCTTTTTAGAAACAAACATTGTATTTAACATAAAATTCTAAAAGGGAAATTACACATCAGAAAAAAAAACATTAAAGTTGTTATATTGCAGTGCTTATGGATTCTGTTTTCTATCACATATATTCTCTTTATGCCAGATGAAGTGGGCTTCTGGGGTTCTCTGAAGTGCTTTGAGTGAAATCTAAAAAAGAGTCCGATCGAATTCTTATTGTTCCCGTGTTAGATTTAGATGCCTCTGTGTTGTGTCACACTCTTAACTATTAACCAAGATGTGCAGCAATGTAGCTTTAGAAATATGGAAGCATAGAACATTAGCACTCCAATGGGCCTTAAAGGTCATCCAAAGTCATCTAGACTACTCCTCTCTCTTGTTTTACAGATAAAAAACTGAGAAGGTGAAGAGATTGCTTCTAGATTGCAAAGTAAGTTAGAAGCAGGTCCGGGACTTGATTGCTTGGGTCTCATTTAGTCTTTTAATGAGTCAGGGTCGGGCCAGGAAAACAGAACCACTCTAGGTCTTTTAAGGAGGATGAGATTTAATAATCAGGTGCTTACCAAATCATTGAAAGTGCTAAGGGAGCAAATGTCAGAGAAAATTTTCAGTTTTCAGAGAATCAGAAAGTTGTAGAAATTGCAGAAAACTGCCACCAATGATCTCAGTTGTTGGCAGCATCAAAACATGAGTTATAGGAGAATGGCTGAGGCTGGTGCCAAACCTCATGTCTACTATCTGCCAAATCCCTTACATCTGTCTGGCAGAAAGAAATAATACTGCTTCTGCCTTTCTTTTGCCTTCTAGATATAACATGAGTGCCTCTCATCAGCAAAATCTAACTAGGAATGCTGTTGTGGAGGGATTCTGAGAAGTGTAATTTCTAGGCTTCCAACACTTAAGATATAAGGCAGAACAACAGAAAATCCAGCACAATTGTGTTGCTGGGAAACTGCAATCTACCCTGAGTTACTGCTATCTTTTGAAATGAGTGTGTCATTTACAGGGCCATTTACTCCTCAAGTCCATTACTATGGGTTGTTGCATATTTATGATGGCAGGAGGTGAGGGAAGAGGAAATTTGAGAGAAGATTGAGGGTTGTGAGAAATTATAAAATTTTTCCAAGGACTTGGTCTATAAGGATCATAAATATATTTCTAGAAATACGAGCAGATGGAGGCAATTATATTTATAAGACCTCTTCTCACAAAGAAGAGTATCTGATCTTGGACAAAATACTTAGGTTAGGAGGTGTTATGGATTGAATTACGTCCCCCCAAAATACGTGTTGTAATTACTAACCTCTATGTCTGTGATTCTAATCCCATTTAGGAATGGAATATCTTTGTTATGTTAATGAAACAAGGTTAGTGTAGAGTGTATCTAGAGTCAATCTCTTTTGAGATATAAAAGAGATTAAACAAGCAAGCAAGAGGTAGAGATGAAGTAAGATAGATGCCAAGACATACAGAGATGTCATGGATTGAACTTTGACCCCAAAAAACATGTGTATCTATTTGGCTAGGCCATAATTCCTAGTATTGTGTGATTGTCCACCATTTTGTCATCGGATGTGATTTTCCTATGTGTTGTAAATCCTGCCTATATGATGTTAATGAGGGGAGATAGGCAGCAGTTATATTAATGAGGCAGGACTTAATCTACAAGATTGGATTGTGTCTTGAGCCAATTTATTTTGGGATATAAAAGAGAGAAGCGAGCAGAGAGACAGGAGGATGTCATACCACCAAGAAAGCAGTGTGGGGAGAAGAGAGCATCCTTTGGACCCAGGGTTTCTGCACCGAGAAGCTCCTAGTAAAGGGGAAGATTGATGAGAAGGAACTTCTTCCAGAGCTGACAGAGAGGGAAAGCCTTCCCCTGGAGGTGACTCCCTGGATTTGGACTTTTAGCCTACTTTACTGTGAGGAAAGAAATTTCTCTTTGTTAAACACATCCACTTGTGGTATTTCTGTTATAGCAGCACTAGATAACCAAGACAGGAGATCTCCAAGGAACCAGGAGACAGAAGCTAAAGAGACAAAGGCTTTCCCCTAGAGCTGGTACCCTGAATAAGGACTTCTAACTCCTAAACAGTGAGAAAATAAATTTATGTTGGTTAAAGCCATCCACTTGTGGTATTTCTGTTATATTTTAGCAGCATTGGAAATGCTGGTGGTGTACTGGGTAAGTGCTACAGCTGCTAACCAAAAGGTCAGCCATTCGAATCTGCCAGGCGCTCCTTGGAAACTCTATGGGGCAGTTCTACTCTGCCCTATAGGGTCGCTATGAGCCGGAATCGACTCGACAGCAGCAGGTTTTGTTTTCTTTGGTTTTTATAGCAGCACTAGATGACTAAGATGAAATTTGATACTGGGAGTGGAGTGCTGCTCTAACAGATACCTAAAGTGTGGAAGTGGTTTTAGAATTGGGTAATGGGTAGAAGCTAGAAGAGCTTGTAGGTGCCTTATAATAAACGCCTAGATTGCCTTGAAGAGACTGTTGGTAGAATTAGGGACTTCGAAGGCAATTCGGTTGAGGGCTCAGGAGGAAGTGAGAATTCTCATCTTAGAGAATATATATGATGTCAGCAATAGAATGTTGCTAGAAATGTGGGAATTAAATGTGCCTCCGGTGAGGCTTTAAAAGAAAATGATGAATGTGTGATTGGACAATGGAGGAAGGGCAAGTTTTTTTTTTTTAATGCAGTGGCAAAAAAACTTGTCTGAATTATGTTCAAAGTTTTGATGGAGGGTAGAACTTAAAAGTGATGAAGTTGGATATCTCACCGATGAGATTTCTAAGCAAGACCTTAAAGGGGCCATGTGGTTTCTCCTTGCTGCTCCTAGTAAAACATGAGAGGAAAGAGATGAACTTAAAAATGAACTGGGCAAAATGAAAACAGAACTTAAAGATTTGGAAAATTCTGTTGTACAAACTAAGGACACATGTCCTAGAGTGTTCATCAAGGATGTAGCTATACAATCTTTTGTCAAAGAGATTAAGCCTGTGACTGATGTATCTAACCAATTATCATAGCAGAAAACCTATCAGCTTAGACTGAAGGGGATAGAGAAAGAACAAAAGGAAAGAATGCTGTCTGCCTCTTGGAATTCTACAGGCAGGAAACAGACCAAAGGAGCTACATTTGTCATCACCCAACAAAAGAAAAGGAACATCCTTGGAGCAGCTCAGAGATTAGCAGAACTGTTGGAAGGAACAGAGGAATCAGGGCCTTCTCAGTTTCAAAGGGTGACACCATGATCTCCTGAATCTCAAAGAGTGGGGCCATAGCCTTATAGGTTTCAAAGAGTTGGATCTTCGCCAACCCAGTTCCAGAGTGGGGGACAGCTGTTAAAGTGTGCCAGGGGAATGGGGCCACAGCCCAGAGGTGAGGGGCTGGGGCTACCATGCCCAAAGGGCAGAAGAATGGGGCCTGGTGGGGTTGAGGGTGTGGGGCCGCCACTAAGATGGATTAGGAGAATGGGGCCACCTAAAGTTGATGGAGAATTGCCATCCCACAAGGTCTGGAAGGCAGAGCTGAAGCTCAGGGCTGAGGGGACTCTACCCAGCATCCAGACGACACAGCCAACACCCAGAGTCTGGAAGGCAGGGCCATTGTCCAGATGGTCTCAGAGAAGAAAGGATTATTTTCAAGTGTTAAGAGGTAGTATAATTTGTTCTGCTGGGTTTTGGGCTTGCCTAGTGACAGTTATCAGTTCTTTCCCTCCAATTTCTCCCATTTGTAACAGAAATGTCTACCTTGTGCCTGTTCCACCATTGTACTTTGGAAGTAGATGACTTGTCACAGATTCATACATGAACAGGAATTTTGCCCCAGGATGGAAGACACCTAAAGTCCTACCCATATTTGACTTAGTTGATTCAGAAGATGAGATTTCGGACTTAGTATTGATTTAAGACTTTTGGGATGATGTGATGAAGTGAATGTGTTTTGCGTGTGGCAAGGACATGAATTTTGGGGGGCCAATGAGTATAATGTTATGGATTAAATTATGTCCCCCCCAAATATGTGTTGTAATTCCTAACCTCTATGTCTGTGATTATAATCCCATTTGGGAGTGGGTAGTCTTTGTTATGTTAATAAAACAGGATTAGTGTAGGGTATGTCTAGAGTCAATCTCTTTTGAGATATAAAAAAGATTAAACAAGCAAGTGAGAAGAAATGGGGTAAGATAGACGCCAACACATGTGGAGATCTCCAAGGAACCAGGAAACAGAAGCTGAAGAGACAAGGACCTTCCCCTAGAGTTGGTGCCCTAAATTTGGACTTCTAGCCTCCTAAACTGTGAGAAAATTAATTTCTGTTGATTAAAGCCGCCTGCTTGTGGTATTTCTGTTATAACTAAGACAGGAGGTAAGACCCTAAAAGGATTGCTAAGTTATCTTACAATATAGATGAGCAGAATCAAACACATCAACCAAAGGCCAACAGGAATACATCTGTATTTATAAGCTTATTAGTTGGGTTTTTTAACTTAATGCAGCAACAGAAACACACCCAGGGGAACTTTAGATGTGTCCTACTAAGGGATGCTTGGGAGGGGCTTCTAATACGGTCTGTCCCATGAAGGATGATTCTGAAAAAAGATTAAGGAATCAAGGGTCAGTTCTGGGTTGGATGCTACCAGTAATCATGAGCAATTGGTGATTAGTCATCTAAAGAATTTGGGCCAAGAGATGACAAGATTCGAGTGGGACTTGAGTTGCCATTTATAAAGAAGCAGAAATCACTTAAAAAAGTAACATTAGTAATTTTTGTGGTAGCAGTTTGGCCTCTCTATGAGTTGGAATCAATCTGACAGCAACGAGTTTTTATGTTCCATTAGAAATGCTTTCTTTCTTCTTCTTCTTCTTCTGTTAGTAAAATTGTTTACGTTGGCCTTGTCTGTTTCCTGTTGGGAACATCAGATTTTGTTTGGAACATTAGTCTGATTGCCAGTAGGATGGATTTTTTTTTTTTTTCAGTAGTTAACTGCCCAGCTTTACTTTGAGTAGGTATGCAAATTTGGAACTAGAGTTGAATTGCTCAAGAAAGTAATTATTAATTCCTATATCAGGTCCCCAGGTGGCGAAAACAGTTTGCGCTCAACTTCTAACTTAAAGGTTGGCAGTTGGAACCCACCCAGCAGTACCTCAGAAGAAAGGCCTGGCAATCTGCTTCTGTAAAGCTTACAGCCAAGAAAACCCTATGGAGCATTCTACTGTTTAACACCTGGGGCCACCATGAGTCAGAATTGACTTCACAGCAATGGGTTTGGTTTTTGTTTGTTTGTTTTGGTTTTAATCCCTATACCACCAGCAATCCTGCTCTTCTGTCTTTTCTCCTAAACAGCACTCATTCTGACGTCTACATTAACTCTGAACAAATATTTAAGGGATTTCAGTTTGAGAAGCATTAAAATATTAGACCTACCTGGGGTACCCCATATGTCTCAATCCATTTATGGAGAAGAGATAGGGTTTGTTAGTACAATGATACATTTATGGATGAGAATCAACATAAAGCCGATTCCCAGAAGGTAGAGATCAAACAAATCCCCACTTCTCCATCCTTTCTAACACAGTCACCCACATGGTGGCTGGCTATCTCTTCTTCTCTTTCCGTTTGTCCCTAGCCACCTGGGGCTAAGCGAAGTCAGATCTTACAAGAGGGCACTGGCCTTGGATTCATTAATTCACCCACAGAGCTCACAGAAGATATTACACATATGACTGCTAGTTTTACTGTAGTAAAAGGATATAAATCAGGATCATCATAAGGAAGAGATACACGAACAGGATCTGGGAAGGTTCCCAATGTGGAGCTGCCATGTCTCAGATAAGGCGCATCATCTACTTTGACCATGAAGCAATCAGAGCTTCGTATTTTGAGTTTTTGTTGATCGGTCCTGTAAGATAGGCTAAGTGACGCCACCTGATGCTAGTTGATACCGGACTCCCAGATGAGTCTTTTCTGGTCTGGCCAGCCCCCCCACTCAATAGCATAAAACCTCAGGTGTGGTCTGGAGGTTTAGATAAAGGCATCCCAGTTATTCCCAGGGTTGTTGTTGTTGTTGTAGTCAAATGCCATCAAGTCAGTTCCTACTCAGAGCAATTCTATGTACAACAGAACAAAACATTACCCAGTCCTGCAACCACCCTTACAATCATTGCTATGTTTGAGCCCATTGTTGCAGTCACTGCGTCAATTCACCTCATTTAGCGTGTTTGTCTTTTTTGCTGGCCAAAGAACTTTACCAAGCAGGTGTCCTTCTCCAGGGACTGGTCCCTCCTCATAAAATGACCAAAGTACGTGAGATGAAGTCTCGCTATCCTTGCTTCTAAGGAGCATTCTGGCTGTACTTCTTCCAAGAAAGATTTGTTCGTTCTTCTAGTGGGCCACTGCATATTCAATATTCTTCACCAACACAATAATTCAAAGGAATCATCAGCCTTCCTTATTCATTGTCCAGCTTTCGCATGCATATGAGGCAACTGAAAATACCATGGCTTGGGTCAGGCACACCTCAGTCCTCAAAGTGAAATCATTGCTTTTTGACACTTTAAAGAGGTTATTTGCAGCAGGTGTGCCCAATGCAATGTGTCATTTGATTTCCTGACTGCTGCTTCTACAGGTGTTGATTGTGAATCCATGTAAAATGAAGTTCTTAACAACTTGAGTATTTTCTTTGTTTATCATGATGTCGCTTATTGGTCCAGTTGTGAGGATTTTTGTTTTCTTTATGTTGAAGTGTAATCCATACTGAAGGCTGTAGTTCTTGATCTTCATCAGTAAGTGCTTCAAGTCCTCTTCACTTTTGGCAAGCAAGGTTGGGTCATCTGCATATCACAGGTTGTTAATGGGTCTTCCTTCAATCCTGATGCCACATTCTTCTTCGTATAGTCCAACTTCTTGAATTACTTGCTCACCATACAAATTGAATAAGTATGGAGAAAGGATATAACCCTGATGCACATATTTCCTGATTTTAAACTACACAGTATCTCCTTGTTCTGTTTGAACAGCTGCCTCTTGCTCCACATGAGCACAATCACGCGTTCTGAAATTCCCATTCTTCGCAATGTTATCCATAATTTGTTATGATTCACACAGTCGAATGCCTTTGCATGGTCAATAAAACACAGGTAAACATCTTTCTGGTATTCTCTGCTTTCAGCCAGGATGCATCTGACATCAGCCATGATATCCCTTGTTCCACATCCTCTTCTGAATCTGGCTTGAATTTCTGGCAGTTCCCTGTCATGTACTGCTGCAACCATTTTTAAATTATTTTCAGCAAAGTTTTGCTTGCATGTGATATTAATGATATTGTTCAATAATTTCTGCATTCTGTTGGATCACCTTTCTTTGGGATGGCCACAAATATGGACCTCTTCCAGTCAGTTGGCCAGGTAGCTGCCGTCCAAATTTCTTGGAATACAGTGCTTCCGTCGTTGCATCTCTTTGTTGGAACATTTCAATTGGTATTCTGTCAATTCCTGGAGACTTCTTTTTCGCCAAAGCCTTCAGTGCACAGCTTGAACTTCTGCCTTCAATATCATCAGCTCTTGATCATATGCTATCTTCTGAAATGGTTGAACATTGACCAAATCTTTTTGGTACAGTGACTCTGTGTATTCCTTTCATCTTCTTTTGATGATTCCTGCATCTTTCAATATTTTGCCCATAGAATCTTTCAGTATTGCAACTCAAACTTTGAATTTTTTCTTCAGTTCTTTCACCTTGAGAAATGTTGAGTGTATTCTTCCCTTTTGGTGTTCCAATTTCAAGTCTTTGCACATTTCATTTTAATACTTTGTCTTCTCAAGCCACCTTTTGAAATCTTCTGCTCAACTCTTTTACTTCAGCTACTTTGAGGTGGCAGCTTTTCTCCAGTCATATTCTGAGTGCCTTCCAGCCTGATGGTCTCATCTTCTGACACTATATCGGACAGTGTTCTGCTGCTATTCATAAGGTTTTACTGGCCAATTTTTTAGAAGCAGATCACCAGTTCTTTCTTCTTAGTCTTAGTCTGGAAGCTCCGCTGAAACCTGTTTACCATGGTGACCTTGGTGGTATATGAAATACCAGTGGCATAACATCCAGCATCACAGGAACGCACAAGCCACCACAGTACAACAAACCAACAGACATATGGTAGACTCCCAGGGTTACTATACAGAAACCAAGAACAAAGGTCAAAACTGGTTTTCACTTCCACATGGTTAGAAACAATATATATTTTGTTTGCCATTTTGTCAGCAACTCCTCCAGTTTATTCCTCTGGAACACTGATAGGATGCAGGTCTGGATGAGTGCAAATGTAACTATGAGTATAAATCAGAAAAACTGTATGTAATACAAATTCTTTTAGCAAATGAATAAAACTTTTATTCTTCTTTATGACCATATCCTTTCTTTCTGTAAGAGAAGGGCTCTGCCTGCTCAAAAGGATCCAGCCTATTGTCCCCAAAAGGATGGGCACATGGTCAATAAGAGTAGTGGTAGGCCTCTGTATAGATTGGCAGACCCAGAATCAAAAAATAAATTTGTTTTCCTCCATTCCTAGGTTCTCTAGCACAGAGTTGGAAGGAGGCCATCCACATACACCCGCTTCATTCTCCCACTGACCTGTTAGCATTGATTCTGATGCATGGTGATCCTCAGAGGAGGCAAATTCAGTAGAGCTGTACAGTCCTGGGAACTAATTGAGGTTGGAATAGCACTGCGTACTTTAGTTAAGCATCCTACTGGGGAATTTTCCTTCACCCCAAGGGGAAGAAGGAGCTGTGCATTATTGGGGGTTTGTGTTTTTACTTTCTGAAAGTCAGCTTTGGGAAAACAAGGGCACCTACAACAGGGTGCTTTGTGTTAACTTCTGACTCAAAAAAATTAAGCTGTATTTGACTAGGGAGTTTGTGTTCTTTCTTGCACAGACTAGAAGAGGAGAGTGATTATACTTTAACAGGACTGACATTCATTTTCGATAAATATTCTTGTTCACTAAGTAGTCATCAAATATAACAATCTTAGGGAATGTGTTGTTCTTGCGTGAAATTTCAGTAACACTAGACTTGCTGCTGTGATTATACTCATTATGTGCCTAGGGTGAATGTCCTACGACAATTATAAGGGTATTTGAACAAGAACCAGGCCCCGCACCACAAAATACTGAGCTGTAGAAATGAGTACTACTTTACCATTTTCCCTTTAAAGATCATGTCTTTGTGAAGTGGAAAGAAAATGGGCTTTTGAGCAAATGGATGTTGCATTTGTCTTTTACTTTGTTATTTATTTGTTCTATGGCCATAGAGAATACATCTGATTCCTCTAAGTCCCAATTTCCTCATCAATGAAATGGGAATAATAACACAATGCCTACATCATCAAAAAAAAAAAAAAAACCCACTGCTGTTGAGTCAATCCTGACTCATAACGACCCTGTAGGACAGAGTAGAACTGCCCCATAGGAGTTGCCAAGGAGTGCCAGGTGGAATTGAACTGCCAACCTTTTGGTTAGCAGCCATAGCTCTTAACCACTACATCACCAGGGTTTCTGCCTGCATCTTAGGTTTTAAATCTATAGAGATCAATCATATGTGTAGACATGCAACTATTTCTTTGCACCTAAACTCATTTTATTTATGAGCCTGTGTTTGTGCTTGGTAGCAGAAAATGTGTAGTCAAGGAAGCCTAGTCTATTTTGCTTTAAAACTGTCTCTTTCAATTATTCGGTCAATTTGGGATTTAAATTGGCTCATTTCCAAGTTTGGATTTTCCCTCAGGGTACCTTCTTTTCTCTTTTCTTACTCTCTTCCTTCCCAGCATATGTGAAGCAGGAAGAAGTCCTTGTAACTTCATTGCAGTGGAGACAATGTCCATCAGTGTCCTCTGAGTCTTACTGACCCCCCCTGAGATGCTTTATCCCTCTTGGTCTTTGGCCTCCGTGCTCACTTGTTTCTATCCATGTAGAAAAACGATATCTGTTCTCATCGCGTGGACAATGCACAACTATTCTTCTCATGGTGATGCAGTTACCTGTGCTGACAGACCCCACTGTAGCTCTGCTGCTCCCCCAAGATACAACTTCATCCTCCACCAAAATCTTGTCTAAGGACTAACATTCACAGCCTCTGCTAAAGTTACCCCTACCTTGTCTCAGCCACTCCCAGGCAGGCACTCTGCTTAGTCAACTTCTTTATCCCATTTTACGGGCCATGGAAACTTTCCAAGGCTGAGGCCTTTATTATAACCCTTTTGTTACCATTGGCATAGGCAATATGCCATCCATTTTTTACGCCTCTAGACCCAGAGATAAGGCATTTTTCCTGTTCTAATGCATTTAGCATCAAGGTGGGTCCATTTTGAAATGTGGGAAGCTCAGCAGATCAGAGTTGGAGCCTCACTGTGTAGGCTGAGCATTCTATTAGGTGATGCTTCCTGGATGTGTTAGTTTTGTAAACTTTTGCTTTTTCCCCCTTTATTTCTGTGAGACAAGGCTTGCAAGCATAATAATGACATTCCTATATGACAGCTAGGGAGCCCTGATGGTTTTGTTTTGGTTTTTCTGTGTCATATTTGGAAAACCAGAGGTTCCCCATGTAACCTAATGGAAAGGTGCCAGCAATAAATTGTTAACATCGGTTCTCAGTGACATACTGTCATGTCACAGATTGGTGGCACTAAAGTGTCACTCACCTCATTGGTGGATTTCATTGCTAGACTGTATTTCTCAAAATCCATATTAGCAGCCAAACATTTAAATACACTCTATTAGCCAGCATGCATTCCAATACTGACAACACATGCCATCAAAAAATATATATATTAATGAGAATAATGTAACAAAATAATTCTTAATTTGCTACAGATGGATTTAGCAATTGGTGAAATCTGAATATGATTGATACATGAGGAAACAGGTCAATTCACAAAGACTGTATGTTGTTGTATTTAAACTGAAGGCATAGTTTTGGCTGGACTTATGAACTGGAAACACAAATTAATGAAGAACATCAGCATTGGAAAGCTGTTTTGCAACTTGTTGTTGCTGTCATTAGAACAACCGCTGAACGTGGACTTTCTTTGGGTCTAGTGAAGTGTTTGGGTCCCTAAATACGGAAATTTGGGGCATTTATTTGAACTCGTTGCTAGTTTGATCCATTTTTAACGGGTCACATCTCAAAATACGGCAACATAGGAAAGGGAAACCCATTATATATGTCTAAAACAACATGTGAAGAATGAATACACTTAAGAAGTGATGAAGTTTGATTAACTATTTTCAGTGAAATAAGTATTGCTCAATATTTCAGTTTGACTGTAGCTTCCACTCCTGATCTTTCTCATACAGATCAGCTAAGTATTGTTTTAAGATACACATCTCCAACAGCAGAAAACCTGTCGAGAGATTTATCACACTTACTAGCTTAAAAATCATACTGGTGGAGAAATTACAAATCAAGTACTCCACTATTTATGTGAAGCTTGCAAAATTGATTTTTCTAAGCACAGAGGCCAGTCCTATGACAATGTTACCAATATGTCAGGGCATTATAAAGGCAGGTAACAGAAAATTTTAGAATGTAATGAATATGTCATTTTCCTACCACGTGCTGTACAGTCACTTAATCTTGTAGGACGTAGCACAGTAGATTGTTGTCTAGAAGCTGTTGATTTTTTTCTACTGTTCAGTTTCGCTACACCTTTTTTGCCACCTCTACTTATCAACAGGCAGCTCTTAAAACATATCTAGGCAATGATCGAGTAATAAAATGCCTTTCTAATACACATTGGGAAGCACATGCTATAGCAACAAGTACTATCCCAGAATCATACACTCAGATTCTAGATGCCTTAGAAAATATTGCTGAACACCAGACATAAAAAGGAGATACCAAAAGAGAAGCTGAAAACATTGTCAACCAAATGCAAATGCTAAACTATGTATTTATGTTGGTTATGTGGAATAATATATTACAGCATTTTCATTGGACTAGTCAAGCTTTCCAAGATTCAGAAGTAAATTTAAAGGCATGCACAGATCCCTACCAGTCATTAACAGAGTATTTACATAATTTAAGCGAAGATTTTGAAAACACAGCAAAACAAATACTGTCAAACACTAATTATTAAGCAGTTCACTGTCTCAGAAGGATTAGAAAGAAATGAGTAAATGACAGAAGTGCTCCAGAAGTATCACTGAGTGCCAGAGATCAATTGTGCATAACCACATACTACACCATCATTGACACACTTGAATCTTGCATGAAAAGAAGGATGGAAGTATATGAAGTTCTTTCAAATAGATTTTCCTTCCTAAACAATGTGGATATGCCTGATGAAGAATGCATTAAAGCATCCAAGAAATTAGTGCAGGATTATCCCAATGACTTAAATACAAACATTCATGGAGAAGTGCAATAATTTCATTCTTACATGAGAACTAAGTTTACAAATTCAGGGAGGACAAATTTTACTCATGTAGGCATGTATGATTCCATAGTAGAAGATAAAATACAATGTATATTTCCCAATGTTGAAATTGCTTTATGTGTATTCCTAACTTTAATGATCACAAACTGTACAAAAGAATGCTCATTTTTGTCGCTAAAGAGACTCAGAGGCCCTCAGCATACAACAATTCAAGAAAGACTCGGTTCATTATCCTTATTATGTATGGCAGTAGCTATTATTCGGCAGCTTAATTATGATGAAATCATTGAAGAATTTGTAAAGGCAAAGAATAGAAGGAAATGTTAACTATAACATGTTAGAGATGAAAGACCTATCTAAAAATAAAATATAGTAATTTGTTGTAATATTTGTTTTCTGATCATTAAATTTTCTTTTATGACATTTTTTCATTTATAACTAGAACATTTATTATGAAACAAGCATCAAAATTGAAGTATGAGCCATTTAAAGCAAAACTGGTGAAAGTCTATTTTTATTGTGGGAGATCAACAGAATTTTACATTGATTGTTTAAACAATTAAGTTCACCGACTCATTTTTTGTTGTAGAATATGTGGAATATTCTTCTTGTAGAAACTGTGGTATAGTGTAAAAATCTTAGCACTAAAAATGTTATAATTCAGTTCATCTCACTCCACTAAAATGGCCTACACCACTTTTGCATTCAGTTTCTAATATTATAGTTGCACTTAAAAAGAAGTTACATCATGGATAGCTAAGACACACATACACAAACACACAGACATCTATAACTCACATATATCCCTTCTGAATGTATGAGTAAGCACAGAAAGGGAGCATCACAGATTATCAGTGTTTTGGGCCCTCATATGCCTTAATCCAGCCCTGGCTTTGCAACTGGTTATGCTCTGGCTACAGACATTTATTATTATCAATACATATTTCATTAGATTAAGTGACTTTTTAAAGGATACTAAAAAGGTCAGCAACAGAGCCAAAATTAGAAAGAATTCTTGAACTCTTGCTTTTTAGCCCTCCCTTTAGACTTTTTTTTTTAGACTTAGAGAAGTCCTGCTGGCCCAGTGGTTAAAGCTCTTGGCTGCTAACCTAAACATCTACAGTTCAAACCCACCAGCTGCTCTGTGGGAGAAAGATGTGGCAGTCGGGTTCTGCAAAGATATACATACAGCCTTGGAAACCCTGTGGGGCAGATCTACTCTGCCCTATTGGGTCACAAAGAGTTGGAATTGACTCTATGGCAATGGTTTAGTTTGCTTTAGACTTATATTTAGTTAAAAGTTTCTTTGCAAGCAGTAGTAACTCATGAAGTTGAGTTTGAATTGTCTTTCAAATTTAAAAATGAGCCAGCTTAGATAGGACCAGACCATAATAATAACTACCATCTACTCAACATCTACTTTGTTCCAGGCACTATCAAGCACTACACGATTATTATTTCTAACTCTTACAACAGTAGATAATAAATTAAAAAAAAAAAAGATGCGTTGTCGTCGAATCAATTCCGACTCATAGCTACGGTATAGGTCAGAGTAGAATTGTCCCATAGGGTTTCCAAGGAGCAGCTGGTGGATTCAAACTTCCCACCTTTTGGATAGAGCCATAGCTCTTAACCACTGTGCCGCCACGGCTCTGAGGTAGGTATTAGACTCCACATATACTGAAGAAACAGAAAAATTAAAGATTTTGTCTTTGGCTTGTAAACCAGAATTTGTGCCCAGATAGGTATGATAGGCTATAATCCTGCTGCAGAGTTGATCAATATATATTTATCGAGATCAGCCCTTGAAAATTCACAAACAAATGAAAGTAAACCTTTTACTACATTGCAAGCACTATTTGCTCTTTGGCTTAGAACCTTACCTAAAGACCACATGGACACAGTGGCTGTCCTCTCCACCTGGATCAACTTATGTGTGGGTTTGCTTCCAACATAGCCTATCTCTCTTTATTCCAAGCAAAGAAAGAGAGCACTGCGCTTTCAAGTTGTTCTCAGCCAGAACATATAGGTGGTGCCCACTGATATTAATAGTAAGAACTAAAATTTATTGTCTGCCACATGTCAATATCGTTCTAAGTATTAATGTATTTAATCTTCACAAGAACTTCATGAGGAAGTTATTAATATTTTCCTCTTTTTTTTTTTTTCCCCCTTTTACTTGAGGAAGCTGAAACAAAATGAGAGGTTACTTAACTTGGCTAAGTTCATACTCTGGCAAGGTAGAGTAGTATTTGAATCCAATAGGCGACTTCTAAAGACTGGGATATGAATCATTCTGCTCTATATCCCTTAGCCTAGAAATCTGGGCTAAGGCAATGAGGCTTCTCTAGGACAAATCATTAAAGAGACCAGATGTATCCTACTCTGATGTCTCAAAGGCCTGATACAGGCGGAATTTTTTCTTTCTTATCTTTCAACCAATACCAGTTGCTGTTGCATTGATTCTGACTCAGGAGAACTCAGGTGCTTTAGATTTGAACTGTGCTCCATAGGGTTTTTAATGACTGTGATCTTTTGGAAGTAGATTGCCAGGCCTTTCTTTTGAAGCACTTCTGGGTGGGTTCCAACTACTATCTTTTGGTTAATAGCTGAGCACTAAAATGCTTGTGCCACCCAGGGACTCCCAGGACTTTAATTTCTTTGTTAAATTTAAAAATTACATAAATAACACACCAATAATTAAAAAGAAAAAAAACCTGTTGCTGTTAAGTCATTTCTGACTTGTAGGGACCCTACAGGACGGAGTAGAACTGCCCCATAGGTTTCCAAGGAGCGGCTGGTGGATTCAAACTGCCGACCTTTTGGTTAGCAGCTGAGCTCTTAACCACTGCACCACCAGGGCTCCAACATACCAATACTTTCTTCAAATAATCAATATTATAAAAGTACATAATATCTCCCTCCACCTCCCCTCTACCTCATTCTATTTCTTTCCTCAGAGATAAGGCTCCTTTTGGAACTTTTTCTACCAATACATATATGCACCTATTCAAACATATCCTTTGGTTTCTCTTTGGGTGTGTTTAACACAAATACAATTGCACAACACGCATAAAACGTAATTTGCTTTTTTTAAGGGCCCCAACATGTCTTGAAGCTCTTTCTATGTAGGTATATATTCATTTTTCTCAATCCTTCTGACTAAGGTGCATATCTGTATTGTAGATGGACCATAATTTATTTGACCATTTTCCTATATATACATATATATTTTTAAGTTTGTATCCATTTCATTATTTCAGAGAAAGCTGAACAAACATACTTGTATATTACTTTGTGTATGCATATGAATCATTCTTTTGAATAGATATTTAGGAGTAGAATTGCTGGGTCTAGAAATGCAATTGCAAATCTTAATTGAAACCACCAATTACCCACCAGATGGGCAATAGCAATTTAACTTATACCAACCAAGTCTGAATGCCTATTTTCCCACATGTCAACTCTTGGTAATATCTTTTTTTGCTTATTTGATGGCTAATTATGTATAATCTGTACATGATTTTTATCAAATTGAATATCTTTTTCAGACTTATTGGCTGCTGCTTTTTCCATGCATTGTTCCTTTGTATCTTTTTTTTTTTATTTATGGAGCCATTTTATATTTTCTAGATAATAAGTGCATGCTTATTGATAGGCTGCCAATATTTTCTCCCCATGAATTGCTGGCCTTTTTTTTTTTTAATAATTTTTATTGAGCTTTAAGTGAACGTTTACAAGTCAGTCTGTCACGTATAAGTTTATATACACCTTACTCCATACTCCCACTTACTCTCCCCCTAATGAGTCAGCCCTTCCAGTCTCTCCTTTCGTGACAATTTTGCCAGTTTCTAACCCTCTGTACCCTCCTATCTCCCCTCCAGACAGGAGATGCCAACACAGTCTCAAGTGTCCACCTGATAGAAGTAGCTCACTCTTCATCAGCATCTCTCTCCAACCCATTGTCCAGTCCTTTCCATGTCTGATGAGTTGTCTTCGGGAATGGTTCCTGTCCTGGGCCAACAGAAGGTCTGGGGAGCATGGCCGCCGGGATTCCTCTAGTCTCAGTCAGACCATTAAGTCCAGTCTTTTTATGAGAATTTGGGGTCTGCATACCACTGATCTCCTGCTCCCTCAGGGGTTCTCTGTTGTGCTCCCTGTCAGGGCAGTCATCGGTTGTGGCCGGGCACCATCTAGTTCTTCTGGTCTCAGGATGATGTAAGACTATGGTTCATGTGGCCCTTTCTGTCTCTTGGGCTCATAGTTGTCGTGTGACCTTGGTGTTCTTGTTCTTCATTCTCCTTTGATCCAGGTGGGTTGAGACCCATTGATGCATCTAGATGGCCACTTGTTAGAATTGCTGACCTTTTAATTTTGTATGTATACAGCACACATGTACTTTTTTTCCTTTTTGTCCAGAAATACTTATTAGGTGAAATTCATTACACTTTTCTTTTTTAGATTTTGCGGTTGATCCCTGCTTAGAAAGACCTTCACTACTCCAAGATTATGGGAAAAAATCCAATACTTCTTCCAATATTTTTATAATACAGTTTTTTTCCCATTTAGAAATAGATTTTTTTTCTTTTAAGCGGGGTCTTACAGATTGACTAGAGCTCTGGTGGCACAGTGGTTAAGCGTCTGACTGCTAACTAAAAGTCTGGCCACCAGCCGCTCCTTGTAAACCCTGTGGGGCAGTTCTACTCTGTCCTACGGATCACTATGAGTTGGAATCGAGTTGATGGCAACGGGTTTTTGATTTTTGTTTTTTATAGATTGAATTGTGCTTTTCCAAAAGATATGTTGACGTCCTAACCCCCAGCACTTGTAAACGTGATCTTGTTAGGAAATAGGTTCTTTGAAGATGTTATCAGTTAACATGAGGTCCTACTGCAGCAGGGTGAGTCCTAATCCAGTCTCAGTGGTGTCCTTATAAAAGAGAAGAGACCCAAAGAGATAGACAGAGGAAGGACAGCCATGTGGAGATACATCTGTAAGCTAAAGAACTCCTGGCGCTACTGGAAGCTGGAGAGATGAGAACAGATCTTTCCCTAGAGATTTTGGAGACAGCATGGCCCTAACAACATGCTGATTTAGATTTATAGCCTCCAGAACTTTGAGACAATAAACTTATGTTCTTATGGGCCACCCAGTTATGGTATTTTGTTACAGCAGACCTAAGAAACTAACGCATGGGGTCAAGAGCAGTCTTATCTAGTCATGTATTCTGTTAGAAAACCAACGCAAGTGTTCCTTTTCTGGTGGTGGTGATGAGCTCAATTTACGTGCACATGGAGAGTCCCTCAACTGCTGCAAACACAAATTTTTTTTTTTTTTTAATTCTAGCTTTTCTAAAATAAACAAGTAAAATATAGTGGTATGTGACTTGTTTTTCCTCATGTTATTCAAGCAATGCAGTGTGCCAGTGACTGCTTTCTGGAAGTGGCCAGAAATACCCTCTAGTAGAAACTGTTCTCTTTTGATCTGGAGCCATGGGAAGGATCGTGTCTCGAGGCAACTGTGAGGGTTAAATTGATCTCAGAGGGTGGGTTCACAGATGTGACTTGATTCATGATTTCAAGGGGAAAATGGGCCTAAGTACCTAGCCTGGTCGAGGGTGATTCCACAGACTGTTAGCACTGGAAGGAATCTCAGAGAACGTCTAGTCCAATGCCTTCACGTTGCCAATGAGAAAATAGGTAAAATGGCGTCATTAGTCTTAGGTCACCCAGTTACAGGGATGATGTTAAAACTAGTATTGTATAGAAGATGTGATAAACAGAGCTTTGTTAGGCTACGGGTTGCTGTGCTGGCCTGTTAGCATTTCTGACACGGGAAATATTTCAACCTTTGAGGCTGTTTAGAATCTCATCCCAAAATATGAAGAATAAGTATAACCCTGTAAATGTGCACTCTAACTCATTCCTCTGATAGAAAAGTCCTCATATTCTCCGCACCCTAAAAGACTACAAATGTGAGTTTTTACCTCAGATGAAAATTGTACTGCTATTTTTCACTTTTTAAAAATACTTTCTCCTGTATAATTTCACTTGAAATTGCTTAAAAATGTTTTTTCAAAAATCCCTCTAGGTTTTAGGTATCAGTATAATATGTAATGACTGCTTTTCAACCCTCCCACCGCCTTAGATTTTTAATGCACAGTGTTCTCTTTCTTGGGGCAGTGTATTGGCTCTTTCAATAAAACACTACTGCAGTGCCTGGCACACTCTAGGAAATGAGGAAATTTCTCATTTGTTTACTCTTTTATAAATGTGTTCAGTTATTTATTTATGAATAGGTAATATTTTTACAAAAGGGTACAGTGTAAAAAGTCACCCCAACCTTGTCCCCTGATTACCCAGTTTCCCTCCCACAGGGCTCCTCCTAGGCTAGCACCTGGCAGCTGATTTGTAACTAGTGTGTATCTGGCTGTTTTCCAACTCCATAGTCCCAGAAATCCCACCAGAGTCTCTGTACTTGGAAGCCCCATTAGGACATCTGGGAGCTAATCAATGCTTGAGTCTTTTTTAACTTAAAAAAAAAAAAAAATCCAAAAAGAATCATATTTAAATCATGAGCACACACATACACACAGGCATTTCAGGATACAATAGTTACCGTTGCTGCATAAGACAATCCTTGCCATTTTGACTTTTGTTTCACGTTAAACAATTCACAAAACGTGGACATACATATTTTATCTCCCTGACTCAATTCAGTTTAAAAATATTACTCATTTTTCTGGTTATAAAAATCATAAAGCCTCTTGGTTAAACATGGAACGGAACGCTCAAATTTGCCAGAGCTTTTTCCCTACCTTGCTCCACCCCGCTCCCATCATGATAAAGAAATTTAAATACAAGGGCAAAGAGGAAAAAATAGCAACAATGTTTTGAAAGATGGGTAGTAGATGGGCAACTGATAACAGATTTAGCTGAAGCCTTTCCCTGGGAAAAGCGCAGAAGTGGACTGTTTTCTGCTACGGAATCTCTGGCAGACTCAGGAAATGTAGGTCCCAGATGTCTGTGAAAGGAGAAGTGTTAAAATCCAGCCTGCGGTTCCTTCCATCAAGGCTGGAGCTCAGAGGCTGCCAGAGCTGGTGACGTTTTCATTCAGTATTTTTCTACATGGCCTGAGGGAAGGGGACAAAGTAGATTACCAGTTTACCAGGTACTCATGGTGACCCCAGGAATATCAGAATAGAACTGTGCTCCACAGGGCTTTCAATGGCTGATTTTTAAGAAGTAAATCTCCAGGCATTTCCTCTGAGGAATAGCAGGGTGGACTTGAAACTCCAAACTTTTGGTTAGCAGCCAAGCTCTTAACCGTTTGCACCACCCATGGACTCTAAGAAGTGGAATAGACTCATTTATGAGTCGCTTCCAAATAACCTCCCTGTTGTTAGCCTGTTTCCCATTTCTGCTTCCTCCACACCCAGCATTTCCATGGGCCAAGACTCTCTGTGGGTTCTATGGAGGAACTGACCTCTCTGTCCTCAGCTATATGCTCTTCTGGACACATTTTGGGTTATAGCTTCCTCTGACATGCTTCATCCAGAAATCCCGCTACCCGCTTTCTGTTTTTATGCACTCCCTTACACACTCCCACGCCTCTATAGCATCTATATTGGCTAACTTAAGGAAGTTACCAAATTGTTTTGATTTTATAGCAATGATTTCCAAAGAGGCACCCTGGTGGCACATTGTTTAAAGCAATCAACTGCTCACCGAAAGTTCAGCAGTTGGAAATCACTAGTGTCTCTGCAGGAGAAAGATGTGGCAGCCTGTTTTCATAGAGATTTACAGCCTTGGAAACCCTATGAGACTGAATCAACTGGAAGGCAGTGGGTTTTGAGTTTTAACTACCTATGCATCCCTTCTCAAAATAATTGTTACTATTGTTGTTTCAGGATTGTCTGTGTTACTGTAATTGCTGTAGTTGCCCTTTGCTCGTGTTCCTTTCAGTGTCTTCCTTTGCCTTTGTCATGCTGTACTGACTTCCTGCAGATAGTGTATTGCCTTTCCCTTCATCAGTATTATTACATGCCTTCTATCTAGCTAACAATTTACTTTCCCTGTCCTTCTCTTCTCTTGTAAACATCAAAGACTGTTTTTTCTGTGTGTGAAATTTTTCTTCTTTTTTTTTTTTTTAGCTTATTTCACTCAGCAGATTGCCCTCCAAGTTCATCTATGTTGTGAGATGTTTCTCAGACTCGTCATTATTCTTTATCATTGTGGAGGATTCCATTGTGCATACGTGCCACAATTTGTTTATCCATTCATATGCTGATGAGTACCTAGGTTGTTTCCATCTTTTTGCTATTGTGAATAATGCTGTAATGAACATGTGTGCGAAGATGTCTATTTGTGTCACGGCTCCTATTTTTTTAGAGTATTTACCTAGGAGTGGAATTGCTGGACCATATTTCTATTTCTAGCTATTTCTAGCATCAAATCGTTTTTCACAGTGGTTTTACCATTTTACATTCCCACCAGCAATGAGTTCCAGTCTTCCCACAACCTTTCCAGTATTTGTTGTTTTCTGTTCTTTTCATTAGTGCCATTGATGTTGGGGTGAGATGGTATCTCATTGTAGTTTTAATTTGCATCTCTCTAATGGCTAAGGGGAGCACTGGTGGTGCAGTGGTTAAAGCACTCTTCTGCTAACCAAAAGTTCACTGGTTCAAACACACCAGCTGCTCTGTGGGAGAAAGATATGGCGGTCTGCCTCTATAAGGATTTACAGCCTTGGAAACCCTATGGGCTGCTCTACTTGGTGCCATAAGGTTATCATGTGCTGGAATCGACTCGATGGCAGTGGGATTTTTTTTTTCTTTTTGGTATTCATCTATTTTATCTTCTGTTTGTGCATTTTTAGTTATGGTTGGTGCTTTAGTCTGGGTTCTCTAGAGAAGCAAAACCAGTAAAGCATATAAATATACATATATAGAGAGATTTATATCAAGGAAATGGTTCACGTGATTGCAGAGGGTGGAACATCCCAAGTCCGTGAGTCAGGATAGAGGCTTCTCCTGATTCATGTAGGGGTGGCAAACCCAACGAGATCAGCAGGTCAGAGAGCAGGGCTCTTGCTCACAGGCTGCAAATATCCGTGAATCCCAGGATTGGCAAGCAAGGTGGCAAGTAAGTTGCTAGCTCAAGTCCCAAGAACAGGAGGTCAGATGAACAGGAGCCAGCCGGAGGATCCAGAGAGAATAAAAGCCCACTAATCCTGCCAGAAAGTCCACTTATATATTCAATGCAGGCCATATCCTCAAGGAAACTCCTTTTCAACTGATTGGCTACTCACAACAGATCCCATCATGGAGGTGATCACATTATATCAAATCTCATTATAGAAGTGATCACAGCATCATATGACTGCCACACTACATCATAACTGCCAAACCACTGAGAAACACGGCCCACCCAAGTTGACACGTAATCTTAATGATCACAGTTGGCATACTATTTATGCCACGTATCAGGGCCTCTAGGTTTGTCCCTATTTTTTCTTCCATGATCTTTATAGTTGTAGGTTTTATATTTAAGTCTTTAATACATTTTGAGTTAGTTTTTGTGTATGGTGTATGGTGTAAGGTGTGGGTCCTGTTTCATTCTTCTTCAGATAGATAGCCAGTTTTGTAGCACCATTTGTTAAAGAGACGGTATCTTCCCCCATTTAATGGATTTTGGGTCCTTTGTCGAAGATCAGCTGTCCATAGGCAGATGGATTTACTTCTGGGTTCTCAATTCTGTTCTGTTGGTCTATGTGTCTGTGATTGTACCAGTATCAGGCTGTTTTTACTACCATTGCTATGTAGTAGATTCTAAGATCAGGAAGTGTGAGGCCTTCTACTTTGTTCTTCTTCGGTAATGCTTTCCTTATTCATGGCCTCTTTCCTTTCCATATAAAGTTTGTGATTTGTTTTTCCATTTTGTTAAAGAATGCTGTTGGAATTTGGATGGTGATTTCATTGTATCTATAGATCATGTTCATATCAGGATTGGGGGAAGACTCATTAACAACCAAGACTCATTAACAACCTGTGTTATGCAGATGACACAACCTTGCCTGCTCAAAGTGAAGAGGACTTGAAACACTTACTAATGAAGATCAAAGACCACAGCCTTCAGTATGGATTGCACCTCAACATAAAGAAAACAAAAATCCTCACAACTGGACCAATGAGCAACATCATGATAAACAGAGAAAAGATTAAAGTTGTCAAGGATTTAATTTTACTTGGATCCACAATCAACAGCCATGGAAGCAGCAGTCAAGAAATCAAAAGACGCATTTCACTGGGCAAATCTGCTGCAAAGGACCTCTTTGAAGTGTTGAAGAGCAAAGATGTCACCTTGAAGACTGAGGTGTGCCTGACCCAAGTCATGGTATTTTCAATTGCATCATATGCATGGGAAAGCTGGACAATGAATAAGGAAGACCGAAGAAGAATTGAATTGTGGTGTTGGCGAAGAATATTGAATATACCATGGACTGCCAAAAGAACGAACAAATCTGTCTTAGAAGAAGTACAGCCAGAATGCTCCTTAGAAGCAAGGATGGTGAGACTGCATCTTCCTTACCTTGGACATGTTGTCAGGAGGGATGAGTCCCTGGAGAAGGACATCATGCTTGGCAGAGTACAGGATCAGCGGAAAAGACAAAGACCCTCAACGAGGTGGATTGGCACAGTGGCTGCAACAATGAGCTCAAGCATAACAATGATTGTAAGGATGGCTCAGGAACGGGCGGTGTTTCATTCCGTTGTGCATAGGGTCGCTATGAGTTGGAACTGACTCGACGGCACCTAACAACAACAACATAGATCAAGTTGGATAGCATTGACGTTTTCGCAATGCTAAGTCTTCCTATTCATGAGCATTATATGTTTTTCTATTTATGTAGGTCTTTTTTGGTGTCTTGCAGTAGTGTTTTGTAGTTTTCTTTGTGTAAGTCTTTTACATACCTGGATAAATTTATTCCTAAGTATCGTATTTATTGAAAGGCTATTTTAAATGGTATCTTTTCTTCATTTCCTATTTGAAGTTTTATTTTTTGGTGTAGAGGAATCCAAATGATTTTTGTGTGTTGACCTTGTATCCTGCTACTTTTCTGAATCCTTCTATTAGTTCCAGTAGCTTTCTTGTGGAGTCTTTGGGATTCTCTATGTATAGGATTATGTCATCTGTGGATAGGGATAATTTTACTTCTTCCTTGCCAATTTGAATGTGCTTTATTTCTTTTTCTTGCCTAGTTGCTCCAGTACAATGTTGAATAGGAGTGATGATAAAGAGCAACCTTGTTTAGTTCCCATTCTCAAGGGGAATGTTTTCAGTCTCTCCCTCTTGAGAATAATGTTGGCTGTTGATTTTGTATACATACCATTTATTATGTTGAAGAATTTCCCTTCTACTCCTATTTTGCTGAGAGTTTTTATCAGGAGGGGTGTTGGTTGTTTATCAAATGCTTTTTCTGCATTTATTTAAAAGATCGTGTGATTTTCTTTTGTTTTTTATGTGGTGGATTACATTGATGGATTTTCTAATATTAAACCATTCTTACATATTTGGTATGAATCTCACTTGGTCATGAGATATTATTTTTTCGACATCCTGTTGAATTCTATTGGCTAGAATTTTGTTGAGAATTTTTGTGCCTATTTTCATGAAGGACATTGGTCTGTAATTTTCTTTTTTGGTGGTATCTTTGCCTGGCTTTGGAACAGGGCTGGCTTCATACAATGAGTTTGGGAGAACTCTTTCATTTTCTGTGCTCTGAGATAGTCTGAGTTACTATTGATGTTCTTTTGTCTCTGAATAAAAAAAAAAAAAAGCCAAACCCAGTGCCGTCAAGTTGATTCTGACTCATAGCGACCCTATATTTGGTAGAATTCTCCAGTGAATCCCTCCAGGCCAGGGCTTTTTTCAGCTGGGAGTTTTTTTTTGTTGTTTTTTTTTTTTAACCTCATCAATTTCTTCTTTTGTTAAGGGTCTGCAGACTTTCTACTTCAGTTTGTGTTGGTTTAGGTAGGTAGTGTGTTTCTATGAATTTGTCCATATCTTCAAGGTTTTCAAATTTGTTGGAGTACTATTTTTCATAACATTCTATTATGACCCTTTTTATTTTGGTTGGTTCTGTAGTTATGTCACCCATCTCATTTCTTATTTGAGTCATTTGTATCTTCTCCTGTTTTTCTTTTGTCAATTTGGCCAGTGGTTTGTCAATTTTATTTATCCTTTCAAAGAGCCAGCTTCTAATTTTGTTGATTCTATTGTTTTTTGTGGTTGTTGTTCTCTGTTTCATTTATTTCTGCTCTAATCTTTATTATTTCCTTTCTTCTGGTGACTGTGGGCTTTTTTTTTTAACTGCTTTCTATTTGTTCAAGTTGTAGGATTAATTCTTTGATTTTTGTCATTTCTTCATTTTTGATCTGTGCAGCTATCTCTATATGTTGCCCTCTGAGTACTGCTTTTGCTGTGTCCCAAAGGTTTTGGTATGTTGTGTTTTCATTCTCATTTGATTCTAGGAATTTTTTAAAATTTCATCTTTGATTCTTCACTTACCCAGTGGTTTTTAAGCAAGGTGTTATTCAGCTCCCATGTATTTGATTTTTTTCCCTTGCTCTTCCTGTTATGAATTTCTACTTTTATGGCATTTTGATCAGGGATAATGCTTTGTATTATTTCAATATTTTTTTGAATTTATTGAGACTTGCTATGTGGACTAAAAGGTGGTCAATTTTGAAGAGTGTTCCACGTGCCTTGCAAAAGTATGTGTACTTTGCTGCAGTTGGGTGGAGTATTCTGTATAGATCTATGAGGTTGAGTTGGTTTATTGTGGTACTTATATCTTGTGTATCTTTGCTGAGTTTCTTTCTAGTTTTGTCCTTCCCTGAAAGTGGTGTGTTAAAGACTCCTGCTATTATTGTGGAATTGCATATATCTCTTTTCAATGCTGTTAAAGTTTGTTTTATATATTTTGGAGCCCTGCCTTTTGGTGTGTATATATTTATTATGGTTATGTCCTCTTGGTAGATTGACCTTTAATTGTTATACAATGTCGTTCCTTTTCTTTTATGGTGGATTTTGCCTTAAAGTCTATTTCGTCAGAGATTAATATTGCCACCCTGCTCTTTTTTGGTTACCGTGTGCTTGATTTTTTTTTTCATTCTTTGACTTTTAGTTTATTTATATTTTTGTTCCTAAACTATGTCTCGTAGACAGCATATCGATGGGTCTTTTTATTTATTTATTTTTAATCCATTCTGCCACACTCTCTTTAAAAAAAAAAAAAAAACTTTTTTTTTGACTGTGTATTTAATCCATTTACATTCAGTGTGATTATCAATAGGTACGAGTTCACTACTGTCATTTTATTGAGTTGTGTGTGTGTAGTGTTGACAGTTTCTTTGTTCCACTTAATTTTTTGTGCTGATTCCTTTTCATTTCCTTCATTGTTGATTTTGTGTTTACTGAGTCGTCATGGCTTCTTTTTTATTTTGATGAGTAGGTTTGCTAATTTTCTTTGTGGTTGCCCTAAGATTCACTTTTGTCTTAATGAGTTTAGAGCAGTCTTTTATTAATATCGCCTTGACTTCCTGTCCATATGGAAGTTCTATAACTACACCATTTATTTCCCCTATTTTGTTTTGAAGTTGTCATCATTTACAGATAATCAGATTTACTGGTTCCTTTTTTCAGTCTTTTAGTTTTATTGTGTTTTTCAGAATTTTTTATCTGCATTGGTATCTTGCTGATGCTGTCATATGTCTTAATCTCAGGTTGTTGACTTATGTGGTTGGTACTCTGTCTGTAGGCTGCCCGTTAATATTTCTTGTTAGGTTGGTCTGGTTTTTACAAATTCCCTTAATTTCTGTTTATCTGAAAATGTTCTAATTTTGCCATAGTATTTGAGGGACAATTTTTCTGGATATATAATTCTTGTAGGAAATTTTTTTATTTCATGGCTTTATGTATTTCATCCCATTACCTTGCTTGCATGGTTTCTGCTGAGAAGTCAGAGCTTATGTTTATTTGTTCCCCATTTTAGGTGGTCTTTGGTTTTTTCCTAGCTGCTTTCAGGAACTTTTTTTGTCTTTGGTTTTAGAGAGTTTGATTATAGTATGTCTTGGTAATTTTCTTTTGGATATACCCTGTGCGGGGTTCATTGTTCTTCTTGGATGGATATCTTCTTATATTAGGGAAGTTTTTTGCCAGTGAATCTTCAAATATTCTCTCTGAGCTTTTTATTGTCTCCTCGTGTTCTGAGATTCAGATCACATATAGTTTATTTCTCTTGATAGTGTCCCACATAACTCTAAGGCTTTCTTCATTTTTCTCACTCTTTTTTTCTGATTGTTCCTCATACAAGTTAATGTCAAGAAATTTGTCCTCTATTTAACTGGTTCAGTCATCCATTGCTTCAATTCTACTCCTGTGTTCTTCTGTTGCATTGTCTGAGCTTTTATTGTTAATCTTCTGCATTTCTGATTGCTGTTTTTGTATGGTTTCCAATTGTCCATTTGTTTTGTCATTTTGTTCTTGTATTACTATCCTGAATTCTTCTAGTGTTTTGTCTGCTTTTCTTGAATTTTTCTATGGTTTCTTTGTTGTCTGTGTTTTCCTTGTTCTCTTTCTTGAGCTCTTGGAGAGCTTTATATATAAGTCTTTTGAATTTCATTTCCTATAGTCTGATTACCTCTTCTTCCTCAGTGAGGGTTTCTGGTTCCTTATTTTGGTCCTTTGCTTGAGCCATCTTTCCTGCTTCTTTAGGTGATTTGATATTGTCTATTATTTCTGAAGTATTAAAGTGTTATTGTTGTTGCTGTTAGGTGCCATCAAGTCAGTTCCAACTCATAGCAACTCTATAGGACAAAGTAGAACTGCCCCATGGGGTTTCCAAAGAGCAGCTGGTGGATTTGAACTGCTGACCTTTTGGTTAACAGTTGTAGCTCTTAACCATTGTGCCACCAGCACTCAAAAAAAAGTGTTATTATGTTTATTTAGTAATTGTATATTTGTTTGCTATGCCCTGATTTTTTGCTTTGTTCTGTTTTGATGTGTCTGGGCAGGCAGTGCTGATATGCTACTCTGGTTGGTAGTGTGGCCGCACTTGAGCTCTCACCACTTATCTCCGAGTGGGTGTGGCAGCTGTTGGATATATGAGCACAGGTCTCTGTTCCCTTACTAGGCAGCTGAGGGCTGTCTGGGTGGGGTTGGCCATCATCTGTTGTTGGTCCAGTAGTGACGGAGTGGGGATTGGTCCACCCCAAGTGGGTGGGGCACCAGGTGTGGTGGATGTGTTGTGCAAGTGGGGGCATGGTCTTCACCACTCACTGGGCGATGGAGGGTGGGTTGTGATGGGTGGGTTGTGGGTGCATTGTGGTCATACTGGCTCTGCCTCATGCTGGGCAGGGGAGGGGGGAGTGACAGGCAGGCATGTGTGCAGTCGCACCTCCAGCACCTCTTGCCAGGAGTGGGGAGAAGGGAGATGTAGGTGGACACGTACACAGTCGCAATGCCCACACCTCTTGCTAGGCAAAGGGGGCGGGGAGAAGAAGCAGACAGGAGCATGGGGGTCACACCATCAGCACCTCTCATGAGGTGGATGGAGGGAGAGGTAGCAGTAGGCAGGTGTGGACACAACCATGATGCTGGTACCTCTCATTGGTTAGGGATAGGAGGTAGGGAGCAATATGCAGGTGCACCCATGATAGTGGCACTGGCACCTCTTGCTATTCGGGTATGGGGGAGGGAAGTTGTGCATGAATGTGTGCAGGGTTGTTCTACCTGGGCCTCTAGCTGGACAGGGGTAGGAGTCAGGAGGGAGCAGCAGGTGCACTCAAGAGACATGCCATTGGTGCCCCTTACTGAATAAGGGGAGGAGAAGAGGAGTGGTGAGTAGACATGCGTGCAACTGCACTTCCACCACCTGTCACCAGACCAGGTTGGGCACTACTGTAGGGCAGCCATGTGCATGGGTGTGGGCAGTCTCCATGGCTTCATGAGCTCTGAGGGGGACATAGGTGGCAGATGGGCTTGCACACACGAGGGTGCCCACTGCAATTTGTCTTCTGGGCAGAGGGGGTGGTAGATGGGACTGGGTGGGAGGAGCTTATGTTATTGTCCCTTATCAGATGGGGTGTCCTGGGTATGGGGTCCCCCACTGCTTCTGATCAGGAGGGTGGGGTAGGGGAAGTGCACCTCTCGTGTTAGCAGATGTGGGAGCCCTGGCCCTTCATGTCAGCCAGTAGTCAGGACCTTTTCCTGACCAAGTGTTAAAGGGAGGCATTCAGGCTCTGTTCAGGTGGGAGACCTCCTGCTGCCACTCTGTTTTTCCACCACCTCATGTGTGCCACTCACCCCGGAGGACAGGGACCACTGCTGGGTATCTGGCTGTGAATCTTGGCTCTCTCCCTGCTCTTACTTCTCTCTGAGTATGTCTATATAGTTTCTCTGTCTCTTATGTGACTGCTGTGGAGTTGCTTCCATGTGTTCCTCCTCTAGGATCGATTCTGGCTTTGTCTTATGATGGCTATTTTGAGCCAGGGCAGTTGATAGAGCCCCTCCATTTCATGTTACTCCTTGCTTGCTGCATTTGTTCAATTTTTCCCTCCAGTCGGTGTTCGATTCAATTCTTTATCCTCCCTTTTTGATGTTCAGAGTCCCACAATTGTTGTCTGCATTTGTTTCACCTAGTTTTTTAGGTCTTTGCTGTAAAGGGATGGTAAGGTTTATCTGGCTAATCTGCCATGCTGGCTCCACTTCTTGTGTGTGTTTTTAATCTTTGTTATTATTTTTTATTTAATGTGGGTTTAGAAAGGAGATGACATAGAGTATGTGTTTATACTGAATCTAAATTCTCAGATAATTTTTCATTGGTTAATATCTGTATGTATAAATGACTATGGGTAATACATCTGCAAATTACAAAGCACAATGTTGAACCCACCTCCTAAGTTAAGAATTAAAACATTGTCAATTCTGATATAGCTCCCTGATGGTCTTCCCCCACTGCATCTCCCTCCTCGCCCCAGAGGTAACCATTATCCTTGAAGTGTGTTCACTGTACTTTTCATTTCTTGTATGACTTTACCACATATGTATAAAAGAGTTTTGGTATTTTCAGGGCTTTGTAAGTATTGAATCGTATATAATCGTTGGTGACTTGCTTTTTTTCATTTCACATTTTGTTTCAGAAATTATCTCCTTTGATGCGAGTAGTTGTATTCTTTTATTTTTACTCCTGTGTAGTGTAGATACACTGTCATCTCAAATATTTCTTTTTTTATGTTTTTTCTATCTTTTCCTTTATTTTTTTTCCCCATGAATAATGCTTCTATGGACATTCTCTACATGTTTTCTGATACACATATGCAAAAATTTCTCTGGGATAAATGCCTGGGTCTTAATTGTAGGATATGCACATGTTCAGCCTTAGAAGATAATGCCAAGGTCTTTTCCAGAGATTTTCTGCCAATTTACACTTCTAAAAACAAGGAATTCTCATTGCTTCATATCCCTGACAAAATGTTACACTGCCAGACTTTTACATTTTTGTTATTCTTCTGGGTATAAAAACTTTTCCATTGTGGTATTAATTTTAACTTTATATTAAACACTGTATATTATGTAATAAGAAAAGTGAACAGGCTATAAGTATACAGCCCAATATATTTTCACAAAATGAACACACAGCTCAAGAGAGCATAACAAGCATCCCAAAAAACCCCATACTCCTTTAGTTTCACTTCACACCCCAA
This sequence comes from Elephas maximus indicus, assembly GCF_024166365.1. Taxonomy (NCBI): domain Eukaryota; kingdom Metazoa; phylum Chordata; class Mammalia; order Proboscidea; family Elephantidae; genus Elephas; species Elephas maximus. The sequence continues at coordinate 123,712,077 of NC_064822.1, forward strand.
GAACCCCTATCCTGATTTCTAACAGCATAGATTAGTTTATACATGTATTTTTTTTTGTATCTGTTTGCCTCCATGTTGAGGTTTTGAGATTCATGCATATTGTGCCCTTTGGTATTAATTGTGCATTCCCAGCAAGCTCACTGTAACTCCACCCCTTTTTTTTTTGCTTGATGACTCAACATAAGGGGGACACGTAGCTTTAGAACTGCTACCCTAAAAAAGCAGCCAGGAAATCTAAGGCTGTCCCGTCCTCAGGTAAAATACAGAGTCTGAACGAAATGAGAGATGAAGGCAGGCAGACACCAGACCAGAGTAAGAAGGAACAATGCAAGAGGGCTCAGGACAACTTCTCTAAATGTTTCAGGAGTGTCCAAGTCTCTTGTCCATGTTGGTGATCAGCTTGCTCTAACCAAGCTTAAGTAAGTAGGCTTATATTCAATCAAAAATATTTTGAGTATCTACTATGTTCTTCATGTGTGAGGTGCTGGGGGTTCAATATTATACAGATCTTTCCCTCAAGAGACTCAGGATATGGGAGAGAGACAGGCACACAGACAAAGAAAAAATTACAATATAAAGGGATAGGAACTGTGCTGCAAGTAGTGACACCTAGAGAGTGTTCATCTCTGCTTGGCATGGTAGGAGCAGTGTTCAGGAAAGGCTAGTCCAAGAAAAAGCCCTTTTCCTTAGTTCATGAAGGATAAGGAAGAGTTGGTTAAATAAACAGAAGTAAAAAAGCAGAAGTGTTTCCAGGTACAGGGATTAACATGCAAAGGAATGAGGTCTGGGAGGGCATAGTTTAGTTACCAAAAAATAAAAATAAAACCCATTATGGCTCATAGTGACCTTATAGGACAGAGTAGAAAAGGAGTGGCTGGTGGATTTGAACTGCCAGGCTTTAGGTTAGCAGCCGAGCTCTTAACCACTGTACCACCAAAGTATGTGAGACATGGTCTTGCCATCCTTGCTTCTAAGGAGCATTCTGGCTGTACTTCCTCCAACTGTAGGTAATGCTTATTAAATGGAGAGTCATACAACATCAGCCCCTTTGATGGTGCTTGGTAGGAGTGGGTTTGTTTGGAACTCAAATATGGTAGCAGCTTTCTTCAAAGCAATGCTTGTCAAAATTTTTATGTCGTGATCCACATAGAAAAGGATAATATTTGTGTGAACTACTGGAATAAACTGGAAGGGATCTAGGGACATTATTTTTAATTAAGAAATACAGTAAATGATAAATTTATATAAAACTTTAAAATTTTTTTTTAATTTCTGAAAATTTCCATGAAGGTGATTTTTAATTTTGAAATGGCTACATGAAATTCTCTATCAAGAATTTTAATGAGAATCTCTCAAAATTCTTGAAAATTAAAAAAAGAAATTTCTTGAAGACCACCTCTGAGGGAAAATTGCACAAATAGGTGATAACAAATGGCAAAAGAGAATGCACAGCTTTTTCTCTCATTGACAGAAATCCCTTTGTCACCATAAACTGGATTTGAGTGACTCAATATTCTTATTTGTATCTCAGGGGCACAATCAGTCTTCAACTTTCTCCATAGTTTAGTTACCAAAAAAAAAAAAAAACCAAACCCAGTGCCATTGAGTTGATTCTGACTCATAGCGACCCTATAGGACAGAGTAGAACTGCCCCATAGAGTTTCCAAGGAGCACCTGGTGGATTCGAACTGCCGATCCTTTGGTTAGCAGCCGTAGCACTTAACCACTATGCCACCAGGGTTTCCATAGCTGACATAAATATCCTCCATTCAATAGTAAGCATGCATGTAGAGACTGGATGTTAAAAATGTAAGAAGAGGCTTGATGATGAAGCCCCTGGTATGCCAGCATAAGGACTTAGGACTAAAGTATTTTGTGCAGGGAAATAAAAACATTGGGGCAGGGTTTTGAAACTATTGCTCTGGAGGGAGTAAGGAGAATTGATTGAGGAATAGAAGATTAGATAGAGGATAGCTCCAGCTGTCTTTGCAAAAATTTTCAAGGAAAATCCTCCTTCACTCCATTCTTGCTCTATCCTAGTACCCACCTACTTCAGACTCTTTGGCTAGGTCACCTTTTCCACTGGGTGCTTTTACTTAAGACTTGGCAACAGAGCATGGTTTCCATGGTTCTGGGGAATACAGATGAAGGAATGACAATTAATTCAGTTTGAAGTCTCCAGGGGAAGGCCAGGCCTAGGATATGGATTGGATCCCTGAGGAAGGATGGAGCAAATCCTTATGAGTCAAAGAGATGAAGATACTCTGAAGTTAAGAATGAGCCTGTATCATGGACACTGAGGTTACCCATGGGAATAGCAGAATTGCGTTGGCTACCAAAACCTTCAATGAACGTGACAGATTGATCAGCATGAAGTTGGCAGTGACTTGGAAAAGTAACAGGTGTCAAAACCAACTAGCAAGAACTTGAAAAAAGTATGCACACCCATGTTTATTGCAGCATTATTCACAATTGCAAAAAGATGGAAACAACCTAAGAGCCCATCAAAAGATGAAAGGATACACAAACTGTGGTATATACACACAATGAAATACTACTCAAGGATAAAGAACAATGATGATTCTACAAAACATCTCACAACATGAATGAATCTGTATGGCATTATGCTGAGTGAAATAAATCAATCACTAAAGGACAAATAGTGTATGAGACCACTATTATAAAAACTCATGAAAAGGTTTACACACAGAAAGAAACAACCTTTGATGGTTATGAGGAAGGGCAGGGGTAGGGAGGGAAAAACACTACATACACAATAGATAAGCGTTAACTTTGGTGAAGGGTAAGACAGTACACAATACTGGGAAGCCAGCACAACTTGATGAAAGTAAGGTCACAGAAGCTTCATAGACACATCCAAACTCCCTGAGGGACCAAAATTACTGGGCTGAAGGCCGGGGTCCATAGTCTCAAGGGACATCTAGCTCAGTTGGCATAACATAGTTTATAAAGAAAATATTCTACATCCTATGTTGGTCATCAGTGTCTGTGGTCTTAAAAGCTTGTGAGTAGCTATCTGAGATACTCCACTAGTCTCACTCTATCTGCAGCAAGGAAGAATGAAGAAAACCAAAGACACAAGGAAAAGATTAGTCCAAAGGACTAATGGACCACAACTACCACAGCCTCCTCCAGACTGATTCCAGCACAACAAGATGGTGCCTGGCTACCAACACCAACTGCTCTGACAGAGATCACAATAGAGGGTCCCAGACAGAACTGGAGAAAAATGTAGAACAAAATTCTAACTTACAAAAAAAAAAGACCAGACTTACTGGTCTGACAGAGACCGGAGAAACCCCGAGAGTATGGCCTCTGGATACCCTTTTAACTCAGTACTGAAATCACACCTGAGGTTCACACTTCAACCAAAAATTAGAGAGGCCCATAAAACAAATTGAGACTAAATGGGCACACCAGCCCAGGGGCAAGGACGATAAGGCAGGAGAGTACCAGAAAGCTGGTAATGGGGAACCCGAGGTCGAGAAGGGGAGAAGGTTGACACATCATGGGGATGGCAACCAATGTCACAAAACAATGTCTCTATTGTTTATGAGAAACTAATTTGCTGTGCAGACCTTCATCAAAAGCACAATAAAATAAAATAGTGGGGGTGGGGGAGGGAAAGAACTTGAAAGAAGATGACTTTCTGCACTTGGGAGCAGGGAAATGGTCTAGAGGTGACACAGGCTGCATTGTGCTGAGTCTTCTGGCCGGTGGTGCTTAGGAGGATAGGTTGCCTCCATGCTAGAGGGTACAAGGAAAGCAGTTTCTTTGTGGGGTAGTGGGGCCCCACTAAAGAAGGAAATGGAGGAAATTTTTCTTTTCAAACAACTATTCGTTTTCTTCATCTGTTAATTTTTTTCTATAGTATTTCACATAACACCAGTCTGTGCAGAATTGAGGATACAGAAGAGTTTGTTTTCAAAGCAACGGGATTTCCAGAGAACAGAAATAAAAAAAATTTAGGAGAAAGACAACCAAAGGTGTCAAATTAGATCTTTGGAATACGTGACAATGCACAGAAACTAGGAAGTTTGTGTGAGGAGAATTCCGATGATATTAAACTAAATCACTATTCTTCACACTGGAAATTGCAAGCTCCAGGAGAATATGGACAAATTCCAAAGGAGATATATAATCTAGATGTTGTTTGTGGCCTCTCCTGGTGCCTTTCAGGAAACAGTTCCTCCTTATCTCTTTAGGTCACCTCTAGAAGTTAAGGGGCTGCACAGCTCCCTCTCCTCCAGTTCAAGACCTGGGGGTGAAGGAAAGCCCAGGTCTAACAGGCTCCTCAAAGACTTTTGGCTTCTTCTCTTCTCTCTGAACAGGAAGTTCAGAGATTTTAATCTCTGGGGCATTGAGGAAGAGAAACATTCTTCTTCCTACTTTTCTAAATGTAACACTTCAGTGGTTTGAATTCCTGCCTGACTCTCTCAGGGTAGAAAGCAGCCACCCTCTGGCGCCCATACCACACAGCTACAGCCTAAAACTATCCCTTGTCTAAGTTGGCTTGCAGCAAGGCTGTGATTACTATGTTCCCATCAGAACTCATCTACCTGGGAAACATGTTTCACTATGATAAACTCCAGCCACGGTGGTGATTAAATGGCTTGTTTTTTGGAGAGTGCCAAAAGGACTCTGCTGACCCCCAATTTTTCCTGTGTAGCCTATCACTGTGCCTAAATTTCCCCCCACTAGTCATCCCTTTTTAGGGCTAAGGTAGTGTAGGTCACTATTAAAAGGCAGAAGATGCATAAGCAAATCATCACCAATTACTGTAGCCTTAGAACTGAGTAGGTTTGTCAGATTCAATCTAGAAACAACCAGGAGTCTGAGGGGATGGAATCCAAGAAAAGCCAACTTTGCCAAAGAATGGAATGAAAGGAGATCAGGAAGATTTAGAGCCTGGGGTTCTTCCAGGGAAGACAGATGGGGCAATACCCCATAGGAGGGGCTCTGGGAAGTTGGGGAAGCATGAGCATCCGGACCCTTAATGAGGTTTCTGCTGGGCAAGGGGGTTGCAGAATGCTAGAAGAGATGGAGCTAGACCCTCAACTGAGAAAAGTGTGAGTAACCTTTTGCCTGGGACCAGACACTTCATTGACTCAAAGTATGGGAGTCCTGGGGGTAATAACAGTGAATGCTTGAGAACTGAGAACTTGGTGCTGAGAATTCTTTAGTTGTTTAGGAAAGGAAGTAAGACAGCAAGAGGAATCATGATAGGCACCATAGATGAAGACACAAAATATGCACTCTTTTTAAAGGTTTCAGCTGGAGATGGCTGAGACAGAGTAGAAATTGGGAAATAAAAGTAAGAGAGACAGACAATATAATGGTAATAGCTAGGAGAATTTTGAAAGACATTAATCTGATAGAAACAGAGAAAGAGAAAGGAAACTTATCATCACCAAGGATCTAAAGAGCTTGGATAAAATCACTGCAGCTCAGAGACTTCTCGGTTACATACATAAAATGGAAGTCTTAGAAACAATGCAGATGGATGGAAGACAAGAATTAACATAGTGTCATTTGACTGAATGAAAAGCACTGCAGGGTATTTTGTAGTGTATCAGCCCAGCAAGAGAATAGACAGTGACCTATCTGATGTTTTCTATTTATGACTTATCTAGTTCTATAATAAAAGGTCTCTTCATGGAAAAATAACATTGTGGCTGGTGGTGCATCCATCTCAGAAACATCTTGCTAGTTTCATGTAACTTCTTCCTGGTGGGTTTCGCCTATATAGACACATAAAGAATTAGAGGTATAGGAATAAGCTGCTTCGATTTGTTGTATTTAATGGTGATTTAACTGGTTCGACCACCTGTTAACTTACTGCATGTATTTCTCTAGTTTATGTCCTTCCCCCCCGCCCAGTAGCACTAATAAAAAAATTCAGATTCATTTAAAAATGAATTCTATTTCTCTTAATTTGGAGCCATGAAAAATAATTACATCTACTGTACTACATATGCCATATTCTCATACTTACCTTTTATGGAACACCCCTTTTTCAGGAAAGCTTAAGACCTAGAGGGCAAAAGCAGGTAAAGAGCTAAATTAAACAGGCAAAGCTTTTAAAACAAAAAAACTCCAGAAAGGTTTAGACTAGAAAATAATTCACACACACACACACACATACACACAGTACTTATGTTCCCCCCCCACACACATACACATACACACACACACAGGGCACTTATGCCCCCCACATACACATACACACACACACACAGGGCACTTATGCCCCCCCACACACATATACACTCACACACACACACAGGGCACTTATGGCCGCCCACACACATACACATACACAGGGCACTTATGCCCCCCCCCACACATACACATACACACACAGGGCACTTATGCCCCCCCACACACACATACACATACACACACACACAGGGCACTTATGCCCCCCCACACACATACACATACACACACAGAGCACTTATGCCCACACACACACATACACACACACACCCAGGGCACTTATGCCCCCCCACACACATACACATACACACACAGGGCACTTATGCCCTCACACGGACACATGCACACACACACACACACACACACACACACACACACACACGGTACTTATGCCCAGTGGACTTTTAATGGAATAAGCAATTTAATGTAGTCAGAAATAGCTTAAATTTAGAATCACAGAGAATCCAGAGATCAGAGCCAGAAAAAAATTTAAAGTTGGAAAGTTAGAAAAAACTTAGGAGGTGATTTGGCCCAGCTGTGGGGCTTTCTGAAGCTACCCAAACCAAAACCAAACCCACTGTCGAGTCGATTCCGACTCATAGCGACCCCATAGGACAGAGTAGAACTGCCCCGTAGAGTTTCCAAGGAACGCCTGGCAGATTCGAACTGCCGACTCCTTGGTTAGCAGCTGTAGCACTTAACCACTACGCCACCAGGGTTTCCTCTCTGAAGCTGAGGTATTATTATTATTTATACTTGGCAAATGACTAAAGCCACCCAGCTAGATAACGGCCAAAGGAAGATTAAATTCTATGTTCCCATCTCTGTCACATGTTATCTAGAGTGAACAAAAAAGTTTTTTTTTTTTAAGTTTTTTAAATAATATTTTAGAAAAGCAGAGCCAAAACCCCAATATATTAAATGAGAGTTCAAAAGAGAGATTCAGGAAAAAAATACTTATTCTCATTAAGAGAATAACAGAAATTTATGGCTATGTGACCTGGCTTAGGAGAGCTTGAAGAACATTTGTTTTCTTCAATTAATATGCAGGGAGAAGACGAAAGAATTAAAACAAACAAACAAAAAGTCTCTTGTTGCTTTGTCTTCACCTTTCATGTTTTTCTTTTATAGTACTTCACCTAACCATAAACACCTGCACAGAACTCTGGTGGAGTTCTTCACTAATAGTTCAAACATTTTGGGATTTCTTTTTTCTATTACAATCAGATTACCACTGAAAATTCCCCTAGGTCTTTTGAGAGAAAGTATACCTTCCTCTTTCCGTAAGGCACATAGTTAATGTTCTACCAGTCATTATGTCTTTTAAAATATTACTGATGTTCAACAGGTAGAATGAGTTATTACCAAAATGCAAAATCTCTTTCCTATATAATCTAGTGGAAAAATTTACCTTATTCTTTGTTTAAAATAAATGTTAATATATTAACCAGAAGGGGATAGGATGGTTTTTCCTGTTTGTTTTAGAATATATTTCATATTTACCTTTTTTGGGGTGTTGGGTATGGGATATGAAATTTGCTTTGGCGTGAACTTTCTTAAGAATTACTGTGGACGGGACAAGATAAGATAACGTACAACACTTTTATCTTCACAACTAAAAAGATTGGAACTGACTAGGATTTATAAGATTAAACAGACATGAAATGATCTTATGGAAAAATAGAGTCAAACAGAGTTATAGGGCATAAAGCTACTATGAAGGCCATTTAACTACCTCTTTGCCCTGTGCCAAATTATGAGGCTTCTTGATTTCAACTCAAAAAAACAATGCTACTCTGAGAAAATTTTCTTGAATTTCCAGTTGAAAATGAAGCACCTAAACAATTTATCACTGTCACGGATTGAATTGTGTCCCCCCAAAATATGTGTCAACTTGGTTAGGCCCTGATTCCCAGTATTTGTGTGGTTGTCCTCCATTTTGTGATATTCCTATGTTTTATAAATCATAATCGCTGCCTGTGGTTAAAGAGTATTAGAGTGGAATGTAACAACCTTGCTCAGATCACATCCCTGATCCAATGTAAAGGGAGCTTCCCTGGGACGTGGCCTGTACCACCTTTTATCTTACAAGAGATAGAAGGAAAGGGAAGCAAGCAGAGAGTTGGGGATCTCGTACCACCAAGAAAGCAGTGCCGGGAGCAGAGCACGTCCTTTGGACCAGGTTCCTGTGAGGAGAAGCTCCTAGTCCCAGCGAAGATTGATGACAAGGACCTTCCTCCATAGCTGACACAGATAGAAAGACTTCCCCTGATGCTGACACCCTGAATTTGGACTTGTAGCCTACTAGACTGTGAGTGACTAAACTTCTGTTTTCTGAAGCCATCCACTTGTGATATTTCTGTTGTTAACAGCAGTATATAACTAAGACACTCACCAATGGAAAATTTAGTACAGTGATAGGGTATCCCCTTGAATAAGTTATATTTGAGGCCTATTCAAGATGTCTTTTTAAAAAATGTGTGCTTTTTAAAATTTTAATTTTATTTTTTGTTGTTGAGAGTACATACAGTAGAACATTCACCAATTCAACCATTTCCACATGTATAATTCAGTGACGCTGATTACATTCTTCAAGTTGTGCAACCATTCTCACCATCCTTATCCGAATTGTTCCTCCCCCGTTAACACAAACTTACTGCCCCCTAAGTTTATCAGTTTCATCAATTCGATCTCATACAGATAGTTCTTAAAAGAGCACAATGCTTGAGGCAAACATTCTGTGCCAATTAAAGCTAAACTATTGTTTGGTTTAAAGAAGACTTCAGGGGATATTTTGATTTAAGGTTTAAAGACTATCTCAGGCAACAGTTTGGGGGGGGGGGGGCGGGGAGTTCATTTCAATGGCTCCAAAAAGTCTGGATTCTGTGAGATCAAGATGTCTTTGAAACAAATGATAAACTAGGTAAATATTTTATTCTTTTCAAATGACTTTAATTACTTTTAGATTGAATTGATTGTCTTTCTTTAAATGATAGAACATGAACAAACACTTGAATCTGACCCTTGACAAAATATCAGACATCAAGTTAATGTGATATCTTGCATTATTACATTATTTACATTTAAATTTACAAAATAATTTTTTTAATTTTTATGGGTCACTTTATTTCAAGGAATATTGTATCTTGAAAATATCCCTGTGAAAGTCATTGTACAAATAGGGAAACTAAGGCACAGAGAAGTTAGGTGATTTGTTAGAAATGAAACTAGATTATAATATTCTTTTCTTCCTAACACACAGATGTCTTTTTTAATAAGCAGTTTTTAAACTGGGGACAGGGGGAACATTAAGCTAATCTAACAATCTAATACAAACTTGCATAAATATACATTCTGGGTCTTTTAGATGACTGTTTTGTAAATGAACACTCTCCTAAGATTTCAGTGCCCAAAATTACATTCGTGTTTTGTGTTCCTTTATGGCAAAAGAAGGCCAAAGAATTTTAAGGACTGCTGTAGAAATAAAGGCTGGTGATATTTGAATTAGAGGCAACTGCGTGGGGAACTGAGTCAGCAGGTCAGAGTTATGCCAGATTCACAACAGCCTGCACTATAGGCATTTGTACCATATTCATTTTAAAAGCTAAGCAGCTCATAATTAACAGCAATTACATCAGCAAACAAAAAATGAACAAGGATTCTCATTGTGATTCCAGCAACACCAGGATTAGAAATACATTTAATGCAGACTTTGTAACATACAAAGTGAACTTTAAAATGAACTAAATGGGGTTATATAATTATTAAGAGACAATGAATTAAAATTGGCATCTGAAGAGTGAAAATTGCCAGGGTGATATGCATGACATTATTCTGAATCAGGTAATAAAATATCGAAGTTTAAAAAGACAATTTTATATAATCTACTGCTGGGAGTAAGCATTTTCTGCATTAGTCATAAACTCTAAATACAATATAGGTTGTATAGAGAAATGGGCCAAAGGGAGAGTTTCTTCTGTTATTAACTTTAACATTGTTGATTTATTTTCAGCAAACTGCATCATATGTTACATTTGATTAATATTTGTAAATTGGTATATTGAACAACCACCACTCGTCTTTCAGTTTGTAGTACTGTGGTGGTTTGCATGTTGCTGTGATGCGGGAAGCTATGCCACTGGTATTTGAGATACCAGCAAGATCACCCATGGTGGACAGGTTTCAGTAGAGCTTCCACAATAACAAACACTAGGAAGAAGGAGCTGGTGATCTACTTCTGAAAAAATTTCCCAATGAAAACCTTATGAATAGCAGCAGAACGTTGTCTGATATAGTGCCAGAAGATGAGCCCATCGGGTCAGAAGGCACTCAAAATATGACCGGGGAAGAGCCGTCTCCTCACAGCAGAGTCCACATTAATGACGTAGATGGAGTAAAGCTTTTGGGACCTTCATTTGCTGATGTGCCCTGACTCAAAATGCGAAGAAACAGCTGCAAACACCTATTAATAATTGGAATGTGGAATGTGCAAAGTAAGTATGTTGGAAGTTGTCAAAAATTAATTGGAACACTTGAAGATAGATATCCTAGGCATTAGTAAGCTGAAATAGACTGATATTGTTATGAATATCATTAAGAATAGGATAATCATGTGGTCTACTATGCTGGGAATGACAAATTGAAGAGGAATGGCATCACTTCACTGTCAACAATAATATTTCAAGATCTATCCTGAAGTACAACACTGTTAGTGATAAGATAATATCCATATGCCTACAAAGAAGACCAGTTAATATGACTATTATTCAAATTTATGCACCAACCGCTAATACCAAAGATGAAGAAATTGAAGATTTTTACCAAACTAAAATAAATCAAACATGCAATCAAGACACGTTGATAATTTCTAGTGACTGGAATGTAAAAGTTGGAAACAAAGAAGGAGGATCAGTAGTTGAAAAATACGGCCTTGGTTATAGAAATGATGCCAGGGGTCACAATAGCATTTTACAAGACCATTGACATATTCATTGGAAATGTCTTTTTTTCAACAACATGCACAGTGATTATATGTGTGAACATCATCAGATGGAACACACACGAATGAAATCAACTACATCTGTGGAAAGAGACGGTGGAGAAGCTCAGTGTCATCAGTCAGAACAAGGACAAGGACTGGCCGTGGAACAGAGCATCAGTTGCTCATATTCAAGTTCATGTTGAAGCTGAAATAAGTCCATGAGAGCAAAAGTACAACCTTGAGTACACACCACCTGAATTTAAAGACCATCTCAAGAATAGATTTGGTGCATTGAACAGAAATGACCCTGTAGATCAGAGAAGTTGTGGAATGCCACCATACATAAAGAAAGCAAAAAGGTCATTGCGAAGAAAGAAAAGTCCAAAATAGATGTCAGAAGAGACTCTGAAACTTGCTCTTAAATGTACAGTAGTTAAATCAAATAGACGAAATAATGAAGTAAAAGAGCTGAACAGAAGATTTCAAAGGTTGGCTCAGGAAGATAAAGTATTATAATGAAATGTTCAAAGACCTGGAGGTAGAAAACCAAAAGGAAAGAACATACTCTTCATTTCTCAAGCTGAGAGAAGTGGAAAAAATTCAAGCTTCAAGTTGCAATATTGAAGAGTTCTATAGGTAAAATATTGAACAATGCAGGAAGCATCAAACGAAGATGGAAATAACTGTACCACATAGAATTGGTCGAGGTTCAACCATTTCAGGAGGTAGCATATGATCAAGAACCAACGGTACTGAAGGAAGAAGTCCAAATGGTACTGAAGGAAGAAGTCCAAATGGTATTGAAGGAAGAAGTCCATGTTGCAGTGAAGGAAGGCTTTGGTGAAAAACAAGGCTCCAGGAATTGACAGAATATCAGTTGAGATGTTTCAACAAATGGATGTGTCTTAGGTTGGATTCTCTAGAGAAGCAAAACCAGTAAAGCATATAAATACACATAGAGAGAAATTTATAACAAGGAAATGGCTCATAAGATTGCAGAGGCTTGAGTGTCCCAAGACTGTGGGTCGGGATAGAGGCTTTGCCTAATTCACATAGCCACAAACCAAGGGTTGGCAAATTCAAGATTGGCAGGTCAGAGAGTGGGGCTTTTGTTCACAGGCTGCAAAGATCCACAAATCCCAACATCAGCAGACAAGACTACAAGAAAGCTGCTAGCTCAAGCCCCAAGAACCGGAGGTCAGACAAACAGAAGCCAGCTGCAGGGTTGAGAGCAAGCAAAAGCCCTTGCTGGAATGTCCACTTATATTCGATGCAGGCCACACACCCAAGAAAACTCCCTTTCAACTGACTGGCTACTCCCAGGATATCCCATCATGGAGGTAAACACATTATATCAAATCTCATCACAGAAGTTATCACAACATCATACGACTGCCAAACTACTGAAACTCATGGCCCAGCCAAGTTGACAATCTTAACCACCACAGGATGCAGCACTGGAATCACTCACTCATCTTTCCTCACCTATGTCAAGAAATTTGGAAGACAGCTACCTGACCAACCAACTGGAAGACATCGTGTTTTTGCCCCTTCCAAAGAAAGGTGATTCAACAGAAAGAGGAAATTATCAAACGATATCATTAATATCACAAGGAAGTAAAATTTTGCTGCAGATAATTCAAAAATAATTGCAACAGTACATCCACAAGGAACTGTCAGAAAAAACTCAAGCTGGATTCAGATAAGGGGGTGGAATGAGGGATATCATTGCTGATGTCAGATGGCTGAAAGCAGAGCATACCAGAAAGATGTTTGCCTGTGTTTTATTGACTATGCAAAGGCATTCAACTGTGTGGATCATAACAAATTATGGATAACATTGCAAAGGCTGAGAATTCCAGAACACTTTATCGTGCTCATGTGGAACCTGTACATAAAGAAGTAGTCATTCCAACACAAGGGAATACTGTGTGGTTTAAAATGAGGAAATGTGTGCATTAGGGTTGTATCCTTTCACCATATTTATTCAATCTGTATGCTGAGCAAATAATCCTAGAAGACAGACTATATGAAGAAGAGTGGAGTGTCAGGATTGGAGGAAGACTCATTAACAATCTGTGACATGTAGGTGACACAACCTTGCTTGCTGTAAAGAGGACTTGAAGCAATTACTGATGAATATCAAAGACTACGCCTTGAGTATAGATTATACCTCAAAATAAAGAAAATAAAAATCCTCACAACTGGACCAATGATCAACATCATGATAAATGGAAAAAATATTGAAGTTGACAAGGATTTCATTTTACTTGGATCCACAATCAACACCCATGAAAGCAGCAGTCAAGAAATCAAACGCTGTATTGCGCGCTGGGCAAATTTGCTGCAAAAGACCTCTTTAAAGCGTTAAAAAGCAAAGATGTCACTTCGAAGACTAAGGTGTGCATGACCCAAGCTATGGTATTTTCAGTCGCCTCATATGCATTCAAAAGATGGACGACGAATAAGGAAGACAAGAGAAGAATTGATGCATTTGAATTGTGATGTTGGCAAAAAATTTGAAATATACCATGGGCTGCCAGAAAAACAAACAAATCTGTCTTGGAAGAAGCAGAGCCAGAACGCTCCCTAGAAGCAAGGATGGTAAGTCTCTTCTCAAGTACTTTGGGCATGTTATCAGGAGGGACCAGGCCCTGTAGAAGGACATCATTCTTGGTAAAATGGAGGGTCACTGAAAAAACAGAGGACTCTCAATGAGATGGATTGACACCGTGGCTGCAACAATGGGCTCAAACTTAGCAACAATTGTGAGGATGATGCTCGGCCAGGCAGTGTTTCATTCTGTTGACATAGGGTAGCTACAAATTGGAGCTGACTTGACGGCATCTAACAACAACAACATATTGAACAAATGGAACTCTTGAGAAGTGAATCAACTTAATATCTATTTCCATGGCTTCTTAAAATATATTTGGTAGGGGTGATCTTTTCATGCTCCCAGATTAAATATCAAACCAGGCTAACCCCATACCTTGTCACAGTCCATCAAAGATTAATAAAAGTCCTTTAATTACTATGTTTCAGACCCTGTCTCAAAACAGTTCTCAATATATCAGCTAGGGATGGTAGATGTGAAACCCTGCACAGAGAAGGAGTAGAGGGCAGGTTCTTTACTCTTTTCCTTCCTCTTTCCTCCTTGCTTCTAGAAATGCATGAGAAAAGAGGTGGAAGAGGAGTTCAGGAAAGTTCTTGCTTGGCTGATTGCTTACTATCATCATGAATTGTCTTTGGGATTGTGGAGCCTGGCCAAAAAAAACAAAAAAAAAATTTTTTTTTTTTAATCTTCAAGAATTTTGAGAAATCCTCATTAAAATTCTTGATCAGGAATTACATGTAGCCATTTCAAACTTTTTCAAATATCTCGAAGACCACCTCTAAGGGAAAAGTGCACAAATAGGTGATAACAAATGTTAAAGAAAATGCATGGCTTTTTCTCTCATGGACAGAAACTCCTTTCTCACCATAAACTGGATTCGGGTGATTCAGTTTTTTTTCTGAATCTCAAGTACACAATCATTCTTTAACTTTCTTTCACTGTTAAAATTTCATTTGAATTTCAAATCCAATTAAACATTCTTATATCAAATATTTCAGATTTATAATGGTGCTGGAAACCCTGGTGTTGTAGTGGTTAAGTGCTACAGCTGCTAATCGATGGGTTGGTAGTTTGAATCCGCCAGGAGCTCCTTGGAAACTATGGGGCAGTTCTACTCTGTCCTATAGGGTCGCTATGAGTCGGAATCAACTCAAACGGAACAGGTTTGGTTTGGTTTCAGTTATAATGGTGCTACTCTATAACACTTCCTTAGGATTCAGTTATCTTATTGACTGAATATCACTAGAGAAAATTTTAGCCTCATCTTCCAGAAAGTTTTTCAAAATTTCATACATCATTGCTTTTTTAAATCAAGTTCATTCAAGTCCTCAAAAATATCAGTTAAATCATTTTTTTAAACCAAGAACTATTGTACACAGCTACAAAGTGAGCATCATTCCTAGATTAATTTTTATTTGTTAGCTCATAAAGTCTTGATAAAGCTCCTCTGCTACCTAGGCAGCTAGAGAACTTCAGCATGAAACCGCAGAGAGGTATTCTGTTCCCATTCTTCACCTAAAGTTGAAATCAGATGGGACTGTCATAATCAAGATTTATTAGATTCTCCATTTTGATAACATAATTTTATTTGGAATTTGATCTACAGGCAAACTTTTACAGAGGAGAAATTCTGTGTCTCAAACACCGAATTATTTAAACCACAGGGTTTTAGAATTCACTCTTGATGTCAAACCTTCTTGTCACTGTAGCTACATCATGAGTACACAAATTTAATATCCCCATAAAAACCTAAATTCTAACATCCAGTTATATATTGTTAATATGAATTTCATAGATTTCATAGTTTTGTATCTATTTAATTTGTAAATGTGTTTAAATTTATAGTTGCATAAAAAATATTAAAAAATTGCTGTCGATTCTGACCATAGCGACTCTACAGGACAGAGGAGAACTGCTCCATAGGATTTTCAAGGCTGTAATCTTTACAGAAGCAGACTGCCACATTTTTCTTTCACCCAGGGAGCGGCTGGTGGGTTCAAACCACTGACCTTTTGGTTAGCAGCAGAGCACTTTATTTACTGCATCACCAGGGTGCTATACATCAAAATGATTTTTTTTTTTTAACAGCTCATTTGCTTATTTTGGCATTATGGAGAGTCAGTTCACTTTGCTTATTAAGTTATAAATTTAATGTCTTTTGCCAGGGGTGAGATAGGATTCTCTCATTTGTCCTGGCTCTTTGTTATTATCTTGTTTTATTAGGGTCCTTCAGCTGCTTTCTCTCTCTTCACCACCAAGCCTCCAAGGGTCACCCCTTTCATTGAAGGTTCCTCTCTGTCAAGTAGAAATAGCACCTTTCCAAGAGTGCTAATTCTTTTCCCACACACTTTAACCCCAGTTTTCTGATCCACTAGGTCTCACAGCAACTCTCCGGAATTCCCGAGAATTCCCCTTGAGGGAAGTACTCTCTCCCTTTTGGTGTGTCCTCCTATGTGTTAGCGGTGCTCAGCCCCACTGCACTTGCTTCTAGTCCCCTAGATTCCTGAGAGTCTTAGCTCTTCTGTGGGCTCCAGAACAAACTCTATTGGTCTATGTTTAATTTACCACTGAGGTGTAAACTGAATTATAGTGTTGACGAACAATATTGAATATACCATGGACTGCCAGAAGAACAAACAAATCTGTCTTGGGAGAAGTACAGCCAGAATGCTGCTTACTTTGGACATGCTTTGGGCCTGCTATCAGGAGGGCTCAGTCCCTGGAGAAGGACATCATGCTTGGTAAAGTAGAGGGTCAGTGAAAAAGAGAAAGACCCTCAACAAGATGGATTGACACAGTGGCCGCAACAATGGGCTCAAGCATAGCAAAGATTGTGAGGATGGCACAGGACCAGGCAGTGTTTCCTTCTGTTGTACATAGGGTGCTATCAGTTAGAGTCGACTCACCGGCACCTAACAATAACATACAAATTGAAGAAGTCTTTAATATGCTGTAAGCATAAGGATCATGGGTGATTTTATTTGCTTTTCTTGTCGATCTGCGTCCATTTTTGAAAGCTGTGTAAGAGAGATTAAATTTTATGTGATTGCCATTATCCTATGGGAAACCAACAGCCTCAATTATTTTTTGAGAAGAAAAATAACCATAATCTAGAAAAATGCTGTCTTAAATCATTTTCCACACCCTTTTATATCAATATTTTTCTTTGATAATCTTCAGAGAAAATAGTAATTTCAACATGAATGAATCAAAACAGTTTAATAAGTTGCTTTAAGATGCCATTTCTCTCACCCTCTGTTCTAAATATAGCTTTTTGTTTGGATCTAATCTAGAAAATATTGAAAATTACCTGGTGTTAACTGGTTGTCATACAGTGTTTAAAGAATATGAGGATCATTTGTTTGGAAAGAATCTTAGAATTCATGGAGCTTTGTTAATTACTGATTGCCCTTGCAAAAGAAAAAAGATGGAGACAATCTAGAGGTAGCCTAGAGGATGAAAATGCTATTACAAACTAAAAAACTTTATGAGTTCATATGTTTAAATTATTTCAGAGTGAATGTTTACTTCCAATGTAATTCCAGGCTCAATACTTTTTTCTTGGAAAGTGCAATTTTAAAGCTATTAAAATAACTTAGCATTACATTTTTCAAATCCAATTCTATACTCAGTGTACACCAAAAATCCATTGACATCAAAGGAATTTAATTTTGAAGTTACACAGGATATTTTTTAAAAACCTATTGTTCATTTGAAAGAAAATATTGAGTCTAACTGAAATTGCAAGAATCTTCAAACTACATTTAGGTTTTTAAGATAATGTGTCTTTTATCTTAATAATTTTAATATTTAAGATTTATTTTCTTCAGATATTATAGAGAATGCCTATCCTATTTATTCTCTAGTGCCCTTTGCAATTGTTTAAAACATTAAAAAAAATTCATAGCAATATCACTATAATCAAATGTTCTATTTATGATGCCCTGTCCTCCAAGAAAATTACCATTTTTGTGTCATAGAAGGAGCTGCCTGATACATTCAAATAATCACCCAAAGGTGCAAATCATCAGAAACTATTAACTCATGTGTAAGATGCAGAAGGAATAGAAAGTCAGATCAGATGTAACATGTGACCTACCTCAGGAGTTTATGGTTTAATAGGAGATAATCAAGGACTTAAATAGCTATAGCATATGGATATAAATCTTATCCTACACCACTACTAATAAAGAGACAAATAATATATTAAGGGAGCACAAAAGAGATACACGTCATTCCTGAATAGGGAAGTAAGGAAAGGATTCAAGAAAGGTAAGCAGCGTAGAATAAGGATTAATAAGGAATCTGACTGATGTTTTAATTTCTGCTGCAACACTTACCAGCTGAATAATAATGATGATTAATCATTTACTAAACATTTACTATTTGGTTTTTATACTAAATGCTATACATGTATTATCATCTTTAGTCCTATTATTAAGCCTATAAGGTTGCAGAAAACTGAGGGTTATAGAAGTTAGGGTGAGCCACACTGTCAACTACTAGAGAAGGTTGAGAAAAGGTCATTTGGTGATTTGTAGGCCTCTTTATTTTTAAATTTATTTATTTTGTTGTTGTTGAGACTATACATAGCAGAACATACATCCATTCAACAGTTTCTACATGTACGATTCAGTGACATCGATAACATTTTTTCAGTTGTGCAATCATTCTCACTCTCCTTTTCCAAGTTGTTGCTCCACCCTTAACATAAACTCACCACATCCTAAGGTTTCTATCTAATCTTTTGAGGTGCTGTTGTCAATTTGATCCCATGTAAACAGTTCTTAAAAGAGCATAATGCTCAAGGCAGATATTTTTTACTAGTTATACTAAAATATTATTTGATTTTAAGAAGACTTCAGGGGATATTTTTGGTTTAAGTTTTCAAAATTACCTCAGGGCAATAGTTTCAGGCATTTATCCAGCCTCCATGGTTCCAGAAAATGTGGATTCCATGAGAATTTGAATTCTAATTCTACATTTTCCCTCTTTTGATCAAAGATTCTTCTATAGAATCTTTGATCATAATTTTCAGTAATGCTAGCCAGGCACCATCCAGTTCTTCCTGTCCCATGGCAAAGGAGGCAGTTGTTCATGGAGGCAATTAACCACACATTCCATATCTTCCTCCTATTCCTAACTCTCCTTCTTCCTCTGTTGCTCCAGGTGAATAGAGACCAATTGTTGTGCCTTGAATGGCCACTTGCAAGCTTTGAAGACCCTAGGCACTACACAACAAACTAGGTAGACCTCATCTTTACCAGGACAATTTCTGATGGGCTGAAAGTCATACTGAAGAAAATGTAGGGTATTTTGAAGAATAGAAACATTATTATTGGTAACTGTAAGTTATGAGCTAATACTTTTTATAGCAATAAGATAAAAATTAAGTATGATGAACTGACATAAATTAATAATAACAGCCCAAGTGCCACAAATTAATTGGAACTTCAATTGCAATTTCAGTGGCTATAAACAATTTATATAACAATTATAATAGCTATTGATATTGTTTATTATAAAACTACTTTGGGATAATATAGTTCAATAATAAAATAGAATGAAATTTCAACTGATGCAGAATCTCTAAGTCAGTGTGTCAAGTATGGAACTTGGACAAAATGCCTGTTTCAAGGCTGTAACCCAGAGTTGCAGGATCAGAATATCTGGGGCAGGGTCTGGATATCTGCATTTTAGAGGCACTCTCCAGATTTCTTCCTATGATTTTAAGAACCCCTACTCTATGAAGTAGAATAGGGGTTCACATAAAATTACTGAAAGACAAATCTAGTGAATGAATGATCTCAAAGAACTGTTACTCTGAGGGCATTCTTTAATTAAGAAACTGTCATTAGATGCAGAGGACCACCACCTCCAGAAGCCCCAAGAAAACCAAAATGTTGACCTCAGGCCTATACCTTGGAAGGGTATAGGATTATTACTATTTAACTTATATGAAATACTCTAATAATTATGATAGTAGTAGAACATTGTAATAACTATGATAGTAGTAGAATATTCTAATAATTATGATAGTAGTAGAATATTCTAATAACTATGATAAAAAAATTATTTATTTATTTTTTAGAATATTACAGTAATTATGATAGTAGCAGAATATTGTAATAACCATGATAGCAGTAGAATATTTCATATAAATTGAATAGTAATAATCCTACATTCTTCTAAGGCATAGAGCTGAGGTCAACATTTTGGTTTTCTAGGGGCTTCTGGAGCTGGTGGTCCTCTGCATTTAATGACAGCTTCTTAAGGAAAGAACACCCTCAGAGTAACAGTTCTTTGAGATCATTCATTCACTAGATTTGTCTTTCAGTAATTTTACATGAACCTCTATCCTACTTCATAGAGTAGGGGTTCTTAAAATGCAGATTTACAGACCCTGCCCCTGATATTCTGATTCAGCAATTCTGGATTACAGCCTATAAGGAAGACCAGTTAATATGACTATTATTCAAATTTACGTACCAACCACCAAGGACAAAGATGAAGAAATTGAAGATATTACCAACTTCCGCAGTCTGAAATTGATATAACGTGCAATCAGGGCACACTGATAATTACTAGTGATTGGAATGTGAAAGTTGGAAACAAGGAAGAAAGAGGAGAGTTTGGAAAATATGGCCTTGGAGATAGAAACTATGTTGGAGATCACATGATAGAATTTTGCAAGACTGACTTCTTCATTGCGAATACCTTTTTTCACCAACATAAATGGCAACTATACACATGGACCTCACCAGCTGGAACACACAGGAATCAAATTGACTACATCTGTGGAAAGAGACAATGGAAAAGCTCAATATCCTCAGCCAGAACAAGGCCAGGGGCAGACTGTGGAACAGACCATCAATTGCTCATATGCAAGTTCAAGTTGAAACTGAATAAAATTAGAACAAATCCACAAGAGCCAAAGTATGACCTTGAGTATATCCCATCTGAATTTAGAGACCATCTCAAGAATAGATTTGACACATTGAACACTAATGACTGAAGACCAGATGCGCTGTGGAATGACATCAAGGACATCATACATGAAGAAAGCAAGAGGTCATTAAAAAGACAGGAAAGGAAGAAAAGACCAAAATGGATGTCAGAAGAGACTCTGAAACTTGCTCTTGGACTTCCAAGTAGCTAAAGCAAATGGAAGAAATGATGAAGTAAAAGAGTTGAAAAAAACATTTCAAAGGGCAGCTCAAGAAGACAAAGTATTATAATGACATGTTCAAAAAGCTGGAAATAGAAAACCGAAAGGGAAGAACACGTTTGCCATTTCTCAAACTGTACGAACTGAATTAAAAAATTCAAGCCTCAAGTAGCAATTGTGAAGGACTCTGTGGGGAAAATATTAAACAACGCAGGAAGCACCAAAAGAAGATGGAAGGAATACACAGTGTCACTAAACCAAAAAGAATTGGTTGATGTTCAATCATTTCAGGAGGTAGCATATGATAAGGAACTGATGGTAGTGAAGGAAGAAGTCCAAGCTGCACTGAAGGGTTTGGTGAAAAACAAGACTCCAGGAATTGATGGAATACCAAGTGAGATGTTTCAATAAATGGATACGGCACTGGAAGCGCTCACTCGTCTGTGCCAAAAAATTTGGAAGAGAGCTACTTGGCCAACTGATTGAAAGAGATTCATATTTATGCCTATTCCCAAGAAAGGTGATCCAACCAAATGTGGAAATTATTGAACAATATCATTAAAATCACACACAAGCAAAATTTTGCTTAAGATCATTCAAAAGCAGCTGCAGCAGTATATTGACAGGGAGCTGCCAGGAATTCAAGCTGGATTCAGAAGAGGTGGAATAAGAGATTGTTGCTGATGTCAGATGGATCCTGGCTGAAGCAGAAAATACCAGAAAGATGTTTAACTGTATTTTATTGACTATGCAAAGGCATTCAATGTGTGGATAAGAACAAATTATGGATAACATTGCAAAGAATAGGAATTCCAGAACACTTAATTGTGCTCATGCAGAGCCTGCGCATAGATCAAGAGGCAGTTCTCCCAACAAAACAAGGGAATACTGCATGGTTTAAAGTCAAGAAAGTGTGGATCAGGGTTGTAACCTTTCACCATATCTATTCAATCTGTATGCTGAGCAAATAATCCAAGAAGCTAGATTCTATGAAGAAGAACAAGGCATCAATATTGGAGGAAGACTCATGAACACCTTGTGTTATTTAGATGACACAACTCTGCTTGCTGAAATTGAAGAGTACTTTAAGCACTTACTGATGAAGATCAAAGATGACAGCCTTCAGTATGGATTACAGCTCAACATAAAGAAAACAAAAATCCTCGCAACCGGACCATGATTAACTGAGAAAAGACTGAAGTTGTCAAGGATTTCATTTTACTTGGATCCACAATCAACAGCCATGGAAGAAGCAGTCAAGAAATAAAATGACGCATTGCATTGGGCAAATCTGCTGCAAAAGACCTCTTTAAAGTGTTGAAAAGCAAAGATGTCACCTCAGAGACTAAGGTGCGCCTGACCCAAGCCGTGTTTTCAATTGCCTCATATAATGTCAAAGCTGGATGATGAATAAGGAAGGCTGAAGAATTGGTGCCTTTGAATTATGGTGTTGGTGTAGAATATTGGATGTATCATGGACTGCCAAAAGAACGAACAAATCTGTCTTGAAAAAAGTATGACCAGAATGCTCCTTAGAAGCAAGGGTGGCGAGGCTATGTCAGCAAAAAAGAGGAAGACCCTGAACAAGATGGATTGACACAGTGGCTGCAACAATGGGCTCAAGCATAACAACGATTGTGAGGATGGCACAGGACTGAGCAGTGTTTCGTTCTGTTGTGCATAGGGTCGCTATAAGTTGGAGCTGACTCAATGGCACCTAACAACAACATCATAATTATTGGAGTCCCTGGGCTGTGCAAATGGTTAACACGCTAGACTGCTAACCAAAAGGTTGGAGGTTTGAATGTGCTTCCAAAAATTAGCCATTGAAAACCCTATGGAACATAGTTATACTCTGACACACAAGGAGTCACCATGAGTCAGAGTCGATCGAAAGCAACTGGTACCATAATTATTCCTAGCTACCATAATTTGAACCTTTACAAGGCTGTTGGTCAATTCATGTGCATTATATCACTGAATCATCTGCACAGTCCCATAAAGAACTCCTGATTTTTGGAAGCAATAACAGAGGATTAGAGAGTTAAAGGTTAGAGAAGTTGACTACCTTACCTGACTACCTTATCTAATCCAAAGCCCAGCTCTGAACTACCTTACCATACTATTTCGCAATCCAGCAAAAGCAGAGCTGAGGTCCATTGGATAAGCAACAAAATTGCCAAGCAAATAAATCATCAAAGCAGAGAAAATTTCCACATAGAAGGATATTTTGCAACACTCCTTGGTTTTATATAAAACAATGACAAAATGGACCCGTTGGGGATTTTTTTTTCCATCAAAAATACAAATAAAGCTGTCTCTATTTCTCAGATAGGATGCCAGAGTTGACCATTTTGATTAAGTCCACAAATCGACACCCTGTGCCAGTAGAGGAAAGCTGATATACATAAAGATAATCAGTGGATAACTTAAAATACAAACTTTCCATCAATTATTTCTACTTCTTTTTAAAGCCAACACTGTTTTGCTAACGGACAAGTCACATAAAATAAAATGTGCAAATCTTAAGTATACTGCTCAATATATTTTGACAAATTTTATGCCTATTGTAACCATTACGTAGATCAGGATTCAGGATATTTCTATCACTCCGGAAGATTCCCTTGGGCTCCTTTTAAGTCAATCTACACTCCTCCAGAGGCAACCACTCCTTTAATTGCTATGACCCTAGATTAGTTTTGCATATTCTTGAACTTCGTATAAATGTTAACATCAGTAAACATTCTTTTATGTCTGTCTTCTTTTGCTCAAGATAATGTTCTTAAGATTCATCATTGTTGTTCTGTGTATTAGAATTTAATTCTTTATATATTCTGGATGAAAACAAATTGATTTTCTCCTCTATGTATCTTGTCTTTTCATTTTCTTATCAGCATCTTTTGAAGAGCAAAAGTTTTTAATTTGTTGATGTTGAATTAATCCATTTTTTCTTTTATTAGTAATACTTTTGGTGTCCTAAGAAATCTTTGCCAAGAAAAGGCAATAAAGACTTTGTCTTATATATTCTTATACAATGTTAATAGTTTTAGTTTTTATATTGAGTTCTTTAAACCATTTGTAATTAACTTTTTTATATGGTATTTGGAATGAGTCATAGTTTATTTTTTCCCATGTTCATATCCAATTTTTTTTTAGCACTATTTACTTAAAAGACTGTCCTTTCCCCCACTGAATTACATTCTTGACTTTATTGAAATCACTTGACCATAAGTTTGGGGGTCTATTTCTGGAGGCTCTATGCTATTCTATTTATTTACATATCTACCTTTATTTTAATATAAAATTTTCTTGATTACTACAGGCAACTGGGTTTTTGGGTTACTACAGGTAAATTCTTTAATTTGGATTGCATTGAATCTATAGGTAAATTTGTGGGAGAACAGACATATTACCAATATAAAAAAAAAATCCAATATAGAGTCTTCCAATTAATGAACAGGGTATATCCATTTATTTAGATTGCCTTTAAGTTTTCATGGTAAATGTAGTTTTCAATGTAGTGGTTTTGCACATCATTCATTTAAGTATATTTCTGAGTATCTCATGTTTTCAGGTGCTATTATAAATGACAGTTAAAATTTTTTACTTGTCATTACTTATTTTATGGATATAAAATAGATTTTTTTTCCTACAGATCTTGTATCCTATGATTTTGCTAAATTCACTTATTCTAATAGTTTTGGTAGATTCCTTAAGATTTTTCGACATAGAAATTATGTTGTCTGCAGATGGAGACAGTTTTATTTCTTCCTTTTTCATCTTAATGCTTTTTAATAATTTTTTCTTGCCTTATTGCTCTCACCACTTTTATTTATCATCGTACTGGAGGGCCTACTTTGTCAAATGCCTTTTCTGCATCAATTGATAAAATCATGTGATTCTTGTGTTTTGTTTCATATATATGATAGATTACATTAATTGTTTTTCTAATGTTGAGACATTCCTTCATACCTGGTATGAATCCCACTTGGTCATGGTGAATTATTTTTTTGATATGTTGTTGAATTCTATCGGCTAGAATTTTGAGGATTTTTGCATAAGTTCATGAGGGATGTAGGTCTGTAATTTTCTTTTTTTTATGTAGATACCTGGTTTTTGTATCAGGGATATGCTTCATAGAATGAGTTTGGGAGTATGCCCTCCTTTTCTATGCTCTGAAATACCTTTAAAGTAGCAGTGTTAACTCTTCTCTGAAAGTTAGGTAGAACTCTGCAGTGAAGCCGTCTGGGCCAGGGCTTTTTTTTGCTGGGAGTTTTTTGATTACCTTTTCAATATCTCCTTTTGTTATAGGTCTATTTAGTTGTTCTACCTCTGTTTGTGTTAGTTTAGGTAGGTAGTGTGTTTCTAGGAATTCATCCATTTCTTCTAGGTTTTCAAATTTGTTAGAGTACAATTTTTCATAGTAATCTGATATGATTCTTTTAATTTCAGTTGGGTCTGTTGTAATATCGCCCATCTCATTTCTTATTGGGGTTATTTGCTTCCTCTCCTGTTTTTCTATTGTCAGTTTGGCTAGTGATTTATCAATTTTGTTGATTTTTTCAAAGAACCAGCTTTTGGTCTTGTTAATTCTTTCAATTGTTACTCTATTTTCCATTTCATTTAGTTCTGCTCTAATTTTTATTATTTATTTTCTTCTGGTGCCTGAGGGTTTCTTTTGTTGCTCTCTTTCTATTTGTTCAAATTGTAGGGATATTTCTTTGACTTTGGCTCTGTATTCTTTTTGGATGTGGGCATTTATTCATATAAATTGACCTCTGAGCACTGCTTTCACTGTGTCCCAAAGGTTCTGATAGGAAGTATTTTCATTCTCTCTGGATTCTCTGGATTTCTTTATTCCATCCTTAATGTCTTCTATAATCCAGTCTTTTTGAGCAGGGTACTGTTCAGTTTCCAAGTGTTTGATTTCTTTTCCCTGATTTTTCAGTTATTGATTTCCACTTTTATGGCCTTATGGTCAGAGAAGGTGCTTTATAATATTTCAATGTTTTGGATTCTGCTAAGGCTTGCTTTATGACCTAATGTGTGGTCTATTCTAGAGAATGTTCCATGTGCACTAGAAAAGAAAGTATACTTGGTTGCTGTTGGGTGGAGTTTTCTGTATATGTCTATGAAGTCAGGTCGGTTGATTGTGGTATTTAGATCTTCCGTGTCTTTATTGAGCTTCTCTCATGTCTTATTCTTCACTGAAAGTGGTGTTTTGAAGTCTCCTACTATTATTGTGGAGCTGTCTATCTCATTTTTCAGTGCTGATAGAGTTTGTTTTATGTATCTTGCAGCCCTGTCATTGGGTGCATAAATATTTAATATGGTTATATCTTCTTAGTATATTGTCCCTTTAATCATTATATAGTGTCTTTCCTTATCCTTTCTGATGGATTTAACTTTAAAGTATATTTTGTCAGAAATTAATATTGCCACTCCCGTTCCTTTTGGATTGTTGTTCGTTTGATACATTTTTTTCCATCTTTCAATTTTAGTTTGTGTCTCTAAGCCTAAGGCGTGTCTCTTGTAGGCAGCATATAGACGGATCGTGGTTTTTAATCCATTCTTCCACTCTCTGTCTCTTTATTGGTGCATTCAGTCCTTTTACATTCAGTGTAATTATGGATAGGTATGAATTCAGTGCTATCATTTTGATGTCTTTTTTTGTGTCTAGTTGACAGTTTCTTTTTCCAACTTAATTTTATGTGCTGAGTAGATTATCTTTATATATTGTCCTTTCCTCATATTCGTTGTTGTTGATCTTGTTTCTGCTGAGTCTCTATTTTTTTCTTGTATTTTGTTTTGTTGTGTAGGATAGTTTTCTCCTTTGTGGTTACCTTATTATTTACCCCTATTTTTCTAAATTGAAACCTAACTTTTATTACTTTGTATTGCCTTATCTTCCTCTCAGTATGGAAGATCTATGACTGCATTTCTTAGTCCCTCTTTATTGTTTTAATGTTGTCTTTTTTTACATAATAACATTGCTGTTACCCTGTTTTGAGCATTTTTTTAATCTTGATTTAGTTTTTTGATTTCCCTGTCTGGGTTGACTTCTGATTGCTCTGCCCAGTGTTCTACTCTTGGGTTGATACCTGATATTATTGATTTTCTAACCAAAGAACTCCCTTTAGTATTTCTTGTAGTTTTGGTTTTGTTTTTATGAATTCCCTAAACTTCTGTTTACCTGGAAATGTCCTAATTTCACCTTCATATTTGAGAGAAAGATTTGCTGGATATATGATTCTTGGCTGGCAATTTTTTTCCTTCAATTTTTTATATAGGTCAGCCCATTGCCTTCTTGCCTGCATGATTTCTGCCGAGCAGTCCAAGCTTATTCTTATTGGCTATCCTTTGTGAGTGACTTTTTGTTTATCCCTCGCTGCTCTTATAATTCTCTCTTTATATTTGGTTTTGGCAAGTTTAATTATAATATGTCTTGGTGACTTTCTTTTAACATCTACCTTATGTGGAGTTCAATGACCATCTTGGATAGATATCATCTCATCTTTCATGATATGAGGAAAGTTTCCTGCCAACAAATCTTCAACAATTCTCTATGTATTTTCTGTTATCCCTCCCTGTTCTGGTACTCCAATCACTCATAGGTTGTTTCTCTTGATAGAGTCCCACATGATTCTTAAGTTTTCTCCTTTTTTAAAATTCTTTTATCTGATTTTTCTTCAAATATATTAGTGCCAAGTGCTTTATCTTTAAGTTCAGCAACTCTGCCTTCCACTTGCTCAAATCTGCTTCTCTGACTTTCTGTTGAGTTGTCTACTTTGGTAATTTTATTGTTAATCTTGTGAATATCCGATTGCTCTCTCTCTGTGGATTTTTCCAGCTTGTTAAATTTTTCATTATATTCCTGAATTACATTTTTAATTTTTTCAATTGCTTTATCTGTGTGTTCCTTGGCTTGCTCTGCATATTGTCTCATTTCCTTCCTGATGTCTTGAAGGGTTCTGTATATTAATCTTTTGTATTCTGCTTCTGGTAATTCCAGGAAGGCACTTTCATGTAGAAGATCCCTTGATTCTTTGTTTTGGGAACTTGTTGATGTGATCATGGTTTGTTTCTTTATGTGACTTGATATTGACTGTTGTCTCCAAGCCATCAATAGGTTATTGGATTAGTTTATTTTATGTTTGCTTACTGTGTCATAGCTCTTTGCTTTGTTTTGTTTCGATATGCCCAAATGGGTTGCTTGAGTGAGCCAGCTTGATTATTTTCACCTTTGGAGCTCTGATGTCTTGTCCCCAAATGGCTAGAGCTGTTATCAGGTATGTCAGTCTAGGAATCCATTCACTTGTATGAATTCAGCTTAGGTGTCCAGGTAGCTGATCATCAAGTGTGTGGTACATGATCTGTCCTACGGTCTTAGAGGGGCAGGGGTGATTGGTGTAGGTATCTGTATGTGGTTGTAGCAGGGGGTCACATTCTGAACAAGGCAAGTCGCTGGAACCATCCCCCACGTGTCTCTGAAGAAAGCATGTTCCTGTTCCCTAGAGTGTACAGGTGGGTGGGTTCTGTAAATGGACCATGGGCACGCAACGTTTTCGGTTTTAAGGACTGGGAGGTACCAATTATCCTTGGACCCCTGTCGCAGGTGGCTCAGTGACCTGAGTGGAGCTACCAGTCCTTAGGCCCCTGATGTGGGTAGGTGAGGAGCCTGTTTAATAGGCAAAGCAATGTCAGACATCAAACACCTCCTCTCTGCCACACAGCTGAAATAGTAGGAGTCTGCCAACAAGGGCCTATTCTCCTGAAATAGGCCCATACAAGTCCATGCAGAGGGGAAAGGTACTCAAAGTCCACAGACCGTTTATGCCTGGACAGGAGCCACTTCTGTCCTGAGCTGCCCCCGTTAGTGGAGCTGGCAAGTTATCTTTTCTCCCAATTGGAAATTTATTCCTTCTCCAAGGCCGGGAGGATGGCTCTAGGCACTCAACAGGCCCTATCTCAGGCTCAGGGAAATCAGCCACTGAAGCTGGCTTGGGAGTGGGGGGAGGGAGGTTGGGGCTTGATAAAATATACACAAGTACTTAGCTTTTGCTGACAGCGCCATTCTTCTCTGGTTCTGGAGGTGTGAGTCTGCTGTGCAACCGGCTGCTTCTCCCTGAGGAAACTGGGGCCGAATGCTAGTACCAGCCTGCTGCGCCACTCCCAGGGATAGTGCCTGAGGGCTCCCTGCAATTCAGGTCCAGTAACTCTTCTCTGCTTCTCAACCGTCTCTTCCCCCTGCTGCCCCTCAGTTCATTTTCTAAGCTTGCCTTTGACGTTCAAGGCTCCTAGCTTATCATAAATATACTCGTTTCACTTGTTTTTTCAGGTCTTTGTTGTAAAGAGAGTTCACCAGGAGTGTCTTTCTATTCTATCTTGGCTCCACCTCCTTTTTTTGTAGACAAGTTTTTTGTTTTTTTTTTTAATTATTAGGATTTCAATTAAGATTATTCAGATTTTTTTTTTCTCGAGTAAGTTTCTTATGTTGTGTTTGGTATTAAAAAAAAAAAAATACATTTGTCCTCTTCATCTAGGCCAGGAGAAAGCAAACTACAAAGGAGCCTCTTGTCTAATGTCTAGTAAATCTATGTGATATACAAACCCAAGGATTTTTGAGAGTGTTATATCAGCAAAAACACTACCGACTTGGACTGAAAGGGACAGAGAGAAGACAAAATGAAAGAAGTGCTGTTGGACTCATAAAATTTCTTAGGCAGGAAACAGGCTGATGAAACTTAATATACACATGCATCCCTTTATGAAAAAAGATGACTCAGAGACTAGAGCCATGGGCACAGAGGGCAGAGCATTGTGCTATAGAGGGTGGAAACTCAAGCCACAGAAGATTATTCTCGGGCTTTGAAGCCTAATATAGTTTGCCCAGTTGGGTTTCAAAATTGCTTGGGCCTCATGACTCCTCTGTTCCTTCCATTTTCTCCCTTTTAGTATGGGGATGTCTATATCTGTTATCTTTTGCCTGTCCCACCATTATATTTAGAGAACAGATAACTTGATTTCTAGTACCACAGGTCCACAGATGGGAAAGAGTTTTGCCCCAGGATAGATCATGCTCAGAGTCTCATCTTTACCTGATTTAGATGATGAGATTTGGGCCTTTTAACCTGATGATATTTAGATGAGATATTGGACTCTGAGTTTCTGTAATGAGTTGAGAATTTTGGGGATGCTGGGATGGGGTGAATATATTTTGCATATGTGATGGACATGAACACCTGGAGGCCAGAGGGTGAAATGGTAAGCTGAGTAATGCTCCTAATGATGTCCACTCCCTAATTCCTGGAACCTATGAATATGTTACTTTTTATGATAAAAAAAAGACTTGGCAGATGTTACTAAGTTAAGGACATTGAGAGAGAAAACTTTCTGAAATACCTAAGTAAGTCCAGTGTTACCACAAGGGTCCTTGCAAGAGGGAGGCAGGAAGATCAAAGCCAAAAAAAAGGAAATGTGACAATGGAACCAGAAGTTAAAGGTGGTGGAAGAGATCATGGGACAAGGAATGCAGATGGCCTCTAGAAACTGGAAAAAGCAAGGAAATGGATCCTCTCCTGAAGCCTCCAGAAGGAATGCAGCTCTGCCAACATGCTGTTTTTAGATTTCTGACTTCCAGAATTGTAAGACAATAAATTTGTATTGTTTTAAACCATTAAGTTTGCAGTAATTTGTTACAGCAGTGATGGAAAACTAATACATATTTTAGTAATTCTGTTTCTCTCACAATCCAGTCCTGGATCTGATTTTCCATACAGTTTGCTCTGCATCTTCAGGACAAGATCCTCAAACGTCACATATGTCCATCAAGGCCTTCTGGCTTTCACACAGTGGCCTCAGTTTGTAGGTGGCTGGCCTAAGCTTGTCATTTTCTTCCTTCAGCACTTAAATTCCATTAGCAGCAGCTAAGAACCTGCATAGTTCTTAAAATTACCATTGATCCTACAGATGTCAAATATTAGAGATTTTGCAGAAGCCAGTGAATTCCCTTTTACCTGTACTCCATGGCAATCCCTACAGGTGTGATTTAGTAATCATAATACTACAGTATACCAAGTTTTGTCACAAGGGGTCCTTCTTACCAGTTGGCCAGTATATGAACCAGTATCAGAATCTCATCCTGAGGATCTGCTTCCTAGGGTCTCTTCTGGTACCAGTTGTCTTAGTTTGGGTTTCCTAAGAAGTAAACCGTGACATAAAAATCTAAGTGCAAGTAGATTATTTGGTAAATGAGAAAAAAGAAAAGAAAAGAAAAAATCCAGTAAGGGGAGGAGAAACTTAAACAGTAAAGGGAAAGCAGCCTTGTATAATACATGGCAGGTCAAGATAAAAACAGGCTCTGGTCATGCAAGATTTCATAAGAGGTGTTGCTTCTCTGGTCTATCTACTCTAAACCATTGGGATCATGACTTCATATGTTGATGGTGTCTACCTTGTATGGATACATCTACTGTGGTAATCATTAGTAATGTTCACCGAACTAAGTATTTCTAACCGTGCTTTCTGGGAACAGGTTAGGAGTTCACTTTTTAGTTCCCTTGTGGTTGGGCAGGGCCATGTCACTAGTTCTGGACATGAGTTTTGAGTGGAAGGGGAAACATTTAATTGCAACAGTATGCCAGAGCTTATTACAGTGGTGTGCTGGTAAATTGGCTCTCCTGAAAAAACAAAAACAGACCCAGCCCTGATTTGCAGCATCTTCCAATTTCCGTGGTATAAATACCCCACCATGGACAATCCAGGCTATCAATGTGATATTGTTGAACAAGGGGTTGAGAAGAGTTGTGCACAATAAGCCTACATGAACCAGTGTGACTGGCTCCATCACACCTCTGGTTTATTACCACCCAGCTTATCACCCACAATTGGGTTTTTATTGGCATCGTGCTGTCAAGGGAACTAATTCTAGAATCTGCTTCTTAGGATCACTTTTGGTACCAACTGTCTTATTTGACTCTTTGGAGTTCTCTTTCCTTCTACCAAAGTGACTGGAAACATGAGAGATGAATATATAAAACTCTTTAATTCTCTATGCCTTTATAAAGCCGAATTTTAAATCCCATTTGGAAAAGAAAACAAGTCTGTCATTTAGCTTTTGCAGGAAACAGATAGATCTCCTGACATTATATTCTAAGCACGCAAATTGGCACCTACCTAAAATTCAAAAGTAAAGAGAAAGAAAATCTCTATTATCTCTTTATACAGAAACCTGTTCTCATTTCTCTCTCCCTTCACTCTTCCTCCCTATCTACAAGAACGTGTGTCCTTTTGTGGTACATTATTCCATATTTTATTGTGCTGTTATGGGTACAAAAGACAAACTACAAAGTGGTTTACTGTTTTCATTTTCTTCCCTTGCTTGAAAACAAAGGTTTATGACAATTACACAGTGTAGTTGTGAAACGCACACTAACATTGCATAACTTTTGAGATTTAGAGTCATTTTTGTATGTTTTCACACTCAAAACAGAGCAATCAGTCAAATAAGAGAACTTTAATAACTCAATTAAAATTCTTTCTGCTTCTTAATAGAAGACACATGGTTTAATCCCAAATGATTAGAAGATATTCCTTTTTCACTCAGATCTAGCTGGTGAAGGACTAATTTTGTAGCTGAACAGGACATGGACAATTTTAAGGAAGTGTTCATAACTGATATAGATATATACAGAGCCTATTAATTTTTTCATAAATGCTAAATAATGTTACACAAAGTACATAAGAACTGAAGAAACAGAGTAAATGAATTCTTTGAGAGAGATGATTTCAGAAGGCTTTTCTCTGAGAACTTTGGCAAATGATTTTTAAACACTTCTGCCACCCATACGTTCCAAAAGATATTTGAGTTGCATCAAGGAGAGTACCTGGTCTGTTTGAAACGAAATAATTCACGTAAAGCACTTAGCAATGTTCCTGGCACATAATTAGTGCTCAACAAAATATTATCATCATTGTCAATGGAAGAGTGTTAAGACTAGTTGCACCAGGCATTCTCACTTCTTCATGCTATTCCTCCTGCATGGAACGTCCTAACTCTTGCTCTTAGTTCACTGAAAATGCTAGGCATTCAAGTTCCATTGTGAAATTTATATTCAGTTAAATTTATATTAGCCTGACCTCTTCTCTCTTTAACCTCTTATTGCATTTTCAGTGTCAAGGGTAGTGGTTAAATACAGGGCCTCTGAAGTTAGATTGTCTGGGTTTGAACCTTGTCTCTGCACTTACACTGGCTGGATGACCTAGGGTAATTTAATTAACCTCTCTGGATCTCATCTATAAAATGGGCATAATAATAGTATCTACCTTATTAGGTTGTTGTGAGGAGGAATTAAAACATGTAAAGGGATTAGAATAATGCCTCCTATGTAGTAATCAGGAAGTATATATTATCTATCATCATTGCATTTTTATAGTAATTTGTTCTTTAATTGGTGCATGTATTAATTCCACATCACCAATTATAAGTTTCTTGAAATCAAGAACCATTGCTTAGGTAACTTTTACAGTGCCCACCACAGCAATAGCTACACAGCTGATGTCTGATATCTGTCAATTGAGTAAAATATAGTTATATGTAAATTATTTAGGATGAGAGAAGAAAAAAAGAAATATTCACAATATTGAGTATTACCTACCAGTATCACATATTTCATCTTCATAGCCCTCCTGTGTTCAGCAGCTTTTTCTTCTACACAAATAGGCTTTGTATGAGAATTAAATAATGCATGCAGAGTGTTTAACATAATACTTGACACATGAATATATCATTTTTTAAAAACTAGTACAAAGGGAGAAACCAAAAAAATTCATATTTTCTCCTAATTTTATAGATAAAGCAACTGAGGCTCATAGAAGTTAAATCAAAGACCTGAGGTCAATTAGTAAGTGATACAACCAGATAAATTGATTTAATTTCTACTGTTGTAAGATGATCCATATATAAGGAGCTGGTTATTGGGTGGAGAGTAGGGTTAAAGGAATGAACCTAGTTCTAACCTTGCCTTTTCCTTCATATAACTGTTTGTGAGTGAACTTCCCTTGGCTTCAACTTCTACATCTGTAAAAGGAGAAAGTGAATTAATGATCTCTAAGATCCCTTCAACATCTGCCATTCAAAATTATGAATTTAGCATAAAGAATCTTAAACATGAGATGGCATTCAATCTTCTAAGAAAAAAGTTTCTTATCCCTTGCAGTCTTGTTCTTTGGAGTCAGGAATTTCTTCCTGCTTTTATGGAATAGCTGAAAAGATGCTTTGAACTACTTGTCCGAATATGACATTTTTGTCAGTGTTTATTGCAGATTATGCCATGTTATCCTTAGTTGCATGAATACAGAAACACTGAAACCATTCCTCACTAATTGTGAGAACATTTAGGGACAGTCTATTTCCTTTGCTTCCAATGATGCAGAGTAAACAGTACCTTTCAACCCCGTCTGGGGTTTTCTTACCTGACTATATTAGGACTTCGGTAATGCAATATAAGATCAGAAGAAATAGACATGAAATTCCAGGCAAAGAGAGGTGGGAGTACATGTAATACCACATGTACCACATGTCTGGGGGATGGAAAATATTGTTTATCAAAGGAATCTTTTCTTATATGTAGATCTTTGA
This sequence comes from Elephas maximus indicus, assembly GCF_024166365.1. NCBI lineage: Eukaryota > Metazoa > Chordata > Mammalia > Proboscidea > Elephantidae > Elephas > Elephas maximus. Next base: position 123,746,722 of record NC_064822.1, read on the forward strand.
TATTAAGTATATTTTCCAGATGTTCTGGGTAGACTGCTCATACAAAATGTAATAAAACAGTCCCCAAATGATGAGTAATGATCTTGTATCAAAGTAGCTAAAGAGAGGGCTGCAATAAAGAAAAATGCTTTGTTTTTAACTCAAAGCAGATTTGAACCCACACTTTGCATTTATGGAGTTCTTAGAATACCATTTACTAACCGCATTAGTGGGAATAGATTGTAATAACGAATTGTTAAACTCTGAACACAACACGGAATCAAGATTGCCCTGAACTAAATGTGAGATGTAGAAAGTCCCTTATTGAAAAAAATATCTGCATGTTCTGCCTGGACTCTCCTGTGAAGACTGGCAAATAAACCTTGGTAAACCAAATGGCAGTAGAAATGATTGAGACAAAAGTTAGAAAATACATGGCATTGCAGCTTAATTGGTCTAATTCAAAGGAACGAGCCAGTGATTTGGGGATATGACTCCAGACAGCAGCATCATTAAATGTTGTTAAAACTGTTCCAATGGATCTTTTCCACCAATGACTCCTAAGGAACTTGGATCAAATAAATGGGAATAAACAATGGCAAACAAAAAAAAGGAAAATCAGATCAAACGGAAGACATCGAAAGTAATGAGCTTAGCTGCGATGAGACTCACTTATGCACACTTTTTCTCCATGGTTTTCAAGGTTAAAGAAAGTGCAACTTGTAAAACCCTGGCATGATAGCAATCAGTTCTAAACACGGACAGAAGGTGTTTACTTTGAAGCCACCTGTGGGGACTATAGCAGGGCTTACAATTCAGTTGGACCCACTTCACAGATACAGGTATCTCTTCAAGGGAGATTAGCAGACAGGAGAGGGCCAAAAGGCCAAAACTTTAATTTTTCAATCTACACCAAATGGTCCCCCCACCCCCCATATATGCACAAATGTGCTCTTTTCTTTTGATGTGTCCCCTCCAGGCTTGCAAAGAAAATGCCTTCAGCAAATAAACCAGTTTTTTTTTTTTTTTAATGGTTTTCTGGAGCCCTGGTGGCACAGTGGTTAAGAGCTCAGCTGTTAACCATAAGGTTGGAAGTTCGAATCTACCAGCCGCTTCTTGGAAACTCTATGAGGCAGTTCTGCTCTGTCCTACAAGAGTCACTATGAGTTGGAATCAACTCGATAGCAATGCTTTTTTGCTTGTTTTGGTTTAATGCTTTTCTAGTCTCTTGACAAATTATCCTGCAACTTAAGTCCTTTTAGGGGAAAAAAATTCATTTTCTTAAGAGAAAAAGTACATCAATGTCCTTCTGGTGTTTTACTAAAGAATTAAATAAATTTCTCTATTTGAACTGGAAATAATTTTCCTGAATGAATAACATGACTTCTTTTAGAGGTAAATTTTGTTAATAAATCAATGTTTTTTTCTAATTTAGTGCCTACAATATGCCCCAAAGTGTACCAGCCCCTTTGGGAGCATAACAGAGATATACACATGATTCCTGCATCAGGAATAGTATAGGTAAACACATTAAACAGTTGGGAAACAAAACAGATGGCAGTTTGTGACCCATGAACTGAATTCCAAGAAGTTAGAGTGTTCAACTTGGGCTGAGCTGACAGGATGGTTTTCAGGGAAGAGTTGTAACATGTGTTAGACTTTAAGAGTCATCTCAAGACTATACTGAGATATATGCAGTAAGAGGAAAATCAATAGCATCTCGTCATGCTTCTATTTCCCCAATCCATGGGTCATGGATTGAATTATGTACTCCCAAAACTGTGTTTATCAATCAACTTAGTTAGGCCATGACTCCCAGTATTGTATGGTTGTCCTCCAGTCTGTGATTGTAATTTTATGTTGAGAAGATCAGGGTGGAATTGTAACACCACCCTTACTCAGGTCACCTCCCTGATCCAATGTAAAGGGAGTTTCCCTGGGGTGTAGCCTGCACTGCCTTTTAACTCTCAAGACATAAAAGGAAAGGGAAGCAAACAGAGAGTGAGGGACCTCATACCACCAAGAAAGCAGCACCAGAAGCATAGTGCGTCCTTTGGACATGGGTTTCTGTCTCTGAGAAGCTCCTCAACCAGGGGAAGATTGAGGACAAGAACCTTCCTCCAGAGCCGACAGAGAAAGCCTTCCTCTGGAGCCGACACCCTGAATTTGGACTTGTAACCTACTAGACCGTGAGAAAATAAATTTCTCTTTGTAAAGCCATCCACTTGTGGTATTTCTGTTATTGCAGCACTAGATGACTAAAACACCATGTCTTCACTCATGACATTCTTTCCCACCTGGACTGTTCCTCCTGCCAATGCAATAAATTACCACTTTCAAAACCTGGCTCATAATACATCTCTCCAGGAAATTCACCCTGAGAATGCCTTTGCACCTCATCATTTTCAACAATCCCACCTGAGCATATTATTTTGCATTTTAATCGTTTTTATGTTACTAGTGTGGGTGTGCTGATCTTGCTGAACTTACACTGGGAATGAGCAAAGAATGTAGCATTTTGTTCATTTGGCCTTATTTCCCTTTTGGTCTTTCACCGCCTAGTACCAGTTTTCACACATAACAGGTTTCTTGTTTTTAGCTGAATGTATTTTTCTGAACTTTTAGAATGAGGTGAGCTCCCCACCACCGCCCCTTTTTTAGTGGGGGCTTGCTTTCTGGGTTTTTTTTTTTTTTTTTGGTCTCCTCTGTTCCTCTCTCCCACTTTGGCCTAGATCTTCACTTTCCTTTCTCTCTGATGTCCCTACCTCCTCAATTTTTTGAAATCTGCTTTTTAGAGGTATAATTTACATATAATAAATTGCACAATTTGATGAATTTTGACAAACGCTTATGTTATTAAAACCAACATCAAAATCATGATCTAGAACATTCTATCACTCATAAAGTTCCTTCTTTTAAAAAAAAGTTTCCTCATCACCTTTTGAAGCCAATCTTCCCCATGTCTAGCAACCTCTGATCTGATTTCTAGCACCATTTTTTTTCTAAAATTTTTTATTAATGGAATTGTACCAAGGGTAAGTCTATTTGATGTTAAAGCTCGTGCTCTTTACCTGCACCCACTGCCTCTTTAAAAGACAGAAAATGGAGATGTAGTTGAAGTAAGCTGAAATTACTCAGAGTTGGTTTGTAGTTGCTAAGGGAATCCAATCCAGTCCCATTCTGATCCACCAGTCTCATTAATAATCAATCAATAAATTGAAAAATCTTGAGCAACTTCTATTAACAATAAATAACTATAAACAACAACAAGAAAATAAACAAGTATAAACATCTGAGAGAGATCCTAGGAGTTCACAAATGAGTAAAATATATTCCCCGTATTCTAGAGCTTGTTGGTAATAGAAAACATAAAACAAGAGCAGAAATAACTCTAATGCATCTTCAGAAAACAGAGAGAAGGGTATAGACAACATATTCTAGGAGTTCAGAAAAGGAAGAGAGCACACATTTAACTGGGGAATTGGAAAATATTTTTAAAAAGAAGTAGCTTTGATCTTGGCCTCGAAATATGAGTCAGATTTTAAAAGGTGATTGTGAGGTAGTATGTAAGGTGAAGACAATAACATGAGTATGGTAAGCACGATAATGGTGCCCTAAAAGAGGTCCATATCCTAATCCTGGAATCTGGGAATATCTTACTTTACATGATAACAGGACTTTGCAGACGAGATTAAGGATTTTGAGATGGAGAGATTATCCTGGGTTATCTGGGTGGGCCCAATGTAATCACAGGAGTTCATAAGTGGAGAAGAAGGAGGCAGAAGAATCAGAGAAGATACACTGACTGAAGCAGAAGTTGGAGTGATGGGATTGCTGGAAGCGGGCCAGGAGCCAAGGAACATGAGCAGCCCCTAAAAGTTGGAAAAAGCAAAGAAATGGATTCTTCCCTAGAGCTTCCAGAAAGAATCCAGCCCTGCCAACACGTTGATTTTAACCCATTGAGACTCAATTCAGACTTATGACCTCCAGAACTATAAGAAAACGAATTTGTGTTATTTTAAGCCACTAAATGTGTGGTAATTTGCTACAGGAGCAATCGAAAATGAATACAATGAGCAAACACAGTTCTTTTTAAAGAAAATCACGAGTAGTACAGTTTGGACATAGTCTAAGATATTTGCAGGGGAGTAGTAGAAAATTTTTTTTAGTAGAAAATAGGACTGAGTCTGTAGGTTGGGATAAGGATCATAGAGTTTTTTGTTTTTGTTTTACCAAGAACACAACTTGCCACAGGGTAGATCCTCAACACACATTTGTGAAGTGCATGTGTCACATATATCCAGGACAAAATGAGGAGGCACGGAAAGGGTGAAAACTGTCACTTACCTCTATCTTTTAAGAATGACAGTAAACCTGTCCTTTTCTCTAAATGGAGTCACTGATTTTATCTTCATTATACAAATATCCTTAAAAAGAGAATTCAGAATAAAGAGTAGTCATTGCCTTACTTACAAGATGTACAGAAAAACAAAAAAAAATTGTCTCTCAATAGCTCTCTTCTCCAAGACTTTGTGATTAAGAAAAGATGTGGGAAATGAAGACCACTTCTTGACTTTCCAATACATGCTTAAGAGATTAAAAATGAAGAAAACTCTTATATGGATATTCAAAGCAGAATCTCATTTTGTAGTTCATAGGAGAATGTCAGAGCCTAGATGGGGTTATATTCTTCTGCTGCTTTTTTGCTCTCCTGGATGTTGTCTCAAGAGCTGGAAGATAATCTCTAGCACTTCTTTAAGTTTCCTGGACCACTCTGATGTGGGTGTCAAGAGCCTAGTGAGAGAGTTCAAGCTTACAAAAGACCTGACACTCCTACCATCCATCTTGGTCCATATCTTAACTACGTGTCTTGTTTGGTTTTCTTTCTCTATAATGATAAAATGTAATAATAGAAAAGCTATATATATATACACACACACATATATATTTATGTATATATGTATATACAAAATTTATAGAACTTATTTGGTCAAATAAATAATATACTTCAAAAATTCTTAGAGTAGCAGACACTAAATGCAACAATAATACCATTGCTTAAAATATCTTCTGTAATTATCTTCTGTATCTGTGGAAACTTGTTTTGATTATTCCCATCAGTGGAAAATATTTCTCCTTTGGCAAAGGGTTGTATTTCTGTAAACATCTCAAAGTCATTCATAGCCAAGCCTGGTGAATAAATCGAATAACACGGTAGGGTCTTCCTACTTTTAAAGATAAGCAAAATAAGATTTTAAGGTTCTGTCTTGTTACTTTAAGTGGCCTATAAAGTAGTTTTGAAGGCAATTCCAAAACAGGAGTTTCTAAATTATTTTGAGTAAACGCAGCACTCTGTGAATAAATTAAATAGCTTCATAAAGTGACTAGTTTGAAAGTGTATGCTCTTTCTGATTCGATAAATGATAGGAATAATATTTTTAAATCAGTCATTCAACGGCCATGTCCTATTCCTATGTGAGCACATTAATAATACAGGTTACAATTATTAATCACTCTCACCAAGTTATCAATTATTACTCAATTTCACCAAGTTAAATACCATATATGTATTAATCATTAAAAAGTTCTATTTACAGGGAGGAAGCTGAGGCACCAAGAGGTTTAATAACTTGTTCGAGATCACCTAATTTGCAGCAGGCTTAAAATATGAACCCGGGCATAAACACTGCAGAATCTGTACTTTCTATTTGCATATGTACTATTTCACCAAGCCAGTCTAAAAAGCCAGTTTGAAATATGTATAATTACTTGTCAACTTACATATTTTCAAAAGCATTCAGCCAATGATTTGTGCATGACTTGCTGAAAAGATAAAATATTTTTCTGAATTTCATACTCTGCACCATATATATTGGTTCCACTCAGTTCCAGTAGCTCATTTTACTATTCGATCTCGTCCTTGGGTAAAACAAGAATGTGAAAATCTCATGAGAGATATAAATCTAGTTTTGTCTTTAAGTGGGTTTTCAGTGTATTTTATTTATAGATTCAAAATAGAGTTAAAATGAAGAGACATAAAAGCCTTTGAATTCCATTAAACTATGTATGAGAATGCCTGCACATTTTTAGGAGGAAATAACTTGCTTCAAAAATCAAAAATATATGTCTGACTGATTACATAGATATTACATTTCGTTGTGCAGAAATTTCTAGTTAGAGAAAAATTGTCAGTGAAGTAATTCTTTGAGGTCTTGGAAATAAAATATTAAATGTTTATCTCTGATTTTGAAGAGTAGTATAAAAATGTATCCCTGAAGAATAGCCTGGAGATGAGATTCATTCATTCAGTTATCAATTTATTCATTCATATTTTTTATTCAAAAAATAGTTATTTAGGGCATTCTATGTGCATAGTACAATTCTAGGAGATTCTGAGATGTATGCAACAAGGTGCCTGCCCCTCATGGAGTTTACAATCTAGCTGCGCACAACTGACTGCAATGCAAGGCAGTATGTGACCTACAGTAATCCATTTCAATTCATTCCACCAATGTCTATGAGCATTTGTTGTGTGTCTCTATTTTAGTAGGACTGGGGATAAAAATAGGAATAATGCACATTTTTTAGTCTAGAAAACTTCTTGGAATACAGTTCATCTATGAGGAGCCTGAGGAAGAAGAAATTTTCTTGTCATGAGAGGTTTGTCATAGGCTAGTGGTGATATATTTAGAATACTGAGAAAAGTTGTTCAAACTTTGACTGATTTCAGTATTTGACCATTATGTTCCTTAAAATTTGAGATTCAATGATTTTAAACTTCTATGTGCTTCTTTCAGTGGTAGATAGATATTTCAGAACTTCCCAAATGATCATGTGTCAGTAGTTGCCTACCCCAGGTTCAGATTGAGTCTTCTTACTGTGGCGGGGTTGAATTGCTCCTTTAGAAGACCTAATCAGTGTCTTTAAAGATAGAAAGTCTCATGAGCCCAGGAAACATTTCTTCCTTCCTTCCTTCCTTCCTTCCTTCCTTCCTTCCTTCCTTCCTTCCTCCCTCCCTCCCTCCCTCCCTCCCTCCCTCCCTTCCTCCCTCCCTCCCTTCCTTCTTCCCTCCCTCCCTTCCTCTCTCTCCCCTACTTCCTTTCATTCTTTCTTAAAACCTCATTCAAAGAGCATATTTCTTCACTTAAAAAACTGAAATAATCTCAAAGATTAAATTAAAATTCAGTGCATGGTGTCTGGGCCTTTTAAAAATGGCTTCATAGTGTTTGTCCAAAAATTAAAGGTTCTCCTTCAAAGGATTTGACTCACTTCACATAGCATACAGAGTACTGTACTTGGGGTGGGGGGGCAACTATTGGATTTATCAAAAGTGAAAGAGAAAATAGAGATCTAGTACAGCAAATTGCACAAAGTAGCTATAGTGCTTGCCTTTTTGATTGATTTTGAAGTATTTTCTTCTAAGTTATTCTGCTTTCTTAATTTGGTTTAAAGGCTCAAGAGTAATAAGAATAAAGTCTTTCTACATCCAAAATAGAATTGTAAATTCCCATTTTCTTACATAAAATTAACCATAAATGACTGAATTAAAAAAAAAAATTCTTGAAGGTGTGGAATTCTCATTGTTAAAGTAAATCATTTTACTTTTGAGTCTTTCTCCTATGGTATGAGCCTGAAAGCTGTTGGCAGATGAAGGTATTTGGATAAGTTGGAGATACAGAAAGAAATCAGACCCATGGCTGAGTGATCTTAGTTGTGGCATCAGTGGATGGAATATCCGGGCCATCTCAAGTAGCAAACTCGGGTGGTTGCAACTATTTATAGAAAGAGAGTCAGAGTGAGAAAACCTCAGCAGAGCATGTTTGCTTTTGTAAAGTGGGTTTGAAAGTTTGTTGTTATTTTAAAGTAATTTTCCAAAAGGCAGTATCACCAAGAGTACAGATTTAAAGCCGGATTGGCTGGGTTCATATCCAGGCTCTACCGTTCACTAACTCTTTTTTCTTTAGACAAGTTCCTTAACCATTCTGTGCCCCAGTTTCCTCATCTGTAAATTGAAGATAATATTAGCATCTCATCATAGGACTGTTGTGAGGATTGAAAGAGTAATACATGGAAAGGGCTTACCAGTGGCTAGCATAGTAAGCACTCAGTAAATTCTCAGTTTTGTGAAATAGACTTTCTCAAAATCCTCATCCTACCCACTGCCATAGAGTTGATTCTGACTCATAGTGACCCCAGACGGTTTCCAGGGCTGCAAATCTCTGTGGAAGCAGACTGCTACACCTTTCTGCTGCAGAGCAGCTGGTGGCTTTAAACCACCGACATTTTGGTTAGCAGTCGATCGCTTCAACCACTGTGCCACCAGGGCTCCTTCAAAATCCTTATAAATCAAACCCACTGCTGTCGAGTCGATTCCAACTCATAGTGACCCTACAGGACAGAGTAGAATTGCCCCATAAGGTCTCCAAGGAGCTCCTGGTGGATTCGAACTGTTGACCTTTTGGTTAGCACCCATAGCACTTAACCATTATGCCAGCAGGGTTTCCCAGAATCCTTATAGATGAAGAAATTAAGGCCAAAAGCAATAGAGTAATTTCCTCAAGAGTACACAGCTGGTAATAGCAGAGCTGCAATTTAATCTGAGGCACTGTGGTTTGAGATTGTATAAAAGGACATCAGTATATGTGAGAAATTTCGGTTAAATTTTGGTGACACTATTAGACTTAGATTTCTGCTTGTTAAAAAATATTGAATACCATGTAAGAAAATGCCTTTAATATATGGCTATTTCTAATAAAAACATAGTTAAGCCTATTAAGCCTCAAGAGAAAAAAGAAAAGTTTCCTACAACTATGTAACTGAACACTGCCTCAATAGATAAAGGGAGACTGTTGTCATAAAGGCCACATTTAGCTGAAATCCAAACTGGTGGGTAAGAACGAGTGGTTTCTTGTGCAACTTGCTCACTTAAGAATATTAATCTAGTAAAATTGAATAAATTCCTTCCATTATTTTTCTTGGCCCTTGGAAAGTCAATAAAAGCTAAAGTATGTCAAAGTCATATTAGGTCAGATTCAATAGGAGTGGGGGGTCTTAAGGAACATGTCTGACTTCATACAAATGTCTTTTTGACTTCTCTGGGCTTGCTGGAGTTATGTTTATACTGAACTAAGTATCTAACTAGTGACAGTTTGAAGTATTTGCTTCCTGAAGCCACCTGCTTTCTGAAGCCCTTGCACATGACACAGACGAGTGAGAAACTGCCATTCTAATATAGCACAGTAGCTAAGGGCACAGAAGGTGGAGTCAAACCAAATGGGTTTATACCCACCTCTGCTACTTACTTGCTATGTGAACTTGGGCAAGTTACTTACAGGCTCTGCACTTCAGTTTCTTCATGTACAAAAGGGGGATAGCAACAAAATCTACCTCATCGGATTATTGAGGATTAAATGAGTTAATGTGAGTAAATTTTAGACCATGACTAACATAGAAAGCACAATGTGAGAATCGGCTATCACGAATGTTATTACCAGTGACCAGCAGATTCGCCTTGGTAACTTGGCTGAATTATCCACCAGTGACGACTGCAAATATCTATACTCAGTCACAGAGTATGTAGCAGAGTAAATCCTCAAGATAAGCATCAACACCCTAATCAGATCTTTCAATTTACAGAAAGTTTAAAAAAAAAAACCTTGATTTTAAAAGGAAAAGGTACATAAAAGTAACACAATGTATTTTAAGGCCTGAGTAAAAACAAAAAAAAGTTTAAACAAAACACCAGAAAACTCTCAAGTCAAACCTTTTAGGATATCTCCTAAGGTCAATTCAAGTTTAGCCCCATTTCCAGTGGCTTCTAAGTATATGATATGATGCATTCATCACTGATAAATTCTGACAACACTGCCCAAGTGTCCTAGTTTAGTCTCTTAAATTTCTGAGCCTCAGTTTCCTCACGTATAAAACCAAAGTACTCTTTGCCCGCCTGAATTACTGGAGAGTTGGGGGGGAGATAAAACACTATCTAAAAGAGTCTTTTGCAAGCTATTATACGTTGGGTGGAACTCTGGTAGTGCAGTGTTTTAAGAGCTCGGCTGCTAACTGAAAGGTCAGCAGTTCAAACCCACCAGTTGCTCCTTGGAAACCCCATGGAGCAGCTCTACCCTGTCCTATAGGCTTGCTATGAGTCAGAATTGACTCAAGCGCAATGGGTTGGTTTGGTTTTTGTATACATTGGGCACATGGATGGGGTTGTCATGAGTTGGAATGGACTTGATGGCAATGGGTTTGTTTTGTTTTTGTTTATATGTTAGACAAAATATGGCATTATTTTATTTTAAGAATAATCCTCAGGTTTCAAAAACCAAATTATATCTAGTCCCCTAAAATCACCAGGGCAGAAAAATAGACAAAAATTTTATAAAGGTTTTCATCAAGTGTTGAAATAAAAAAGATGTGCTGACTAGATATGTAAATTCCTGCAAATATGTCCACTAAAGAGGATTTTATTACTCCCAACTTCTCAGGAAAATCACTCCACTAAAGAGGGAATGAAGAAGGCTAGTAAAGCTTTTAGTTTATACTGGGAATTCCCGGCTTTTGAGCAGGCCAGGGAAGAGATGGGTTCTGGCCAGGAAGGCTTTTAGGGACTTTCCACCATATTAGATGAGTGCCCCTTTTCTCTGTGTGTACTGAATTCTTCTCAGATGCTGAACCCTGGAAAAGTGGAAGAAATCAGGTTGCTGCTGCTGTTTCCATTTTTGCATTCAAAATGTGTAAATCCACATTGAACTAGAAATTTTTCCAGTGATAATTTGTTGCATGGAAATTTTTAATTAGTGTGCATGGTGTCTTAGTCATCTAGTGCTGGTATAGCTGAAATACCACAATCCTATTGATTTAACAAATGGAAGTTTATTCTCTCACAGTTTAGGACACTAGATGTCCAAATTCAGGGCACCAGCTCTAGGGGAAGACTTTCTCTGTCAGCTCTAGAGAAAGGTCCTTGTCATCAGTCTTCCCCTGCTCTAGGAGCTTCTCAGTGCAGGGACCCCAGGTCCAAAGGCCTAGCCCCACTCCCGGTGCTTCTTTTTTGGTAGCAATGAGGTCCCAATCTCTCTGCTCGCTTTTCTGTCCTTTTATCTCTTGTAAGATATAAAGGTGATGCGGGCCACATCCCAGGGAAACTCCCCTTACATTGAACCAGGGCTGTGACCTGAGTAATGGTGTTGCATGCAACCCCAATACTCCTTAACATAACTGAATCTTATTAACCACAGGCAGAGATTAGGACTTACAACGCACAGGATAATCACATCATATCACAAAATGGTGGACAACCACACAATACTGGGAATCATGGCTTAGCCAAGTTGATACACATTTTGGGGGAACACAATTCAATCCACAACAATTGGTATATGATTTTACCTTGCAGAATTGCTGTGATATCAACAACTAAGAACTGGAAATAATTTAAATGTCCATCTATCAGGGATTTTTTAAATAAATTCCTGTACATTCAAACTATGGCATGTTTGTTCTATATAGTCAACAACATTAAAAAATGAACTAGATTTCCATGTATGGGCATGGAATGGGGTTTACAATGTACCAAGTGAAAACAGAAACCTATGCTATGGTATATGTAGTATAATCCCATTTGGGGGAAAAAATGTAAAAATTTCTTTCTCCCTCTTATTCGTAGGTAAAAATGCATATATATCTGTAAAAATACATAGAAAATACTTGTGAAAATGTATACCAGATGTTAATAGAGGTTCCCTTTGGGAAGTGGGACTTAGGGAGAGGGAGATCTACTTTTTACTTTATGCACCTCTGAATTGTTTGAATTTTTACAAGCAACTAATACTTTTTCAACTAAGGAGACAATTTGAGCACACACACACACACACACACACACACACACGTGCACTAAAGTCCAGGTAAATGCTGTGACCTGTCTCTTTAGTACCCCCCATTCCTTCCTCCCTGTTATCCGTCCCTTGCCTGGCGAAGCAAAGTTCAGCTCTGGGCTTCCTAAGTTCAAGATCTAAATCTTAAAATAGGAGAACCCTTTAAATGGGTATGAACATGGCTACGTCCCTCGTTTTAGGACAACATTCTGTTGGTAGCAGTTTGTATAATGGTCTTCATGAGCCAACGCCCAGCTACTGTCAATTTATAGTATGGTATTATAGTTCAGCACTTTATTCAAAATCTCTGTGTACCTGTTGAGGTTCTGCTTTCATTTTTCATCTTTTTATGTGTGTCTCCCCAATTTCAAAGGTCTACTCCTGGGTTAAATTGCCTTAAATTGCAATATTTTTATATTTTTCCTTAAAATTTTCTTTGCAACATGTTCTTAGTCCAGATTGTTAAACATGTAGATCTATAAAACTTGTGAAATTGGTATGAACATTTGTTGAAACTAGAACAACTCTCCTGTTTACTGGACTGCTGCCAATATTGGACAGCCATGTGACAACCAAGTGTACCAGCTTGAACATGGCACTACCAAATATGCTGTTTGCCTTCATCTCTTTCCATTTTAATTCATGTCTTAAAATTCTCTCTTGATAAATGAATGCCTTTCTGGTCTAGAATCAAAAGATCTACTGGCATTTAAGTAAGCAATAGCGTGAACTCCTGATGTTTGCAGAGAATACATTTTAAAACTTTGCAATTCCCCAAACACCATGGGAGCAAAAAATTTCCTCCATAAGATGCAATAAAGCATCACTAGAATTTAAGTAATTTCTTCAAATTTCCAATTATCCTATAAATACAGTACTGATTTCATGTTTGAATCATCTGAGCTTCTTTCCTTTTGGGGAGGTTTTGATTTTGTGGAGTTTTTTGCTTTGTTTTGTTTTTTGGCAGACTTTTTTAAAAAAAATTTTTCTTGTACTTTAGGTGAAAGTTTTCAGAGTAGTTTCCCATTCGATAGTTTGTACATTAAGTGTTCCATTATGTTGGTTTCATTCCCTACAATGTGTCAGCACTCTCCCCATTTCCGCCCTAGTTTTCCTATTTCCTTTTGTCCTGATTTTCTGCCCTTTTCTGCCTTCTCATCTTTGCTTTTTGGGCAAATGTCGCTTTTTTGATCTCACATAATTGATTGTTCTAAGGAGCACATCCTTCTCAGGTGTTATTGTTTATTTTATGAACCTGTTTATGGTTTGGCTGAAAGGTGGTCTCTGGGAATGGCTTCAGTTCCAGTTCAGAAATTTGTCTTACCGCCATAGTCTCAGGGGTTCCTCCAGTCTCTGTCAGACCAGTCAGTTTGGTCTTTTTAGTTAATTTGATTTTCTGTTACACAGCTTTTTTCCCACTCTGTTCAGAGCGGTAGGTAGTGGTAGCCAGGCACCATCTGGTTCTTCTGGTCTCAGGGTCATGTGGGCTGTGGTTCATGTGGTCCATTAATCCTTTCTACTAATTGCTCCCCTGAGTCTTTGGTTTTCCTCACTCTTATTTGCTCTGAAGACTAAGAGACCAATAGTTGTGTCTTAGATGGCCACTCACAAACTTTTAGGACCCTAGACACTACTCACAAAAGTAGGATGCATAACTTTGTCTTTATGAACCATGTTGTGACAATAGGCATAAATATCCCCCAAGTCTATGGTCCTTTGCCTTAGAGCCTAGCTACTTCATCCTGCGAGGTGTTTGGTTATGTCTAATTTGCCCTGACTGTGGCCCTTTTGTATTCTACTGTCTACATTAATACATAAGCAGCACCTATAGTTATGTTTTTTTTTTATAGTTATGTATTTAGGAATATTCACCACCAAACCTATATCTGCAGGTGGGTATATTCCCTTGCAACTTTCCACACCTCTTGACGTAGCTATCTACCTATGTATCCATTAGTAAATATTGTTTGTTAATACTACTGTTGCAGGATTATCTATCCTATAGTAATTACTGCTGTTGCCCTTTGTTCTGGCATTCCTCAGTGTCCTCTCTTGCCTTGGTCATGTTTTGCTGACTTTCCCCATACTGTGTATGGCCTTTCCTTCACCAATATTAACACATGTCTTCTATCTATTTTGTAATTATCCCTCCCTTCCCATCCTATCCCTGGAAACCACCAAAGAATTTTTTTTTCCTGTGCGTAAACCTTTTATTTGTACCCATTCCAAAAAAAGGTGATCCAACAGACTGCAGAAATTATGGAACAATATCATTAATAACACACACAAGTAAAATTTTACTGGAAAAAAAAAACAAACAAACCCAGTGCCATCAAGTCAATTCCAACTCATAGCAATGCTATACGGCAGAGTAAAACAGCCCCATAGAGTTTCCAAGGAGCGCCTGCTGGATTCGAGCTGCTGACCCTTTGGTTAGCAGCCGTAGCACTTAACTACTATGCCACCAGGGTTTCCAAAAATTTTACCAAAGATCATTCAAAAGTGGTTGCAGCAGTACAATGACAGGGAATTGCCAGAAATTCAAGCCAGATTCAGAAGAGGACTCAAAACAAGGAATATCATTGATGATGTCAGATGGCTCATGACTGAAAGCAGAGAATACCAGAAAGATATTTACCTGTGTTTTGTTGACTATGCAAAGGCATTCAGCTGTGTGGATTATAACAAATCATGGATAACATTGCAGGGAGTGGGAATTCCAGAACAATTAATTGTGCTCATGAGGAACCTGTACATAGACCAAGAGGAAGTTGTTTGAACAGAACAAGGGGATACAAAGTGTTTTAAACTCAAGAAAAGTGAGCATCGGGGTCATATCTTTTCACCATACTTATTCAGTCTGCATGCTGAGAAAATAATCCAAGAACATGGACTATATGAAGAAGAATGGGGCATCAGGACTGGAGGAAGGCTCAATAACAACCTGCAATATGCAGATGATACAATCTTGCTTGCTGAAATTGAAGAGGACTTGAAGCACTTACTAATGAAAATCAAAGACCATAGCCTTCAGTATGGATTACACATCAACATAAGGAAAACAAAAATCCTCCAACTGAACCAATAAGCAACTTCATGATAAACAGAGGAAAGATGGAAGTCATTCATCTTACTTGGATCCACAATCAATGCCCATGGAAGCAGCAGTCAAGAAAATAAATGATGCATTGCATTGGGCAAATTTGCTGCAAAAGACCTCTTTAAAATGTTAAAAGCAAAGATGTCACTATAAGGACTCAGATGCGCCATGGTGTTTTCAATTGTCTCAGACGCATGCAAAAGCTCGACAATGAATAAGAAAGACCAAAGAAGAGTTGATGCCTTTGAATTATGGTGTTGGCGAAAAATATTGAATACGCCATGGGCCGCCAGAAGAACAAACAAATCTGTGTTGGAGGAAGTACAGCCAGAATGCTCTTTAGAGGAAAGGATGGCGAGACTTCATCTCACATACTGTGGACATGTTATCATCACGGACCAGTCCCTGGAGAAGGACACCCTACTTGGTGTGATGATTAGGATTTTGTGTCAACTTGGCTGGGCCATGATTCTCAGTGTTTTGGCAGTCGTACAATGTTGTGATCACTTCCATGTTGAGATTTGATATGTGATCACCCCCATGATGGAATCCCCTGTGAGTAGCCAATAAGTTGAAAGGGAGTTTCCTTGTGTGCGTGGACTGCATTGAATATAAACAAACGTTCTGGCAAGGCTTGAGGGCTTTTTGCTCGAGCTGGAGCCTGCAGCTGGCTCCTGTTTATCGGAACTCCGGTTCTTGGGACTTGAGCTAGCAGCTTACCTGTGGTCTTGCCTGCTGATCTTGGGATTCATCTATCTTCAGAGCCTGAGAGCAAGAGCTGTGCACTCTGACCTGCTGGTCACATAGGCCTTTCAGCTACATGAATCAGGGAAACCTCTGTCCTGACCCATGGACTTTGGATGTTCTGGCCTCTACCACTGAATGAGCCCTTTTCTTAATATAAATCTCTCTCTCTATATATATACACTTTACTGGTTTTGCTTCTCTAGAAAACCCAGCCTAGGACACTTGGTAAAGTAGAGGGTCAGCCAAAAAAGAGGAAGGTCCTCAGTGAGACGGATTGACATGGTGGCTGCAACAATGGGATCAAGCATAACAATGATTGTGAGGAAGGTGCAGGACTGGGCAGTGTTTCCTTTTGTTGTACATAGGATCACTATGAGTCAGAACTGACTTGATGGCACCTAACAACCTAACAACAAACCTCTTCTTGTTTCTTTGTAATAGTGGACTCACACAATATTTGTCCTTTTGTAACTGACTTATTTCACTCAGCATGATGTCCTCCAAATTCATTCATGTTGTGAGATGTTTCACGGATTCGTCATTCTTCTTCATTATTGCATAGTATTCCATTGTGTTTATGTACCACAATTTGTTAATCCATTCATCTGATGATGGACACTTAGGTTGTTTCCATCTTTGTGCTATCGTGAATAATGCTGCAATGAACATGGGTGTGCATATGTCTATTCATGTCATGGCTCTTATTTCTTTAGGGTATGTATATACATAGGAGTGGGATTGCTCGGTCATATGGTATTTCTATTTCTAGCTTTTTAAAGAAGTGCCATATTGTTTCCCATACTGGTTGTACCATTTTACATTCCCACCAGCAGTGTATAAAAGTTCCAGTCTCCCCACAGCCTCTACAACATTTATTATTTTCTTTTTTTTTTTTTTCGATTAGTGCCAGTAATGTCAGAATGAGATGGTGTGTCATTGTTGTTTTGATTTTCATCCCTAATGGCTAATGATCACAAGCATTTCTTCATACTTTTGTTAGCCACCTGAATGTCTTCTTTGGTAAAGTATTTGTTCATATCCTTCGCCCATTTTTAATTGGTTTGTTTGTCTTTTTGTTGTTGAAGTGTTGAAGTTTTCTGTTAATTTTAGAGATTAGATCCTTGTCAGGTATGTCAGAGCCAAAATTATTTTCCCAGTCTGTAGGTTCTCTTTTCACTCTTTTGCAGAAGTTTTTTTAATAAGGGTGTTTAATTTTTAAGAGGTCCAATTTATCTACTTCATCTTCAACTGTTTGTGCATTTTTATTTATGTTTGGTGTTCTCTTTATACCATGTATTAGGACCCCCAGCTTTATCTCTCTTTTTAATTCCATGATCTTTATAGCTTTTATCTTTAGGTCTTTGATCCATTTTGAATTAGCTTTTGTGTACGATATGAGGTATCAATCCTGTTTCCTTTTTTTGTTTTTTTACAAATGGACATTCAGTTTTGCCAGCACCATTTGTTAAAGAGACTGTCTTTTCCCATTTAATGGACTTTGGCCCTTTGTCGAAGATCAGCTGTCCATAGGTGGATGGACTTATGTCTGGGTTCTCATTTCATTCCATTGGTCTATGTGTCTGTCATTGTACCAGTACCAGGCTGTATCGACTACCTTGGCTGCATAGCAGGTTCTGAGATCAGGTAATGTGAGGCCTCCTACTTTATTCTTTTTTCTTCAGTAATGCTTTACTTATCTGGGGCCTCTTTCCTTTCCATATAAAGTTGATGATTAATTTTTCCATCTCATTAAAGAATGCTGCTGGAATTTGAATTGGGATTGCATTACATCTGTAAATGTTCCTTGCATGTTGGAAAAGTATGTGTACTTTGCTGCTGTTGGGTGGAACGTTCTGTATAGGTCTATGAGATTGAGTTGGTTGATTGTGGCCTGCAGATCTTCTGTATCTTTGTTGAGTTTCTTGCTAGATGTTCTGTCCTTCATGGAAAGTGGTGTGTTGAAGTCTCCTACTCTGATTGTGAAACTCTTTCTCTTTTCAATGCTGATATAGTTTATGTATTTTAGAGCCCTGTCATTGGGTGTGTATATATTTATTATGGTTATATCCTCCTGGTGGATTGACCCTTCAATTATTATATAATATCCTTAAAGTCTACTTTATCAAAGATTAATATTAACACTCCTACTCTTTTTTGATTATTGTGCTTGACATATTTTTTTCCATCCTTTGAGTTTTAGTTTATGTCTTTGTGTCTAGGGTATGTCTCTTGTAGACAACATATTGATGGGTCATTTTTTTAAATTCATTCTGCCACTCTCTGTCTCTTTACTCTTGCATTTATGCCAGTTATATTCAATACGATTATTGATAGATATGAGTTTACTGCTGTCATTTTGTTGTGCTTTTTTTTTCTTTTTTGTGTATTGATGGTTTCTTTGTTCTGCTCAATTTTCTGTGCCGAACTCTTTTTTTGTGCGTGGATTTTCTTTTGATTTCTTTCATTTTCGTCGATTTTGTGTTTACGGAGTTTAAGTTTTTCTTCTTTTTTATTTTGATGAGTAGTTTTGTTAACTCTCTTTGTGGTTATCTTGAAATTTACATTTATCTTTCTAAGTTTAAGCCAGTCTTTTTTTTTTTCTTGGTATCACTTTGACTTCTTCTCCATATGAAAGTCCTATAACTACACCATATATTCCCTCTTTTTTGTTTTGATGTTGTTGTCATTTACAGATTGCTGTTTCTGGTTCCCTGTTTTCAATCTTTTACCTTTGTTTTATTTTTGAGAATTCTTTATCTGGGCTGGTATCTGGCTCATGCTATCCTGTGTCCTAATCTCAGGTTATTATCTAATGTTGTTTGTTCTCTATCTAAAGGACTGCCTTGAATATTTCTTATAAGATTGGCTTAGTTTTTATAAATTCCCTGGATTTCTGTTTATCTAATTTTCCCATTCTGTTTGAGAGAGAATTTTGCTGGACATATAATTCTTGGTTGACAATTCTTTTCTTTCAGGTTTTTATATATGTCATACCATTTCTTCTTGCCTGCATGGTTTCTACGAAATCGGAGCTTAGTCGTATTGGTTACCCTTTGTAGGTGATTTTTCATTTTTCCCGAGCTTATCTCAGTATCTTTTCTTTTCTTTGGTTTTGGCAAGTTTGATTATAACATGTCTTGGTGGCTTTCTTTTGGGGTCTATCCCATATGGAGGTTTTTTGAGCTTCTTAGATGGATATGTTCTAATTTTTTCATGGAATTAGGGAAGTTTTCTGCCAGAAAATCTACCACAATTCCCTCTGCATTGTCTATTGCCTCCCCTTGTTCTGGAACTCTGATCATGTGCAAATTTTTTTTCCTCTTGATAGTGTCTCACAAAATTCCTACGCTTTCTTCATTTTTCTTCATTCCTTTTTCTGATTTTTCCTCAAACATATTGGTGTCAAAGGATTTGTTTTCAAATTTGCTGATTCTGTCTTCCATTGTTTCAATTCTGCTCCTGCATCCTTCTATTGAATTGTCTATCTTTGAATTTTTATTGTTAATTTTTTGGATTTCTAGTTGCTGTTTTGTGTGGTTTCTAATTGTCTATTCATTTTATCATTTTTGTTCTTGTATTGTTTTCCTAATTTCTTCTATTGCTTTGTCTGTGTTTTCCATGATTTTGTCTATGTTTTCCTTAGTTTTGTCTGTGCTTGTCTTGATCTCTTAGAGAGTCCTGTATATTAGTTTTTTAAATTCTTTACCAGGTAGTTCCATTACCATTTCTTTCTCGAGAAGGTTTCCTGGTTCTTTATTTTGATCACTTGCTGGAGCCTTCTTGTTCTGCTTCTTTATGTGATTTCACACCGTCTGTTGGAAAACCTGGTGG
The DNA here is from genome assembly GCF_024166365.1 of Elephas maximus indicus. Classification (NCBI taxonomy): domain Eukaryota; kingdom Metazoa; phylum Chordata; class Mammalia; order Proboscidea; family Elephantidae; genus Elephas; species Elephas maximus. The sequence continues at coordinate 123,766,255 of NC_064822.1, forward strand.
CGTAGTTGTTAAGTGCTATGGCTGCTAACCAAAAGGTTGGAATTTCGAATCCACCAGGTGCTTCTTGGAAACTCTATGGGGCAGTTCTACTCTGTCGTATAGGGTCGCTATGAGTCAGAATCAACTTGACGACAATGAGTTTGGTTTTGGGTTTTGGTTGTCTCTGAGGCATCGTTATTTTATTTGTTCATGTTTGCTGCATCCTGAGTTTTTGTTTTGTTTTGTTTTGATACATCTAAGTAGGCTGGGCACGTGTGCTACTCTGGTTGCTAATCTGGCCGTATCGAAATGCTCACCTCCTGCCTTCCAGTCGGTGGGGCAGCAACTGGGTGTGGGAGTGTGGGTGTCTGTTTGCTGCTCTTGCAGGACTGCTGAGGTTGCAGCTGACATTTCTGGTGAGGTAATGTATCTGTCTAGCCAGTCACATTGTGCAGGGGGCATTCTCCTACTCTCCCATAAGAGACTCATAACTTTTCCCATTCTGATTTTCATTCCAGATGACCCAAACTGTAAAAATTTGGCTCTGTTCCATTTTTACTTCATCGGCCATGTCTGAACTGGTTCATACCAATTTGAAGCCCTCATCATAAATTAAGCATCCCAAACTTAGCATGTCAAAACACGATTCTTAATTTATCCAGTCTGATTTATTCCTATTCTGATTTTTCCTTGTTTCGGTTAAGAGTTCCACCATGTCTCCAGTTTTTCCAGTCAAAAAACCTATGAATCATATCTAAATTCATCTGTTAGCATTGTCAGCTTAATCTCCAAAGTATATCTCAGATATAACTAGGGCATCATATTCTCTTAGCTGAATGACTATAACATGCTACTTCCTTACAATTGCTTCCTTATAATCTTCCTATACTCTATTTTTTGCACGAAGTTAGAAATATCTTTTCCAAGTGATAATCAGATCATACCGCTACTTGCTTAATCCTCCTCTATCACTTCTCATGGCATTTTGAGTAAAATCCATACTTCTAACTGAGGTCTACAAGTTACAGATTAACTGGCTCCCACTTTTCTTTTTCAGTCTCAACTACAAACCACCCAGGCTCCCTCCCATTACCTACACTTGAGTACAACCTTCTGTCCTTTGAAAACACCAAGCTCATCCCAACCTTAGGGTCTTTGCACCTGTGTTTATTCTACTTGGATTGGAAAGCTATGCCCCACGATCTACGTCAGAATGCTTCTTCTTCCTCAAACAGATCTTGATTCAAGTGTTACCTCCTCAGAGAACTTCCCTGTCACCTGGCTAACAGTTCTACCCAACTTCCAATCACTCTCTAGCTTCATTTTCCTTTCAGCACCAATCATCACTGGAATTATTTTAAGCATTTGTTTGTTAATTGATTTATTTGCAAGCTCTACAAAGGAAGGGGCTTTTTTTCATTCATCATTATATTCCTAGTGTCACTAGTGTCTATATCAGTGCCTAGCACATAGTAGGAACACAACAGATATTTAATGAGTAAAAGAATAACACTTCATGTGTCTCTAAATCTCTGTTTAACACATCAGTCATATATTCTCTTGTAGCCTAGCATGATCTTAATGATACTGGAAATGACAGCCAGAGAAAATAACCTTTTCTATCATTCTTCAAATATCCCCACACCATGTAGCTGACTCCCTCATCAGTGGGAAGAAAAGATAGTTTTTTGGTCAATCTTACCTGCTGGTTCTTTCATCATGAGAACGATCTGGTCCTAGCATTCCAGAGCTATCCATCCCATGCTTGTTTTTATATTGGGGAAACATGATCTATACCTACTGATTGCTAATGCTCCTCTTGAATCAAGAACAAGAGGAGCACCAACTAGAAAGGAATTTTGGCTGTTTGTTGCTTCTGAACATCTCTACTCCCTTTTAGCATCCAAACATGAAACCAACCACATCATTCTACATTGTAATATAAATTGCTCACTCTTAGCTGACTTTCATAATTATCTGTAGTATCTCACCCTCAGAAAGCTTAGATCACCTTGAATTTATTAGACAACCAGGCAGGGCTCTGAATTTTGTTTCCCAGGAGGAAAGCTATGACTGAAGATGTGAGAGAAAAAAAAAAGAAAGATATGTCCCAGAACCATATTTGCCTGGGGAAGAAAAATTGATTTCTCATAAAAAGTTGAGAGCTCTTCAATAAGCATAGGCCCCCTGTGGCAAATTGGCTTTTCAATATTCTTTTCTTCATGAAAACACATTTTAAGTGATACACTCTCCTCCCCAAACAATCATCATGGCCTTAAGAAATATGGACTGAATTATTTTTCAACTTTCTAACTCTCTTTTGTTAAACAATACTTAAATGGTGAGTGTGGGAAAATATAATGCTGAAAACCAGTAATATATGTATTCCAAAGACTGAAATCTTCATTTTATATTTATATTTTCACATTTTCTTGCCTGGGGCAATGGTGTTTTATGTCAATTTACTTTCAAAAGTGGAAGAAAAAGCTACAGCCCACATTGTTATCAATTTTAGGAGATAATATCTATAGCACTTTTAATAATAATGTCCACTTAATATTTACTTACTTCATTCTTAGTCATCTTAAATTCCTATAAAAATTGATCTGATGACACATCAAACATAAATATAAATTTATGGATGCAAAATTAAAGCAGAGATTACAAACATTTCCAGTTGCAAATATAGGCAAGAATTGATCAAATGGAGCAAATTAATTAGATCGCTTTTGTGCCTATGCTGTTGTTGCTGAAGAAAAACAATTTTGGCTTAATATTTGACATGTTTAGAATCCAACCTGTAGCTAAATCGATTGTATGGTGATTAAAATCAATACTTTGGTATTGACTCAGTTTGTGCTTATCCAGAACTAAAAACAAACAAAACAACCAATCAAATAACTTAATGAATGTCTGGCTATATTTTTTTTATTGCTACTTTAACAAATTACCACAAATTTAGCTGCTTAAAACAACCAGGACTTGAACCGGTTCATTCCAATTCAAACCCTTGTTGAGAATTTGCATTTCCAACAAGTTCCCTGCTGCGAATTTGCATTTCTAACAGTTCCCGGAAAGTTGTACATAAGAGTCACCTGGGAATCTTGTTAAAATGTAAATTCTGATTCAGTGTTTCTGGGGTGGAAATGCAAATTCTCAGCAGGGAACGTGTTAGAAATGCAAATTCTCAGCAGTGGTTTGAACTGGAACAGACCAGTTTCAAGCCCTGAAAACAACATGAATTTATTATCTCACAGTTCTGTGGGACAGAAGTCCAAATTTATTATCTCACAGTTCTGTGGGACAGAAGTCCGAATTTATCATCTCACAGTTCTGTGGGACAGAAGTCTGGGTGGGCTTGATTGGTTCCTCTGCTTTGGGTCTCAGATGGCTTAAATCAAGGATTGTAGACCTGGGTTGTTATCCAGAGACTTTTGGGGAGAATTCACTTCCAAGCTCATTCAGACGTTGCAGGATTCACTTCCTTGAGATTGTAAAGCTGAGGACCACATTTTGCTGGCTATCACGGTTCACAAGTTTCAGCAATGTGTTCTTCAACACATTGCCCTTCCTTTTCATGCCTCGAATCTCTCTGAAATCCCTTCTGCTGCGTCTTTTCTCCTGCCTCCAGCTGGAGAAAGTTTTCTGTTTTAATTAGATTGGGCCCACCTGGATAATCCAGAATAATCTCTCTAGCATTAGGTGCATAAACTTAATCACATTTGCAAAGACCCTTTGGCCATATTCATGGGTTTCAGGGATGAGGGCATCTCTGGGGGAGCGGGGGCATTCTGCCACCAATATAACTGGGCTATAAAGCTCCATATGATATGGGATACCTCATTCCCCTTTTTCAGTAGGTTATGTTCACACTGGCCTTCTTTCTGTCTACCTGTTTATTGTCTGCCTCTGCTCACAGTGATTTTTTTGTGTGTGCGTGTTAGGTGAAAATTTACAGCAAAAAATTAGTATCTCATTCAAAATATTACTCACAAATTGTTTTGTGAAATTGATTGCAATCCCCACAATGTGTCAGCATTCTCCCCCTCTCCACCTCAGATTCCCTGTGTCCATTTGTCTACTTTTTCAGGATGGGACCAATAGATGTCTAAACAGGATGGGACCAATAGATGTCTCTTAGATGGCTGCTCACAGCTTTTACACAAGGATGTACTTTGGCATATATCCTACACCAAAGCAGGATGTAAAACATTTATGAACTATGTTATGCCAGTTGACCTAGGTGTCCCCTGAGACCATCATCCCCAGCCCTCAGCCCCAGTAATGTGGTCCTTCAAGGTGTTTGGATATGTCTAGGAAGCTTCGATGACTTTACCTTGATCAAGTGGTGCTGACTTCCCCTATATCGTATGTTGTCTTTCTCTTCACCAGTTAACACTTGTCTACTATCTAGTTAGTGATTTCCCCTCCCCCACCCCCTACTCCATCATAACCATCAAAGATTTTTTTTTTCTGTATGTAAACCTTTTCTTTAGTTTTGTAATAGTACTCGTACTTTTGTGATTGAAGTTATTTCAGTCAGCATAATGCCCTCCAGATTCGTCAAGGTTGTGAGATGTTTCACTGATTCATTATTGCTCTTCATTGTCGCATAGTGTTGTGAGTATGTTCCACAATTTGTTTATCCATTCATCTGTTGATGGGCACTTAGGTTATTTCCATCTTTTTGCTATTGTGAATAATGCTGCAGTGAACATTGGTGTGCATATGTCTATTCATGTGACAGCTATTATTTCTCTAGGATATATTCCTAAGAGTGAGGTTGCTAGATTGTATGGTATTTCTATTTCTAGCTTTTTTAAGGGGACACCATATTGTTTTTCATACTGATTGTACCATTTTACATTCCCACCAGCAACGCATAAGAGTTCCAATGTCCCAAAAGCCTCTCCAACATTTGTTATTTTCTGTGTTTTTGAGTAGTGCTAGTAATGTTGGGGTGAGATGTTGTCTCACCTTAGTTTTGATTTTCATCTCTCTAATGGCTAATGTTTGCTAGCATTTCCTCATGTGTCTGTTAGCCACCTAAATATTTTCTTTGCTGAAGTATCTGTTCATATCCTTCTCCCAAGTTTTAATTGTATTATTTGTCTTTTTTTGTTGAGGTGTTTTTTATAGATTTCATAGATTAGACCCTTGTCGGATGTGTCATAGCAAAAATTTTTTTCCCAGTCTGTAGATTCTCTTTTTACTCTTTTGGTGAAGTCTTTTGATAAGCATGTTTAATTTTTAGGAGCTCCCAGTTATCTATTTTTTGGTGTTTGTGCATTGCTGTTATAGTATGTATTGTGTTTATGCCATGTATTAGGGCCCCTAGCATTATTCCGATTTTTCCTTCCATGATCTTTATCATTTTGGGTTTTATAGTTAGGTCTTTGATCTATTTTGAGTTAGTTTTTATGTATGGTGTGAGGTGTGGATCCTGTTTCGCTTTTTTTACAGATGCATTTTATGCCAGCACCATTTGTTAAAGATACTGTCTTTTCCCCATTTAATGGACTTTGCTTCTTTGTCAAATATCAGCTGCCTGTAGATGAATGGATTCATGCATGCATTCTCAATTCTTTTCTACTGGTTTATGTGTCTGCTGTTGTAGCAGTATCAGGCTGTTTTGACTACCATGGCAGTATAGTAGGTTCTAAGATCAAGTAGCGTAAGGCCTCCTACTTTGTTCTTCAATAATGCTTTACTTATCTGGGGCCTCTTCCCTTTCCATATAAAGTTGGTGATTACTTTCTCTATCTTGTTAAAGAATGCTGTTGGATTTTGGATTTGAATCATATCTATAGATCACTTTGGGTTAGAATTGATGTTTCCACAATGTTGAGTCTTGCTATCCATGAGCATGGTATGTTTTTCCATTTATGTAGGTCTCTTTTGGTTCCTTACAGTAGTGTTTTGTAGTGTTCTTTGTATAGGTCTTTTATGTCTCTGGTTAGATTTATTCCTAAGTAGTTTATCTTTTGTGGGGACAACTGTAAACAGTATTGATTTCCTAATTTCCTTTTCAAAGTTCTCTTTGTTGATGTAGAGGAGTACAACTGGTTTTTGTATATTGATTTCATATCCTGCTATTTTGCTGAATTCTTCTATTAGTTCCAGTAGCTTTCTTGTGAATTCTTTGGGGTTCTCTATGTATAGGATCATATCATCTGCAAATAGAGATAGTTTTACCTTTTCCTTGCCAATTTGGATGCCCTTTATTTCTTTTTCTTGCCTAATTGCTCTACCTAGGACTTCCAGCACAGTGTTGAATAAGAGTAGTGATAAAAGGCATTCTTGTCTGATTCTCATTGTTAAGGGGAATGCTTTTAGTCTACCTCTTTTGAGAATAATGTTGGCTGTTGGTTTTGTATAAATACCTTTTATTATGTCAAGGAATTTCCCTTCTATTCCTATTTTGCTGAGAGTTTTTATCAGGAATGAGTGTTACACTTTATCAAATGCTTTTTCAGTGTCAACTGAGATGATCACGTGATTATTTTCTTTCGTTTTATTTATGTGGTGGATTACATTGATTGATTTTCTAATGTTGAACCATCCTTGCATACATGGTATGAATCCTATTTGGTCATGATGTATTATTATTATTTTTTTTGATATGCTGTTGAATTCTATTAGTTAGAATTTTGTTGAGAATTTTTGCATCTATAGCCATGAAAAATATTTGTCTGTAAAATTTTCTTTTTTTGTGATGTCTTTGCTTGGCTTTGGTATCAGGGTTATGCTGGCTTCTTAGAATGAATTCAGGAGTATTCCTTCCTTTTTTATGCTCTGAAATAGTTTGAGTAGTATTGGTGTGAACTCTGAATGTTTTGAAGAATTCTCCAATGAAGCCATTCAGGCCAGGGCTTTTTTTTTTTTCTTTTTTGGGGGGGAGGGAGCTTTTTTTTTTACTTATTACTTCTTCAATCTCTTCTTTTTTTATGGGTCTGTTCAGTTTTTCCACCTTAGTTTGTGTTAGTTTAGATAGGTAGTATGTTTCTAGAAATATGTCCATTTCCTCTAGGTTTTCAAAATTGTTGGAGTAAATTTTTCATAGTATTCTGTCATGATCCTGTTTATTTCAGTTGATTGTGTTGTGATATCACCCATGTCATTTCTTATTTGGGTTATTTGCTTCCACTCCTGTTGTCTTTTGTCTATTTGGCCAATGTCTTGTCGATTTTGTTGATCCTTTTAAAGAATCTACATCTGGTCTGGTTGATTCTTACCACTGTTTTTCTGTTCTTTATTTTATCTATTTCTGCTCTAATCTTTATTGTTTCCTTTCTTCTAGTGGCTGTGGGCTTCTTTTTACTACTGCCTTTCTATATGCTCGAGTTGTAGGGTTAGTGCTGAAACAGATGGAACTTATAGGGCAGAGTATGGTGGTGGGTCAGGGAGAAGCTGTGAGGTGGGCTGGGAGGTAGAGGCAGAAATCTACTTGCAGATCTCTGGAGTTCCTAGTCCAAGGAAAATTCTCCTAGGCCTAGCAGAGGATGACCTTTGAAGAATCAAAAGCTGAAAAGAAATACTAAAGACAGCCCAGCATTGGAGACATTGGTGTGCAGGCCCAGTCATAATGGAGAGACTATGACAAGTAGAACATCTCTGACATTCTGTTGAGATCCCAGGAAGATAACACCATAGGAGTAAGGGCCATCCCTTAGGACTAAAAACAAAAGCAAAATATATCCACCCTACCCAAAATAATAAATGAATGAAAAGAAGCCTGATTAATAGGATCAGTCAGTAACTTAACTGCCTGCCAGAACAACACACAAGACCAATTAAAGGAAGACAATGCATCCAGACTCCTACAACATATTTCCACAATACCAGCTTATTATGAAAAGTCACTGGGCATGCAAATAAATAGAAAAATGTGACCCATAATTAAGAGAAAAACAGTAAATAAGCCTTGACTCCTATGTCATATAATTCACAAAAATTCATGTGAAATATATCAAGGTATAAATATAAAAGTTAAAATTATAAGCCATCTAGAAGAAAAGGTAGGACAATATCTTCATGACCTTGGGTGTAGGCAAGGATTTCTTAGAGAGGACATCATAAGAAAGCACTAACCATAAAAGGTAAGGAATGTTAAATAGGACTTCTTTAAAATTAATAGTTTCTGCACATCAAGAGGCACATTAAGAAAATGAAAAGTGTAGCAATGAATTGGCAGAACATATTTTCAATTCATATAGCTGACACGTACTCTTATGACTAAGGTGTATGAAGACTGTCTACAACTCAATGAAAATGAGACAAATATCTCAAACGTCCATTAAAAACATGACAAAGGACATTTTTCATGCAAGAAGATATACAATGACCAATAAGCACACGAAAAAACAAAAACACTAGGGTGAATTTACATGTACTAGAATGGCTAACATTTTTTTAAAAGGCTGAAAATAACAACTGTTGGTGAGGATATGGAGAAAATATAACTCTCATACATTGTAGATAGGAATGTAAAATGGTACAATCACCCTGAAAAACTGTTTGGCAGTTTCTTATGTAGTTAAACATCTCTATTCCTAGGTATCTGCCTAAGAGAAATGAAAAATCTGAATGTCCATCAACAGGAGAGTGCCTAAGCAAATCATGAAATATTTATACAATGGCATAATGTTGTTGTTGTTGTTAGGTGTCATCGAGTTGGTTCTGACTCATAGCGACCCTATACACAACAGAACAAAACACTGCCCGGTCCTGTGGCATCCTCACAATCGTTGTTATGCTTAAGCCCATTTGCAGCCACTGTGTCAATCTATCTCATTGAGGGTCTTCCTCTTTTTCTCTGATCCTCTACTTTACCAAGCATAATGTCCTTCTCCAGAGACTAATCCCTTCTGGCAACCTGTCCAAAGTATCCGAGATGTAGTCTCACCATCCTTGCTTCTAATGAGCATTCTGGTTGTACTTCTTCTAAGACAGATTTGTTCATTCTTTTGGCAGTCCATGGTATATTCAATATTCTTCTCCAACACCACAATTCAAAGACACAAATTCTTTTTCCGTCTTCTTTATTCATTGTCTAGCTTTCATATGCGTAACAGGCGATTTAAAACACCACGGCTTGGGTCAGAGTTACCTTAGTCTTCAAGGTGATATCTTTGCTTTTCAGCACTTTAAAGAGGTCTTTTGCAGCGGATTTGCCCAAGGCAACGCATCTTTTAATTTCTTGACTGTTGCTTCCATGGGTATTGTTTGTGAATCCATGTAAAATGAAATCCTTGACAACTTCAATCTTTTCCCCATTTATCATGATGTTGCTTATTGGCCCAGTTGTAAGGATTTTTGTTTTTTTTATGTTGAGGTGTAATCCATACTGAAGGCTGTAATCTTTGATTTTCATCAGTAAGTGCTTCAAGTCCTCTTCACTTTCAGCAAGAAAAGTTGTGTCATCTGCATAAGGCAGGTTGTTAATGAGTCTTTCTCCAATTCTGATGCCCCGTTCTTCTTCATATATCCAGCTTCTCAGATTATTGGCTCAGCATACAGATTGAATAAGTATGGTGAAAGAATACAAACCCAATGAACACCTTTCTTGACTTTAAACCACACAGTATCCCCTCATTCTGTTTGAACGAATGCCTCTTGATCATAATGGCATAATAGGAAATTAAAAGAGTGAGCTACTGTTCCACTCCCCAAAATAGATGAAATCAAAATCATTGTATTAAGTGAAAGAAGCCAGACACAAAAGATTACCTTCTGTATGATTCCATTTATAGAAAATTGAAGTAAAAATTAATGTGTTATGATACCAGTCAGAATGATGGTTGCCTCTGGGAAGTTAGGAATTGACTAGAAGGGGGCATGAGGAAAATTTCTAGAATGAGAAATACATTCTAATCTAAATTGAGATGTTGGTTATATAGGTATAACCCTGTCAAAGGTATCCCTGGGTGGTGCAAACAGTTAACACACTCAGCTGCTAACAGAAAGTTTGTAGTTTTGAGTCCACCCAGAGGCATAGCAGAAGAAAGTCCTCGTGATCTACTTCCAAAAATCAGCCAATGAAAATTCTAAGGATCGCATGATCTGATCTATAACTGATCATGGGGATGGAGCAGAACTGGGCAGTTCCTTCCATTGTGCATGGGGTTGCCAGGAGTCAGGGGCCAACTCAATGGCAGCTAACAACAACCTGTCAAAAGTCATCAAATTGTACATTTAAGATATGAGTTTTTCACAGTGTGTATAGTGACTTTACAGTGAACTTGAACATGCTGGTCATTGTGAGGATAATGCAGGACCAGGCAACATTTTATTCTGTTGTACATACGGTCACCATGAGCTTGAGTCAACTGGCTGACAGCTAACAGGAACAAGTTAGTGCCTTAAATAAAAATGTTTCATAATTAAAAAAGAATTAAAAAGAGAAGAGGGGCCGCTGTTACAAAAAACACATTCTTTTTTAATTGTTCCCATCCTTCACTTAGACCAGCTCCGCTGATGGCCTTTTTTGGTTGCCAGGGGTAGGTTAGGTTCCAGACAGAACACTGTGGGTTCTCAGCAGTTTGTTATAGAGTGTTGGAGCTATGACTAGCTGGTGGAACTCTGCAGTGCACTTCAGTGCCACGGAGGGTTTGTGAGCCACTATGGGGTTTGACTTTGGGCTAATCCTAGGGAGCTCACGAGAGGTGGTAGCAGAGCACCTGCCAGATGACGTGAGGCCAGGTCTTACGCACCATAGCCTCCAGTGGGAATCAGTGGTGTGTGCATCTATCATTGGTTTTTTGGTAGGTCTCTTATATTTATTCAGACTTATGCACTAGGTTAGAAGCTCATTTTATGTGAAAGGAAAATGCAGCTTGCACAAACATTGACTGCACTGATTCAGGCAAAGCATCAATTTCTTGACACATTTG